>NC_089223.1:52854961-53177262 GCF_963924675.1 Phocoena phocoena | reverse complement strand
TATTTCTTTTTCTCATTTTATTTGCTTCATAAATAAGTGTGAACAATACTTATGTACACACAGAGTTTCTTGTTCTGAAGGCAGGATTTCTTTCACTTCAGAATACCTTAAAACCCTTAGAGAATACCTATCTAAATCCTCTTATAAATTTTTAAAATTTTCTTTATAGGGGAGCCATTCAAGTCTGTAGAGTCTCTGGATCATAGAAGAACTCATGTTTCTGTATCACTTGCTTTTACATTTTCGTATTACTGTGTGTGAGAATTCTGTATAGTTTCTAGGGACATTGCTTGGATTTGCTGAAGGAACTCTAGTTAGATCTTAGGATGACCAGACTGTAGCATGGTTCTGTCCATAGAACCTACCCTTCAGGTGTTCCTTAATTAAAAAAAAATGCGTACTAGCAAGTACCAGGAGATATTGCTGTTGTTTTTGTTTTATTTTTTCCTGAGATACTCACCGCTGTATCTTTGAGAGCCCCATCCTGTTACATAAGTACGGGAACCAGGTAGAATATTCTGGCTAGCATCTGGGAGGCACACTGTACGGATATTTCTGGTAAAGGTGACTTCTCTATCAAGTTGTAGAAGTGCAATATCATTTTCATGAGTTTCAGGTTTATAATTGTTATGGATTAAAATAGTCCTTACTCCTCTTTTCTCTTTAGGAAATTTTGTGGAAATACCAAAGGTGACAGTCCATTGAAGAGTATCAGAGCGGCTAAAAATATGAAAACATGTTATTTGAATAGAGAACTTGTGAGAATTTCAAATATTTGGTTTTTGTGTTTGTCCCCTCCACCCCCAATCTAGAAAGTATTCGACCAACATTTCTTTGTGATCTATTTCTGTAATTCTTTACTGGCACAATGAGTGATCATTTGTCTAAAGAAACATAAATATTTTAGAAAACATATCTTGGGGTGATGAACGTCCTGGTGTTCCATTATTCCAATAAGGATATACTGACACTTTGATGAACACTAGTATAACACAAAACTTTTCTTTGATTTCTCCCTTTTCTACATCCTTCCATTCAAGCAACTAAGAAGTCTGAAATAATGTTCACTTTAGTTTTAACTCTTTCCTTCCAACTGTTATTTTTTTCCTTTCCTTTAACCAGAAGTTCCATTTAAATAGTAGTGATGATAAGGGGCTCCTTGTCTTACTAATTGATGAATGATTTTTCTGTACTAAGTGTGATGCTTCTTGAAGATTTGGGGGTGTGTGTGTGTGTGTATGTATTCATACACACACACACAGAGAGAGAGAGAGAGAGAGAGAGAGAGAGAGAGCGAGCACTAATATAAAAAAAATATAAGGCATTATCTTGCTGACCTAGGAATAGGGACTTTTTAGCCAAACTCCCAAAATACAAACCATACAGTTAAGAATGGATGAATTTCATGAGATCAAAATTAAGTGTATCATATATAGAGAACAAACTAATGGTTACTAGAGGGAGAGAGAGGGGGTAGGGGCAAGATAGGTCTAAGGGATTAAGAGGTACAAACTATTATATATAAAATAAATAAGCTACAAGGATATGGTACAATGCAGGGAATATAGCCAACATTTTATAATAAATGGAGTATAACCTTTAAAAATTGTGAATTACTATACTGTACACCTATAGTATATAATATTGTGTATCAACTATACTTCAATAAAAAGTATGTAGAATAAAAAATAAAATTAAAAGACATAAAAAACTGAAAAAATTAACTGTACCATAGACATATTTATCAGATGAATGAGAAAAGACTTGCAATGTTTAATATCTAAAATTTTTGTAGAATATACAGAAGTCTGTAAACCAGCAATAAATGGAGGGAGAAACCATTATACAATGAGCAAAAAATATTAATAGGCATTTCATGGGAGAAGCTCAAACAGCCAGTAGACATATGAAAAGATACTCAAACTCACTAATAAGCAGAGAAATGGAAATTATAGCAACAATGAGCATCTAATGTATATTCATAAGAATGACAAAAAATTGAAAAAGAATAGTATTGTGTTGGTGAGAAAGAAGTTTGAACTCTTTTGCATTACATGTGAAGATGTAAAATTCTGGAAAGCATTGTAGTGTATTTAGCACACTGTATATATACTTCTGGGTATGTATGTCAGAGAAATTCTTGAAGGTTTATAGAGAGGCACATATGAAGGCATGAGAGAAAGTGTATATGTGCTGCTCTTTGTGGCAGTGGGAAGTTGGAGCAACCTAGCTGGATGAAGGGATATGGTGGATGCAGTGGTGGACCGGATTAAAATTCCCAGGATTGAGCAAAAACAGTAAGGAAATATGAGACTTATACACAATGCCACTCATATAAATTAAAGACACACACACACCCCAAAGGTTTTGCAGGTAACTGCATATTTAAAGACATGTCAAATATTTGTGTGAGGCCTATGGGGGCAGGGAAGGTAGTAGTAGTGGAATACAGGTACGACAGGAGAAAAATAAAAGGAGAGAAAGGTCTTGTATGAACTGATGAAAATAAGGATCTATGAACTGGAAGGTTGATTAATGCAACATGCTTTTAAGTTTGAATAAAAGCCAAATGTAACCAAATAATTTGAGGGTTTTGTGGAGTTTAGATAGTGGAGTTATACGGAAAATAGAAATTATATATCCAGGAGATACTTTCATGAGGTACAGTAGCTTGCAAAGGAGTAAATGCTAGCTAAAAATTCTAAAGAAAAAATATTTGACAACAAGAAAATACATGAATTTTTATGTTAAACTTCTTTTGCCTCAATGTCTTTATTGTGAAGATTTTAAAAGATACTCTTCTTTCTTTCTTCCCTGTCAGCCTCCCTCCCTCCCTCCCTTCCTTTCCTTTCTTTCAGCAAATGAATAAGAGCATGGTTTTGGAATCAATTGAATTTAGATTTGAATCTTGGCTGTGTCGCATATTGGCAGTGTTATTCAGGGCAAGTTATTTAATATCGCTAATGATCAATTTTTTTATGCATAAAATGTGATTGATTGATACCCTCTAACACAGATGTAACTATTAATTGAGACAACTAAGGTATGCCAAGATGGGTAGTTAACTGTGGTCTTACCTTCTGAAGCAGTGAGCTGCTGTCAGGATCCACTCTTTACTGATGAAGACACCTCCGCAGTGGTGAAGATTATTCCACTGTAAACTGACTTGCCATGGCCAGTCTCCTTCCTTAGCTTTAGTGCCTCCTATGATTCTCTCATCAGACAATGATATTAGGTCTGGACGGACCCCACATTCTAATGGGAAAAGGGAATTAATGTGCTGAGAAGATCATGATTCTTACACTTGGCAGATGCTTTAAGAATTTCACCATCATTTATGACTTTCATGTCTCATGTATTCTTTCCCACGACATGCTAGGCTTTCCAAAAGCATGATCAATATGTTATATTTTTAGAGTACTTATGTGACTGTTGCCTATAGACTGCATTTTAGAGAACATTGCTGAACTTAATTGGCATGGAAGTTTCAAATTCTGGAGCAGCTTCAGAGTTCTCTGGAATTCCTCATGAGTGGGGGTTAAGATAGGTCAGTGCTGGAGGCACCAGTTCAGGCCACAGGTTCCCTGGGAAATTTCCATCTTCTCAGTAGCCTTGCTACTCAAAGTGTGGTCTGTGGATCTGCAGCACAGGCCTCCCCTAGGAACTTGTTAGAAATGTTGGCTCTGTGTAGAAACAACCTAAGTGTCTGTCAGTAGATAAGTGGATCAAGAAATAGTGGTATATATGTGCACATAAGCATGCACACACACACAGGAATGTTATTCAGCCTTAAAAAAGAAGGAAATCCTGTCACTTGCAGCAACATGGATGAAACAGTAGGGTATTGTGCTAAGGGAATTTTCCAGACAAAGACAAATACTGCATGGTATCACCTATATGTGGAAATTAAAGTTGAACTCCTAGAAACAGTAGAAAGTGGTGGCCAGCGGGTTGGAGAAATAGGGAGAGTTTGGTAAAAGGGTATAAACTTTCAGCTGTAAGATGAATAAGGTCTGAGAATCTAATGTATAACAGTGACTATAGTTGACAACAGTGTATTGTATAATTGAAATTTGCTGAGAGTAGCAAATTTGCTGAGTTCTCGCTAAAAAAATAAAAAAGGAGGGAGGTGATAAATACATGAGGTGATGAATGTGTTAATTAGCTGGATGAGGGGAATCTTTTCATAATGTGTACATGTATCAAATCATGACATTGTACACTTTAAATATCTTGTAATTTTATTTGTCAGTTGTCCCACAGTAAAGATGAACAGTGATGACAAAAAAAAAATGTTGACTCTCAGACCCACATCAGGGAACAAATCAAAAGCTGCATTTTTTTTTCCCTCCAACTTTATTAAGGAATAATTGACAAATATTGATACAATGTATATATATTTAAAGTATACAGTGCGATGATTTGATATACATATACATTGTAGAATGATTACCAAGTTCAAGGTATTTAACACATCTAACACCTCACATAGTTCTCTTTTTTGTGTGTGTGTGTAAGTGTGACGGGAATACTTATAAAATGCTCTCAGCAACTTTCAAGTGTACAATACCATATTACTAACTGTAGTCACCAAGCTGGGCATTAGGTTCTCAGAACTTACTAGAAGCTGTATTTTAACAAGTGATTCATGTGCACAATGAAGTTGGAGGGAAACTGCTCTCATCATGAAGACTCTATAGTGGTAATTCAGTTCATTGTGGACAATTCAGTCCACATCTGTAACTGACTCTATCTCACCAAATGTGCCCTGGAAGAGGAGTTACTTTAGGTCCACAGAATATTCTCGAGGGTAACTGAAGGTTTCTAAGTATCTAGATGAGGTTTATTTAAATATTTTAAGAGAGCCCATGACTCTCTAATGGTCAAAGCTGAAACAGGCTGGAGTGGGCTGGATCACTCAACTCCCCTTAACTCCCACTCCCATGGTTTATTTTCTCTTGTCTATTACTGTTGTTGGTAATAGTGTTGGTAAATTACCACCAACAGTTTCTATTGCTGGACCAGCTCTGAAGTAGTGACATTGCTTCAATAGGACACCATCCAAAGGCATTTTTTCTACCAGATCTCCCAGATAGAGGAGGACTAGACTTCTAGTAAGAATATACATGGAATATAGGTTCCTTTGCTACATTCTCCAACCAAATTCTCTAGTAAATTATTTAAGCACATGTTAATGAAAAAGAAGCATGAATTAAATATATAGTGAAGTTGAAAAACACCCACAGAGGAAGAAGCATTAACTTATAACATCACTTAAGTATGTGAGATAGGCCAGCTATCAAGATATATTGAACTAATTTCTAACTACCTTTTATTAGCCAGAGAAGTAAACTGCTGTTTTCTAACGGCTATATTTCTGCTATCCTAGCCTGAGAGTATAGCTAAGGACATTGGAAAGCAGTGACTTTTCTAATATGTTATAGACATAAAACTCATATTGCTTTTTGTAATTTTTTTTATTATAGTTTATGATTAACTTAAATCCACAACAAAGCAAGCTATTCTGGTGGTTAGGAGAAAGCATATAAATGATGCAACTAAACATAATTTGCAAGTCTACTGAAATGCTGCCATGGAACCAGGGCAGGAGAAACTTCCCAAAGCTGCCAAGAAAACCTTAATGAGACCAAACTTGACACAGAGTGGTGGAATGGCATTGCTACTTCTTCCTTCTAAAAGGAGGGGAAACTTAAACATCACTTCATAGGCCAACAGAATCAGCAATATCTTATCTCAACAACAACCCACATGAGTGAACTAAGAATAAAGATACCATCTCAGTGGACACTGCCTTGGCAAAGACTACAAATCACTTGAACATTTACTCTTTTTATTTTGGTAAACCACATTTACAAAGTAATTTAAAAGCTTACCTTGAGTTAAAATATCTTCTGTATCCTGGTGAGTTATTTCTGGTGTTAAAAAAGAGAGAGTAAGATCAATACAAAAAGGACTGTATACCATTTGACCTTAATTTCTTAACATGTAGTCCTCAGACAACCATAATCAGAATCATTTAGAGGACTGCTAAAATAGACTCCTTGACTCCATCCAGACCTGCTGAAAGAATCTGAGTCATGGGCTTCAGAAAACTGTTTATAATATTCCCTCAATTTATTGTTTGCACACTAAAGTTTGTGCTTTAATTTCTCATCAAACGCTTAAAAGATAGTTAAAAGTTATTTAAAAGATATTTCTGCTCTCAAGTCACTCAGTTTACTTGGGAAGACAGCAACATAGTCATGGAGATACAATGTAGTAAATGCTATAAGAGAAGTTAATTTTTCATTTTTTTCTAATATATATTTATGTACATATAACTATATCTGTATTACTTTACTGATACTATTTGTAGTACTGCAGGTATAACAAAATAAATTGATCAAGAAATCATTCAAATAAATTTAAGTGTGAAGTAGAGAGGATAAAGGAGAGAGTTACTAGTGATTCTGGTTCACAGATGTTATCATGATGAAAATAACATTTGAGTTGTATTTTGAATACCTAAAAGGAGTTTTTCAGGCAGGCAAGAGGTGAAAAGGCATTCCAGATGAGAGATATAGTGGGCACAAATGCATGGAGGTGTAAGATGTTTGTGGAGCAATAAAGTCAGTAGAGCTAATACAAGCGTTGCATGTAGGGAAGTGGTGGGAGAGCACAGAAAGGAAAATATGTTGGTGCCAGATGGTGACAGTTTGTATATTCCAGTTTAATGTCTACTTATAGAACAGTTTTCTCTGCATGTCCTACAGCCATCTCAAACTCAATGTCACCAAATTTTACTCCAAATTTGCTACGTATATTTCCTCCTTTAGTAAATGACACCACTTCCACCAATAGCTAGAAATCTGAAATGGTCTCTAACTCCTCCTTTCTCATCATTTCCCACATCTTATTGCTTTCCAGATTTTGTACCTTCTACCCTCTAACGATCCTTTGCATTAGCACCATCTTCCCCCTCCCTTTGGCTACTACTTTAGTTCATGCTTTCATCATTTGACACCTATTCCCTGCCTCCACTTTTTCCCTTTTTAATGCATCCACCTCTACTTTACCAGACTGACATTTCTAAAATTGTAGATCATATCAGAGTATATTCTTCTCTGCTTGAAATCTTTTAATGAAAAATCAGCTTCTTATTTCCTATAAGATAAATCTAAACCTCTCAGACATGTGTTCATGTTCTCTAAAGTCAACTTAAACAAACTTTTTTGCTGCCAGAAGTTTCACAGGGCTTGGGTATCACACCTGCTTTGTAAGTGTTAGAGGAGGCAAAACATCCTTTTGGAGAAAGGAAATAAAAAGAGCTGACCATTCCTTTTCATTCTTTGAGCAAGAAAGACTTTATTTTAATACTGGCTCCCCTACATGCTGCCTGTATGCCCTGGGCAATTATCTATCTTTTCTGAGTGGAGACAATAGAAGGATCTATAACATGTGGTTGTTGTGAGGATTAACAAACTGTAATGCATGAGCATCAGCTAGTCAGGAAGGACACAGCCACCCATGGAGCTGGATCAGTGTCTTGGAAGTCCTTGCTGTGCTAAGCATTAATGCTGTAGTTGCAAGGGGAGGAGAGGGTTGGGAGAATTTGGAGGGGTTGGGGAGGCACCTTTGTAGGCCTGGTGCAGTGGTTATTTACCAACAGATAGGAAAGAATTTCAATATTTTAACAACTAGTAAAACTATAACAGGTATTTGCTGATTAACTACCAGTCCAATGTGGGAGCCACCAAAATCCCTTAATTGTGAGCTTATTATGAGGGGAATCATGGTTTCTTAAGCTAGCAGTACATGACAGAGTTGAAGGAGTGTCCTTAAATTCTATGCATATATTAAGTAATTCCTTTTTTTTAAAGTCATGCAAAAATATTAATGGAGTACTTATTATGTGCTAGACACTGGGTAGTAGAAGGACAGTAGGATGAACAAGGCAGACTGGTCCTTGCCTTTAGAAAACTTACAGAGTAGGATGAAGACACAGAAATAATATTGTAGTTTCAATTGTGATAAACGCTGTGAAGGAAAATGAAGGTGTGTATGACAGAGGTAAATAATTT
Organism: Phocoena phocoena; assembly: GCF_963924675.1. Taxonomy (NCBI): domain Eukaryota; kingdom Metazoa; phylum Chordata; class Mammalia; order Artiodactyla; family Phocoenidae; genus Phocoena; species Phocoena phocoena. Next base: position 53,169,181 of record NC_089223.1, on the reverse strand, counting down.
AGTACTGGAAGTTAGAAAAGACTTACATTAGAAAGAAATGATTCGGATGATACTTGACAGATGCAAGGGGGTGATCTAACCTGTGTTATAGGAAACTGGAATAATGTATGCAAAGGCCCTGAGGCAAGAAGGAGAGAATTTTTGCAAACAGAGAAAGTGAAGGTGTGGCCAGATTGTGGTGAATGAGGAAGAGAATGGTATAATAAATGGCTAGAGGGGTAAGTATGAACTAGATCATACAGTGCTTTAGATGAGATCACCATATCATTTATTGTCCAAACCAGAAAACGTAAAGGCTAATATTAATAATGGTTCTTGGTCAATTGGCATGAACCCAGGACTGTCCTGGGTAAACCAGGAAATATGGTATTCTTCTTACATGTGGTGTTTATGTTTTGTTTTTATTTTTGTTTTGTTTTGTGGGGAGCCATGGGAGCTTTTAAGTAAGATTGTATTTAAAATATTTCCTTGATCAGTATGTGTACAATACATTGGAAAGGGCCAAGAAAGTATAGAAGCAGAGTAGCTTGGAGGCTAGTGCTGTAGTTCAAGTAAGAAATGATGTTGGCTTAGACCAGAGTGTTAGCAATAGGGATGAAAAACAATGGAAATAGATTCCATTCTAGGCAGAAGTAGAGAGGATTTTCAGAGATTAGGTAGGGATATTGTTAAATCTTCTAATTTCCTTCTTTATTCTACAAGTATTTACCAGACACCTTCCAATTGCATGCTCTGTTCTCAGGGAGATAGATCCTTAATTAAATTGTTCTCTGACCTCAAACAGCTATTTACCATTCTTATAACATACCTACAAATTGAACATCTGACAGCAACATCCCTTACAAGGAGGGTGGAGAGGGAAAAATAATAAAGAATTTTTAGCAAATAAAACTTACTAAATGAATGCTAAATGATTCTTTAAAACTTTAGAATATTTTATATTGGAGAGCTATATATTATAGGTAGCTTCATAATACATTGTTTTCATAAAGTTTAATTCCAAGGGAAAAAAGTCAGTCTCTCATTAAATCAAAACATGAATTAGAACTGGTAGAGAGATATATTGAAATGAAATGGCTAAAAAAATGATACTTGCGTGTTAAGTCAATTGTGTTCATTGCCAAGTTTCCAGGTTTATTCAGCATTTGGCGTAAAACAGACTCAATTTTCCTTTTCACTGATGGTTCATTGCTATTCCTGGCGAATTTAAATTTCATGACAATATCTCCTATCACATCACTACCATTTTGCCTGAAAAACCATAAAGATATTTTTAAAAATGTATAATTATAATTTTCTGTCGTTCTTTTTATATACTCTTCTTGATTAAGCATTAAAAACATTACTTAAGAAATTTAACATTAGAACAGATTCACATAACAGTGTTTCTGTATGTAATGATATATCACAATGCTACCCCACAAACACTAGATTTCAGTGCATAGTACACTGTACCCACTATTCAGGATAGCTTGTTTTAAAGTCAGAATGGCAGAGTTTGAACACCAGCTCTGCCATTTACTGTTGGACTTTAGGTAAGTTTTTTGTTTCTTAATCTTTCTGTACTTGTATCCTCACATTAAAATGGGTTATTATGAAGATTATATGAATTAACATATGTAAGACTTTTGGGAAGAGTATATAGCATACAGTAAGTATGCTGTAAGTATTAGCTATGGTTAGACTTCACAAATCTTCAAAAAACCCCACTCATCTCATTAAACAAACTTATAAAGAGATGAACTTCCAAGTTTATGTGACTTATAGGCTCAAGTTAATTTTCTGGTACCTACACCCCCTTATCTGGCTACAAAAGCACATTTTAACTTCTGTAGTCATACGTTAAGATTTTTATCTCTATTTCGATTAACTGTTGATATTTCTCACAAGAACCTTGATAATTTGGCTAAAGGTTATAATTCTCTAAAATCGATATAATATCCATTTCCTTCCATGTAAATTACCATGTAAATCACTTCCTCCACCTGATATTGGCACTCTCCTTTTCTGAAAATGAATGTGCATTAGGCACATTTGGTTTTGATGCTCTCATACTCTAGGCTGCCTCCTCTCATCTCAATTGCTAATTTTGCCATAATATTTACCCCAGATATTAATTTAATATTTACTAGATAAATACTAAATAAGCACCTTTTTGTGCTGGGTGTTATTCTTAGTTTCAGAAATTAGCTATGACCAAGATTCACAGTTGCCATTCTCATGAATAGGGCAGTTTAGATGAAGAAGCAGACACTGAATAAATAATTACATCTTACATTTCTAGCAACATGAAAACCTAAATAATTTAAAGAAGCTTTTCATATAAAACAACCAGAAATGCTAGCGAAAATATAATAAATTCTATTTGAAATGCAAAGTTGGGCTCCTGTGAAAATAAGGGAAATCTTAGAAGACTAAAAATAAAAGAATATGAATATTACATGGTAAGCATTAGAATTGCAATTGTTTTGTGTTTCAGCATTAATAGACACTGGAGATGAGGTCTTGGGCTAGTAAAAAATAGGGAGACGGACATGAGGTTCCAGAATAAGGCTAGGTTTCTCAAAGAACTAGGCATTCAGTGAAAGCATAGTTTAGAAAGAAGAAGAACTCACATCATAAAAGAAAAAAAGTTTAGTTGTCTCAGAGGTCCAGGTCTGGATGGAAAAAAGGTTCTCCTGAGAATTCATAATCATGAACCTGACTTCATGAAAGTTTTGGATTTACATTAATACCACCTGCATGGTCCCAGACACTTTAATCTAAGAAATTAACCAAAAAATGGTCCATGTGATGCCAATCCTCCTAGAGTATCTGATAGAAGCAAATGCTTTGGAGTATGTATGTTAAATCCAGACTGCATAGGATCCCAACTACAAAGTGGGATTAAAGATAAGCATACAACCTCAATGGTAAACAATACATCATGAGCTAAAATCAGAATAAGAAGAGCATCCTCAAAACGTCCACATAATAAAATTAACAGATATTCAGGTAAGTAAATTTGAAATGACAAATGACATTAAAGGGGAATTATAAATATGAGAAAAGTATAGTACTTTTTCAAAACAGACAGGTAAACATAGTCAAACATACTTTTTAATTGAAATGAAAACTTGATGGATGAGTTACACAGAATAGTAGACAAAGTTGAAGAGAAACTGGTTAACTGAAAGAGATGAAATCACACAGAATGTAACATAGATAAAGGTATGAAAAAGATCAAATAGAGGCTAAGAGACAGGAGACATCTCAAAGTTTACTTAGTGAAATGTTAAAGAAGAGCACAGAAAAATAAAGGAGCAGCAGTATTACAAGAGATAATGAGAATTATCCGGAATTAATAAAGACATTAAGCCTCAGATCGAGATGAGTCTGAAGCATACTCAATAAAACAAAACACACACACAGATACATCATAATAAAACTCTGAACTCCAAAGGCAAATGGAAGATTTTCAAACAATAGAGAAAAAACTAGCTACCAAAGAAAGTTTTGAATGAAGGATAATTTCTTAATAGCAGTGATAAAAGGCAGTATATAATTGTATTTTCAAAATGCTGAGAGAAAATTGCTATCAACTTGGAATTTTATATCCACACTAAAGTATTATTCAAGAATGAGGCTAAAATAAGGACCTTTCACGCATAACAACAAAAACAAAACTAAACAAAAGTGTAGTTTATTGTTCATGTACTCTTGTTAAAGAATTTATGAAGGAAGTACTTCAGTAAGAAGGAAATTGAACCCAGAAGAAGGTTGTTTGTTAGGTACAAGAAGACATAGGAAACAAAGAAAATGGTAAACTTGTAATCTAAAAAGACATTGACGGGGGCGGTGTCAAGATGGTGTACTAGGAGGACGTGGAATTTGCGTCTCGTACAACTGGGGCACCTACCAGGCACTGGTGGGGTACTGTGGACACCTAAGGGGACGGTAGGAATCCCCAGGCACTGGGTAGGACGTGGGGCCTGGGGGGAGTGAAGGGGGAGGAGAAGTGGAGGCAGGATGGGACTGGCGCCCCTGAGGGGCATCTGGGGGAGGGGAAAAGGGGGAAATTGGGGAACCATTGAGAGGGCAGAGGATCAAAAGGGAGCATGGCCAGGTTTCCCGTGCCCACTTGGGCCCCCAGGAACCTGCTGAGATCCCAAGCCTGATCCTCTGCCCACGGAGGCCCCCTTTAGCCATGTGGTCCTGAGGGAGTGGGAGGGAGGGAAGGGGGAGCAAAAGTAAAGCCCAGACCTATGGGACTCGAACCCCTGAGGGGTGGCTGGGGGAGGGGAGGAGTTCCTACATCCAGCAGGACCCACCCATGGTTAGGGGTCCAGCGGCAATGGGGGAGACCCTGGGGGAGATGATTGGGGAGTGGTGTGAAGGAACAGAAGGGAACACAGCCAGTGCTTCCCCTGTCAGCTGAGCAGCTGGGGAGCCTGTTGGGCTCCCCGGCCTAATCCTCTGCTCTCGGAGCCTCCCTCCTGCTGCGCAGCGCCCAAGCCCTGCTCCTACACCCCCACCCAGGGCCTCACCTCTACACTGGGAGACCCCCTCTGAGACCCCCTCCAACGCACTGGGCCTAAACCCCACCCACACATCCTCATCCAGGGACCTACCTCTAAACTCTGGAACCCCACACTCTGGAGGCCTTCCTTTCCACGTGCTGCTTCTCCCATTCCACAGAGGTCCTAAGCAGAGACCCCCTGTGCCCCCATGCTTGAATTCTGCCCTGCCTAGGCCCCACCCCCAGGACTTTTTCCAGCTACGTGGGTCCTGAGCCTAGGCCCCGCCCCACGCCAAAACGTCCCCCCCCCCACCCGCCTAGGTCCTGCCCCACACTGAACGCTGCCCCTGCCTAAGTTCCACCCCACCTAAACTCCACCCCCATAGCCAAGGCTTTTTTCTTTTTTGTTTTCTTTTTTCCTCTTTTAGACTGGGGTTCTGATTTACCTTGTTGATTCATTGTTGTTGATTCTTTTATATTTTTATTGTTCCTAATAAATATTTTATTTTTCGAACTTTATCTTATTCTTTAAACTTTGTTATTGTTCTCTCCGTCTGGCTTGCTTCCCCCGCCCAGTTTTTGTTTCCTTTTTTCTGTTGTGGTCTTATTTTACCTTGTTGCAGTTGTTTCCATTATAGTTTTATTTTTCCTAATATATTTTTTATCTTTCTAATTTTATTTTGTTTTTTATTCTTTGATATTGTACTGCTCCTTTTTTTTCTTTTTTCTCACTTTTTTTTTTTTTTTCTACTGTGCCACAAAGCTTGTGGGAACTTGGTTCCCAGGCCAGAGGTCAGGCTAAGGCTCCTGTGGTGGTAGCTCCGAGTCCAAACCGCTGGACTAACAGAGAACCTCAGACCACAGGGAATATTAATCGGAGTGAGATCTCCCAGAGTTCCTCATCTTAGCACCAACCCCGGCTATATCCAACTGTCTGCAAACTCCAGTGCTGGAGGTCTGAGGCCAAACAACTAGAAAAAGAGGAAAACAGCACCACCCATCAAAACAACAACAACAACAACAAAAAGAAATGACAAAAAATATGTTACAGATGAAGGAACAAGGTAAAAACCTATAGAACAAATAAATGATTATGAAATAGGCAGCCTACCTGAAAAAGAATTCAGAGTAATGATAATAAGGATGATTCAAAATCTTGGAAACAGAATGGAGAAAATACAAGAAACATTTTATAAGGATCTAGAAGAAATAAGGGGCAAACAAGCAGTGATTAACAACACAATTACTGAAATTAAAAATACTCTAGAAGGAATCAATAGCACAATAACTGAAGCAGAAGAATGGATAAGTGACCTGGAAGATAAAAGAGTGGAAGTAACTGCTACAGAGCAAAATAAAAAAAAAAAAAGAAAAGAATTAAGGCCAGTCTCAGAGACCTCTGGGACAATATTAAACACACTAGCATTCAAATTATAGGGGTCTCAGAAGAAGAAGAGAAAAAGAAAGTGTCTGAGAAAATATTTGAAGAGATTATAGACAAAAACATCCCTAACATGGGAAAGGAAATAGTCAATCAAGTCCAGGAAGTGCAGAGAGTCCCATACAGGATAAATCCAAGGAGAAACACTCTGAAACACATACTAATCAAACTTTCAAAAATTAAATACAAAGAAAATATATTAAGGGCAGCAAGGGAAAAGCAACAAATAACATACAAGGGAATCCCCCTAAGGTAAACAGCTGATCTTTCAGCAGAAACTCTGCAAGCCCAAAGGGAGTAGCAGGACGTATTTAAAGTGATGAAGGGGAAAAACCTACAACCAAGATTACCCAGCAAGGATCTCATTCAGATTTGATGGAGAAATTAAAACATTTACAGACAAGCAGAAGGTAAGAGAATTCAGCACCACCAAACCAGCTTTACAACAAATGCTGAAGGAACTTCTCTAGGCAGGAAACACAAGAGAAGGAAAAGACCTACAAAAACACACCCAAAACAATTAAGAAAATGGTAATAGGAACATACATATCAATAATTACCTTAAAGGCAAATGGATTAAATGCTCCAACCAAAAGAAATAGACTGGCTGAATGGATACAAAAACAAGACCTGTATATATGCTGTCTACAAGAGACCCACTTAACCTACAGACACATGCAGACTGAGTGTGAGGGTATGGAAAAAGATATTACATGCAAATGGAAATGAAAAGAAAGCTGGAGTAGCATTTCTTATATCAGACAAAATAGACTTTAAAATAAAGACTATTATAAGAAACAAAAAAGAACACTACATAATGATCAAGGGATCGATCCAAGAAGAAGATATAACAATTGTAAATATTTATGCACCCAACATAGGAGCACCTCAATACATAAGGTAAATGCTAACAGCCATAAAAGGGGAAATCAATAGTAACACAATCATAATGGGGACTTTAACACCCCACTTTCACCAATGTAAAGATCATCCAAAATGAAAATAAATACAACACAAGCTTTAAATGATCCATTAAACAAGATGGACTTAATTGACATTTAGAGGACATTCCATCCAAAAACAACAGAATACACATTTTTCTCAAGTGCTCATGGAACATTCTCCAGGATAGATCATATCTTGGGTCACAAATCAAGCCTTGGTAAATTTAAGAAAAGTGAAATCATGTCAAGTATCTTTTCTGACCACAACACTATGAGACTAGATATCAATTACAGGAAAAAAAACTATAAAAAAATGCAAACACATGGAGGCTAAACAATACACTGCTAAATAACCTAGAGATCACTAAGAAATCAAAGAGGAAATCAAAAAATACCTAGAAACAAATGACAATGAAAACACGACTGCTCAAAACCTATGGGATGCAGCAAAGTAGTTCAAAGGTAGAAGTTTATAGCAATACAATTGTACCTCAAGAAACAGACATCTCAAATAAACAACCTAAACTTACACCTAAAGCAATTAGAGAAAGGAGAACAAAAAACCCCCAAAGTTAGCAGAAGGAAAGAAATCATAAAGATCAAATCAGAAAAAAATGAAATAGAATTGAAGGAAACAGTAGCAAAGATCAGTAAAACAAAAAGCTGGTTCTTTGAGAAGATAAAGAATATTGTTAAGCCATTAGCTAGACTCATCAAGAAAAACAGGGAGAAGACTCAAATCAACAGAATTAGAAATGAAAAAGGAGAAGTAACAACTGACACTGCAGAAATACAAAGGATCATGAGAGATTACTACAAGCAACTCTATGCCAATAAAATGGACAACCAGGAAGAAATGGGCAAATTCTTATAAAAGCACAACCTTCCAAGACTGAACCAGGTAGAAATAGAAAATATAAACAGACCAATCACAAGCACTGAAATTGAAACTGTGATTAACAGTCTTCCAAGAAACAAAAGCCCAGTACCAGATGGCTTCACAGGCAAATTCTATCAAACATTTAGAGAAGAGCTAACACCTATCCTTCTCAAACTCTTCAAACTATAGCAGAGGGAGAACACTCCCAAACTCATTCTACGAGGCCACCATCACCCTGATACCAAAACCAGACAAAGATGTCACAAAAAAAGAAAATTCCAGGTCAGTATCTCTGATGAACATTATATGCAAAAATCCTCAACAAAATACTAGCAAACAGAATCCAACAACACATTAAATGGATCATACACCATGATGAAGTGGGGTTTATCCCCGGGATGCAAGGATTCTTCAATATATGCAAATCAATGTGATACACCATATTAACAAATTGAAGTATATAAACCATATGATAATATATGCAGATAAAGCTTTTGGCAAAATTCAACACTTATTTATGATAAAAACTCTCCAGAAAGTGGGCATAGAGGGAACTTACCTCAACATAATAAAGGCCATATAGGACAAACCCATATCAACATCATTCTCAATGGTGAAAAGCTGAAACCATTTCCTCTAAGATCAGGAGCAAGACAAGGTTGCCCACTCTCACCACTATTGTTCAACATAGTTTTGGAAGTTTTAGCCACAGCAATCATAGAAGAAAAAGAAAAGGAATCCAAACCGGAAAAGAAGAAGTAAAATTGTCACTGTTTGCAGATGACATGATACTATACATAGAGAATCCTAAAGATGCTACCAGAAAACTACTAGAGCTAATCAATGAATTTGGTAAAGTAGCAGGATACAAAAGTAATGCACAGAAATCTCTTGCATTCCTATACTCTAATGGTGAAATATCTGAAAGAGAAATTAAGGAAACACTCCCATTTACCATTGCAACAAAAAGAATAAAATACCTAGGAATAAACCTACCCAAGGAGACAAAAGATCTGTATGCAGAAAACTGTAAGACACTGATGAAAGAAGGATGATACAGACAGATGGAGAGATATACCATGTTCTTGGATTGGAAGAATCAACATTGTGAAAATGACTATACTACCGAAAACAATCTACAGATTCAATACAATCCCTATCAAACTACCAATGGCATTCTTCACAGAACTACAACAAAAAATTTCACAATTTGTATGGAAACACAAAAGACCCCGAATAGCCAAAGCAATCTTGAGAGAGAAAAACAGAGCTGGAAGAATGAGGCTCCTGGACTTCATACTATACTACAAAGCTACAGTAATCAATCATACAATACTACAGTATGGTACTGGAACAAAAACAGAAATATAATTCAGTGGAGCAGGATAGAAAGTCCAGAGATAAACCCACGCACATATGGTCACCTTATTTTTGATAAAGGAGGCAAAAATATGCAATGGAGAAAAGACAGCCTCTTCAATAAGTGGTGCTGGGAAAACTGGACAGCTACACATAAAGAAATGAAATTAGAACACTTCCTAACACCGTACACAAAAATAAACTCAAAATGGATTAAAGATCTAAATGAAGGCCAGACTCTATTAAACTCTTAGAGGAAAACATAGGCAGAACACTCTTTGTCATAAATCATAGCAAGATCCTTTTTGACCCCGCTGCTAGAGAAATGGAAATAAAAACAAAAATAAACAAATGGGACCTAATGAAACTTAAAAGCTTTTGCACAGCAAAGGAAACCGTAAAGGAGATGAAAAGACAACCTTCAGAATGGGAGAAGATATTTGCAAATGAAGCAACTGACAAAGGATTAATCTCCAAAATATGCAAGCAGCTCATGCAGCTCAATGTCAAAAAATGACAACCCAATCCAAAAATGGGCAGAAGACTTAAACAGAAATTTCTCCAAAGAAGATATATAGATTACCAACAAAGACATGAAAAGATGTTCAACATCACTAATCATTAGAGAAATGCAAATCAAAACTACAATGAGGTATTACCTCACACTGGTCAGAATGGCATCATAAAAAAGTTTATAAACAATAAATGGTGGAGAGGGTGTGGAGAAAAGGGAACACTCTTTCTCTGTTGGTGGTAATGTAAATTGATACAGCTTCTGTGGAGAACAGTATGGAAGTTCCTTAAAAAAGTAAAAATAGAACTACCATGTGACCCAGTAACCCCACTACTGAGCATATACCCTGAGAAAACCATAATTCAAAAAGTGTCATGTACCACAGTGTTCATTGCAACACTACTTATAATAGCCAGGACATGGAAGCAACCTAAGTGTATATTGACAGATGAATGGATAAAGAAGATGTGGCACATATGAACAATGGAATATTACTCAGCCATAAAAAGAAACAAAATTGGGTTATTTATAGTGAGGTGGATGGACCCAGTCTGTCATGCAGAGTGAAGTAAGTCAGAAAGAGGAAAAAAAATACCGTATGCTAACACATATATATGGAATCTAAAAAAAAAAACAACAACAAAGGTTCTGAAGAACCTAGGGGCAGGACAGGAATAAAGACAGAGACATAGAGAATGGACTTGAGGACACAGGGAGAGGGAAGAGTAAGCTGGGACGAAGTGAGAGAGTAACATTGACCTATATACACTACCAAATGTAAAATAGATAGCGAGTGGGAAGCAGCTGCATGACTCAGGGAGATCAACTTTGTGCTTTGTGACCAGCTACAGGGGTGGGATAGGGAGGGTGGGAGGGAGACTCAAGAGGGAGGAGATATGGGGATATATATATGCCTATAGCTGATTCGCTTTGTTATGCAGCAGAAACTAACACACCATTGTAAAGCAATTATACTGCAATAAAGATGTTAAAAAAAAAAAAACCACCCTAAATGTAATGTGGTATATTGGGTTGGATCCTGAAATGGAGAAAAAGGACATTAGTGGAAGAACTGGTGAAAACGAAGTAAATCAGTCTAATAATGTAGCAATGTTAATCTCTTAGTTTTGACAGATGTACCATAGTTATGTAAGATGTTAACATTAGGGGAAGCTAGGTGAAGTGTATGTAGAAACGTTCTGTACTGTCTTTCTGTAAACTTAAAATTATTCCAAAATAAAATGTTTACTTAAAAAAATTAATAAAATGATATTGACAGTATAATTACAGTGATTTATTTGCAGGTGTTACAAATAAGGTTGAACTAAAACATCAGTAATATATGAATAACATTTCCAAGTTTCCTGTATTATTTGGAAGAAGGGTAGTGGATTAAACCAACTCTCCTTGTTTGTAAGAATTTTTTAAGAATAATCACTAAAATAAGATAAATGGAATGTAGAACTTGTAAATTAGTAAACGAAAAAAAGAAAATGAAGAAAATACAGTCATACAAGAGAAGGCAAGATAGTAGAAAAAAGCATTAGAAAAACCAGGATGAAGAACATAAGATAATATGGAGGAAATAAATCCAAATGTAACTGTCATCACAATAAATTGAAACTGACTAAACTCTCTAGTTAAAGGCAAAGATGGTCAGAACGCATTTGAAAATGTAATCTAGCTGTCTTCTTGTTTTAGGAGAAGAATCTAACCTGTAAGAACATATGAATGTTGAAAATGAAGATAAGGTATGTTGTAAAAAGAACCATAAGAAAGTCAGTGTAGCATAATAGTATCAGATATAAGAGATTTTAAGATTGAAAGACATTAATTAGTGATAAAAAGGATTAATACCTTGCTAAAAGAAATAGTTCATGAGGCAGATATAATAATTCTAAACATATAGGTGCTTGATAATATGTGCTCAAAATATATTGAACAAGGAGAAATAGGCAAATCCATAGTGCTAGGTTTTATTTGAATGACATAATTACTAAGCTTAATTGGAAGGAACAGAATTCGTATAATTAAGTCTAATAGGAATCCAGAAACAGACTCATAGACATATGTAAACAATATACTATAGAAGTGGTATCACAAATCTGAAGGAAAATAACTCATGTAAAAAATTAAAAATCTTCCTCATGTCACACACAAACAAAGCACTTGAATAGGAACAGCAAAAATTTTAAATTTTTAGTCAATATGGGAGATTTTCTTTATATACAAGATGATAAAGGATTTCTTAAGACCTTTTGCAACTGATTTTCTACAACAAAAGATGCATATACAAAGTGTTAAGATAATGCTATAGATAGGGAGAATATATTTGCAACTCAAAGTAACAATTGTTTGGTACCTCCTATAGACACAGAACTCTTACAAATCAATAAGAAAAAGACAAATCATAGAAAAAAACCAGAAAAGATGAATATGCAATTCAAAGAAGAGGTATCTTTAATGAATGATAAACATGTAAATAGATACTCAAACAGGACTGTGTTTTATACTTCATTTATTTGATCTTCATAACAACTCTATAAGAGTCATGTACCTTCCTTGTGGGAACTGTGAGTAACAAACTCTCTTTTCAGAAATCATCATCTCCTGATCTGTTGGCCTTACTGTACCTCAAATTTTCTATTGATGCAGTATATTTTAGAACAGAAGGGGAAGGGGAAAAAGTGGTGTGTGTGTGTGGATATGTATTTCAGACAAAGGGAATAGCTTATATAAGAAGATCTTGAGGTTAGAGAGAGTGAAGAAAACAGTCTAGTGGGACTTGTGAGTAAAAAACAAAGTAGAGAGTAGTAAAAGACTACCCCAGAAATAGAGATTTTAGGAGAAAACCCTATATAGGAAGGTTTAGTAAACTTTGTTTTATATATATATATAAAAGGAGACATATATATCAAGAATACATATATCTGATGCACATATATTATACATGTTTATATATGATATTTGACATATCATAAGGGTAAGGAATAGCAGTTAGAAGAACTTTAAGCAAATACTATGTTTAGCGTTTCATTTCAAGAAATCTTTCTGGTTGCTATGTAGAATGTGGAGTGGAGCAAGACTGCAGGAAAGGAGACTCATTAGAAGGCTGTTCATAGACAAGGAGAGAGATGGTTGAGGGCAGTGTGTTTGAAGTTATGGATCTTAAACATAATTAAGAAATAGAATTGTGAAGGTTAGATGGATGGATGTGTGGGTTGAGGGAGAGATAGGAATTTAGAGATAACTCATATTTCTTTTTTGAGCATCTGGGTTGAAGGTGACACCATTGATAGAGGTAGGCAATACTAGAAGAGTAACATATTTGGTGGGGGAGAAATGATAGGTTCTGGTCTGGACTTATTAAAGTTGAGTTGTCCAAGATAGCCATATGATGATGTCAAGTAGACGGCTGTGTATATTCACATCTCGAGATGAGAAGAGAGGACTAGCCCAGAGATACAACTTTAATAATAATTAGCATATGGGGCAATGAAGCCCCTAAAAGGAGCTTCAGTGTGAACTGAGAAGATGAGAGGCTTACAGCACAGTCTGACAACACTTGAGGAAGAGAAGGAATAAGAACTAACAAAGAAAATTGAGAAGGAATAACTTAAGAGATAAAAGGAAAATCAGGGGTGTATAGGGTCATAGAAACCAAGGGATGGTACTATTTCAAAAAGGATTGAAAACTCAACAGTGTTAAATACTGTTGAGAGGTCCAAGAAGAGGACTGATATAATTTCTTTGGAGTTTGTGATTCAGACGTCATTGCTGAACTTGGCAAGAGCAATTACTATTTTGTGGTGAGGTCAGAAGCCAGACTGCAGTGAAATGAGAAGTAAGTGGGAAGTGAACAAAAGGAGAAAAAAATGCAGATTCAGTCCTACAAGTATTGCAAGCTAGTGGCTGGTACAGAGAATTTCTCAAGAAAGTACTAAGGTAAATGTGCACTGAACTGACTGAAATGCATTTTGGAAAATGCTCTTCCTATGGATTCTTCTTACTTCTTGAACTCCTCAGCAAAACTTAACTGACCAGAGCTCTATGCTCCTGGGTACTTAACTAGGTGACTCTTCCGAGAATAAGAAAAATTAATTTTCTCGTGGTATTAGTATTTGAGAAAGAAATAGTATAATTTCTCTCCCTCTGAAGAGCTTTTGTATATTATTTGAAGGATTGAGCAATATGGACATTTGAGATATTTATGGTAGGGTCAGTAAGGGTGGCTCTTTTAGTTGGTAGGAATATCACATCACATCACAAGGATAAGTCCATATTCAACTAAGGTAAGAATGGCAAATAACTAGCTTGTGTGCTGCTACTTCGCCTGTTATTTATTTACTTATTTATTTTTTTGCGGTATGCGGGCCTCTCACTGTCGTGGTCTCTCCCATTGCGGAGCACAGGCTGCGGACGCGCGGGCTCAGCGGCCATGGCTCACGGGCCCAGCCGCTCCGCGGCATGTGGGATCTTCTCAGACCGGGGCATGAACCCGCGTCCCCTGCATCGGCAGGCGGACTGTCAACCACTGCGCCACCAGGGAAGCCCTACTTCGCCTATTATTAATTCATAGCAGACACATCTGTATTTGGCCACAGCATCCTTTATATTATAGCATTCCAGGCAGACAAAACCCAAAAAGCCATTTTTGGTGTTGGTTTATTGTTCCAATCGTGCCCAGGACCACAACATTGCACATCTCCACAAGGCATTGTTTGCTACATAGACTGCATTGTGAATAGTATCCCCTGGAGTTATATAATAGAATAACCCTGTGGCTGTACCTTCACCCAACTCTCTCTGTACCCTTTCCTCCTTTTTCCACCAAGAACTGAAGTAATATGGTTATTTAGATTAGTAAGTAGATCGTATGTGACATGTTTTGTTTTTTGGCATTGGTTTTTAAACTTTCCATGATACTATTTTCATAATATTGCAACACATTTTGTGAATGTCTCATTCATTATCTATGCTGTGAACAAAATCAAATGCACCAAGTTGTATCTATGCTTATAGATATTTTTTGTTGTAGTTCCACTCACCTCAGTCTGACAACATGAGCTCTGATGAACTGTCTTCTTAAATTTGACTCTTTGAATGTTTGAGTAATCTGTAGAAAGAAAGGAAAAAACAACTTGTCTGTAATTACTGTTCTTTCTCTGTTTCCTCTTTCTGCCCAACCTCGCAACATGGTTGTTAATGGGGAGTTGACTATGTTAATGAGGAATAGAGTTCAGTTTAGTTCAGTTCCATCTCAGAACACATGGGAGTGATTTAGGCAGGTTAATAACCTTCTGATGCAGTGCCTGTTTCTTCATCTATTACACAAAGATGGTAATGGACAGGATGCATCTTCGCTAGAAGCCATTCTAAACTTAGCAGATGTTTTGCTCAATGAGAGCCCACGTTACGTGATTTGGTGGCTGTTCCCAAAGAGGTGGGCGCATGAGCCAACCCAATGCTAGGTGAGTCCACTGATAAAATTTACAGTGTGTGATCCTGCAACAACTGTTCTGAAATGGGTAAAACCAGATTAAAATGAGCAGCAATGGAGAGCTTGATGAGAAAGAGGAAAAGAAGTAAAGGGCAATCTTTTCCTTATTGTTTCTGATTAATGCCTAAGCAACATAAGTTATTTTTAGCATCAGTTGGTATTTCCTGACCTAACTTTAACTTTCCCCCTGAATCATTGCTCAATGCCAGCAAGGATGGTCCTCTTGAGGTATAAGGTTTAGCTTCACAGTAAACTAGTAGTGAGTGATTCTGTGACTGGAACAGTTCTGCCAAGATGCAGGGTGAGATGTACTGAGCTTTCATAATGGCGAGTGGATTCTGTTGGCTTCTACTGTGAGGTTGGACCAAGGTGGGGGTGAACATGAAAAGGTGAAGATGGGGAAATTAAGTAGCATGTTGAATATTACATTAAGCCAGGATTTGAAGCCAATTCTTCTTGAGACTGTTAAGTTTATGCAATCTCTGTTACACTGCACTTATTTTTTCAGTATCCATTCTTTAGGCTGATATCATACCAACCAGTTGTGAGACAAAGTAACTTTTTTTCTTTCTAGAGGTCTTAAACATTTTTAAGAGTTTTGAGGCTATTAGTTTTTCAAAATAATTTCCTTTTGAAAAAATTCAAGAAGTACTAGTAAGTGTTAAGAAGAAAGCAAAAAGTCACTCAAAATTCTATGATCTAGAATTATAGAATGCAATCATTTGGTGAGTATTTTAGTTAACTATGTAGAAGGATAGGTTTTAATGTGTTTATTAATGTGGTATATTTTAGGAGAGAGTTTAATAAACTGATTTATCTTTAATATTACTTGACTTTAGCAGAAGTAAAAGGAATTGACCTAAAACTGAAGGAATTGCTAAAATTTAGATGTTTCTTGTAATTATATTTTAATTCATGATTTGGTATTGCATGGGCTACACTGCATGGGCTACACTGGACCAAAATGTTAAAAATATAATTTAATTATGACATTTTTGTTATGTGGAAAATATTGGTGTAATTTAGTGAGGACTAAGGTAATAAGCAACATAAAGCAAGTTGATTAATTGGTTGATATCCATATACAAGGATAAAAGGAGAGACCTATGGATAAGAATCCGTATTTCATAGAGTGGGTGAAAATTTTGTAGTCTCGTTAATTAGAACTTATCAAATATTTGGTAGAAAATCAGTGAGCAGATGCCTGAAGAGGAAGCCAATGGGAGAGTGGAAAGTATAGTAGATAGGGGACAGGGAAAAGTTAGCTTGCTATGAGAACTTGAACGAATCTTTTAAACTTTCTTCCTCTCAGTTTCTTCATCTGTAAAAGGAAAACAGTCCAAAGTGTGTTTAAAAAATTGTTCTGTACATAGTTGGCTACTGCAACTCCCAGAGGCTATGCATCTACTTTCAGTGAGCTTTACATGTAACCTTTGGGCTTTTTCACTCCCTTCAAACTTATTATTAATTCTTTAATGGGTTGGATGAGTTTGCTTTCCTACTTCTTTGATTTTGTAACCTGTATGATTGACACTTTTATTACAATGGACAAAAAATCAAGTAAACAAAGAAAAAAGAACTATTTTATATTTCCCTCCTGAATGAGGGTGACAATACTGTCTTTGTGGGGTTTTTTTAATGTCTTTATTGGAGTATAATTGCTTTACAGTGCTGTGTTAGTTTCTTCTGTGAATCAGCTATACATATACATATATCCCCATATCTCCTCCCTCTTGCGTCTCCATCCCACCCTCCTTATCTCACCCCTCTAGGTGGTCACAAACACGGAGCTGATCTCCCTGTGTTATGCAGCTGCTTCCCACTAGCTACCTGTTTTACATTTGGTAGTGTATATATGTCCATGCCACTCTCTCACTTCGTCCAAGCTTACCCTTCCCCTCCCCATGTCCTCAAGTCCATTCTCTACATCTGCGTCTTTATTCCTGTCCTGCCCTTAGGTTCTTCTGAACCATTTTTTTTTTTTTTTTTTTAGATTCCATGTACATGTGTTAGCATATGGTAATTGTTTTTCTCTTTCTGACTTACTTCACTCTGTGTAACAGACTCTGGGTCCATCCACCTCACTACAGATAACTCAATTTCATTTCTTTTTACAGCTGAGTAATATTCTACTATACATATGTGCCACATCTTCTTTATCCATTCATCTGTTGATGGACACTTAGGTTGCTTCCGTGTCCTGGCTATTGTAAGTAGTGCTGCAATGAACATTGTGGTCCATGACTCTTTTTGAATTATGGCTCTCTCAGAGTATATGCCCAGTAGTGGGATTGCTGGGTCATAAGGTAGCTCTATTTTTAGCTTTTTAAGGAACCTCCATACTGTTCTCCATAGTGACTGTATCAATTTACATTCCCACCAACAGTGCAAGAGGGTTCCCTTTTCTCCACATCTTCTCCAGCATTTATTGTGTGTAGAGTTTTCGATGATGGCCATTCTGACTGGTGTGAGGTGATACCTCAATGTAGTTTTTTTTTTTTTTTTTAAGAAGATGTTGGGGGTAGGAGTTTACTAATTTAGTTATTTATTTTTGCTGTGTTGGGTCTTTGTTTCTGTGCAAGGGCTTTCTCTAGTTGTGGCAAGTGGGGGCCACTCATCAACACGGTGTGCGGGCCTCTCACTATCGCGGCCTCTCTTGTTGTGGAGCACAGGCTCCAGACGCGCAGGCTCAGTAGTCGTGGCTCACCGGCCTAGTTGCTCCACGGCATGTGGGATCTTCCCGGACCGGGGCACAAACCCGTGTCCCCTGCATCGGCAGGCGGACTCTCAACCACTGCGCCACCATGGAAACCCCCCCATTGTAGTTTTGATTTGCATTTCTCTAATGATTAATGATGTTGAGCATCTTTTCATGTGTTTGTTGGCAATCTATATATCTTCTTTGGAGAAATATCTGTTTAGGTCTTCTGCCCAGTTTTGGATTGGCTTGTTTTTTTCATATTGAGATGCATGAGCTGCTTGTATATTTTGGATATTACTCCTTTCTCATCTGCTTCATTTGCAAATATTTTCTCCCATTCTGAGGGTTGTCTTTTCATCTTCTTTATGGGTTCCTTTGCTGTGCAAAAGCTTTTAAGTTTCACTAGGTCTTATTTGTTTATTTTTGTTTTTATTTCCATTTCTCTAGGAGGTGGGTCAAAAAGGACCTTGCTGTGATTTATGTCAAAGAGTGTTCTGGCTATGTTTTCCTCAAAGAGTTTAGTAGAGTCTGGCTTTGCATTTAGGTCTTTAATCCGTTTTGAGTTTATTTTTGTGTATGCTGTTAGGAAGTGTTCTAATTTTATTATTTTACATGTAGCTGTCCAGTTTTCCAAGCACAACTCATTTAAGAGACTGTCTTTTCTCCATTGTATATTCTTGCCTCTTTTCTCAAAGATAAGGTGACCATATGTGCATGTGCATAGAGTTTCCCTCTATGCCTATTTTCTGGGGAGCTTTTATCATAAATAGGTGTTGAATTTTGTCGAAAGGTTTTTCTGTATCCATTGAGATTATATGGTTTATATCCTTTAATTTGTTCATGTGGCATATCACATTGATTGATTTGTGTATATTGAAGAATCTTTGCATTCCTGGGATTCTTGATCCCAGGTGTATGATCATGGTGTATGACCTTGATACACTTGATCATGGTGTATGACCCTTTTAATGTGCTGTTGGATTCTGTATGCTAGTATTTTGTGGAGGATTTTTGCATCTATGTTCATCAGAGATACTAGCCTGGAGTTTTATTTTTCTGTGAAATCCTTGTCTGGTTTTGGTATCAGGGTGATGGTGGCCTCGTAGAATGAGTTTGGTAGTGTTCCTCCTTCTGCTGTATTTTGGAAGAGTTTGAGAAGGTTAGGTGTTAGCTCTTCTTTACATGTTTGATAGAATTCACCTGTGAAGCCATCCATTCCTGGGCTTTTGTTTGCTGGAAGATTTTTAATACAGTTTCAAATTCAGTGCTTGTGATTGGTTTGTTTATATTTTCTATTTCTTCCTAGTTCAGTCTTGGATGGTTGTCCTTTTCTAAGAATTTGTCCATTTCTTCCAGGTTGTCCATTTTATTGGCATATAGTTGCTTGTATTAATCTCTCATGATCCTTTGTAGTTCTGCAGTGTCAGTTGTTACTTCTCCTTTTTCATTTCTAATTCTATTGATTTGAGTCTTCTCTCTTTTTTTCTTGATGAGTCTGGCTAATGGTTTACCAATTTCCTTTATCTTCTCAAAGAACCAGCTTTTTGTTTTATTGATCTTTGCTATCGTTTCCTTCATTTCTTTTTCATTTATTTCTGATCTGATGTTTATGATTTCTTCCCTTCTGCTAACTTTGGGGTTATTTTATTCTTCTTTCTCTACTTGCTTTAGGTGTAAGTTTAGGTTGGTTTTTTTTGAGATTTTTCTTGTTTCTCGAGGTAGGATTGTATTGCTATAAACTTCCCTCTTAGAACTGCTTTTGCTGCATCCCATAGGTTTTGGGCCATTGTGTTTTCATTGTCATTTGTTTCTAGGTATTTTCTGATTTCCTGTTTGATTTCTTTAGTGATCTATTGGTTATTTAGTAGTGTATTGTTTAGCCTCCATGTGTTTGTATTTTTTACAGTTTTTTTCCTGTAATTGATATCTAGTCTCATAGCATTGTGGTTGGAAAAGATACTTGATACGATTTCAATTTTCTTAAATTTACCAAGGCTTGATTTGTGACCCAAGATATGATCTATCCTGGAGAATGTTCCATGAGCACTTGAGAAGACTGTGTATTCTGTTGTTTTTGGATGGAATGTCCTCTAAATATCAATTAAGTCCATCTTGCTTAATGTATCATTTAAAGCTTGTGTTTCCTTATTTATTTTCATTTTGGATGATATGTCTGTTGGTGAATGTGGGGTGTTAAAGTCCCCTACTATGATTGTGTTACTGTCATTTTCCCCTTTTATGGCTGTTAGCATTTGCCTTATGTATTGAGGTGCTCCTATGTTGGGTGCATAAATATTTACAATTGTTATATCTTCTTCTTGGATTGATCCCTTGATCATGCTGTAGTGTCCTTCTTTGTCTCTTGTAATAGTCTTTATTTTAAAGTCTATTTTGTCTAATGTGAGAATTGCTGCTCCAGCTTTTTTTTAGATTTCCATTTGCATGGAATATCTTTTTCCATCCCCTCACTTTCAGTTTGTATGTATCCCTAGGTCTGAAGTGCCTGTCTTGTAGACAGCATATATATGGGTCTTGTTTTTGTATCCATTCAGCCAGTCTATGTCTTTTGGTTGGAGCATTTAATCCATTTACATTTAAGGTAATTATCGATATGTATGTTCCTATTACCATTTTCTTAATTGTTTTGGGTTTGTTACTGTAGGTCTTTTCCTTCTCTTATGTTTCCTGCCCAGAGAAGTTCCTTCAGCATTTGTTGTAAAGCTGGCTTGGTTGTGCTGAATTCTCTTAGCTTTTGCTTCTCTGTAAAGGTTTTAATTTGTCCGTCAAAACTGAATGAGATCCTTGCTGGGGAGAGTAATCTTGGTTGTAGGTTCTTCCCTTTCATTGCTTTAAATATGTCCTGCCACTCCTTTCTGTCTTGCAGAGTTTCTGCTGAAAGATCAGCTGTTAACCTTATGGGGATTCCCTTGTATGGTATTTGTTGCTTTTCCCTTGCTGCTTTTAATATTTTTTTTTGTATTTAATGTTTGATAGTTTGATTAATATGTGTCTCGGTGTGTTTCTCCTTGGATTTATCCTGTATGGGACTCTCTGCACTCTGGACTTGACTATTTCCTTTCCTGTATTAGGGAAGTTTTCAACTCTAATTTCTTAAGATATTTTCTCAGTCCCTTTCTTTTTCTCTTCTTCTTTTTGGGACCCTTATAATTCGAATGTTGGTGCATTTGATGTTGTCCCAGAGGTCTCTGAGACTATCCTCGATTCTTTTCACTCTTTTTACTTTATTCTTCTCTGCCGTAATTATTTCCACTATTTTATCTTAAGGGTCACTTATCCATTATTCTGCCTCAGTTATTCTACTATTGATTCCTTCCAGAGAACTTTTTTTTTTTTTTTTTTTTTTTTTTTTTTTTTTTTTATGCGTTACGCGGGCCTCTCACTGTTGTGGCCTCTCCCGCTGCGGAGGACAGGCTCCGGACGCGCAGGCTCAGCGGCCATGGCTCACGGGCCCAGCCACTCCGCGACATGTGGGACCCTCCCAGACCGGGGCACGAACCCGCGTCCCCTGCATCGGCAGGCGGACCCTCAACCACTGCGCCACCAGGGAAGCCCCCAGAGAATTTTTAATTTCATTTTTTGTGTTGTTCATCATTGTTTGTTTGCTCTTTAGTTCTTCTAGGTCCTTGTTAAACATTTCTTTTATTTTCTCCATTCTATTTCCAAGATTTTGGATCATCTTTACTATCATTATTCTGAATTCTTTTTCATTTCCTCTTCATTCATTTGTTTAGGTCGGTTTTTACTTTGCTCCTTCATCTGCTGCATATTTCTCTGTCTTCCCATCTTACTTAACTTACTGTGTTTGTGGTCTCCTTTGCACACCCTGCATGTTCGTAGTCCCTGTTATTTTTGGTGTCTGCCCGCAGTGGGTAATGTTGGTTTAGTTGGTTTTGTAGGCTTCCTGGTGGAGGGGACTGGTGCCTGTGTTCTGGTGGATGAGGCTGGATCTTGTTTTCTGGTGGTCAGGTCCTCGTCCGGTGGTGTGTTTTTGGTTATCTGTGAACTTATTATGATTTTAGGTAGCCTGTCTGCTAATGGGTGGAGTTGTGTTCCTGTCTTGCTAGTTGTTTGGCATGGGGTGTCCAGCACTGGATCTTGGTGGTCGTTGAGTGAAGCTTGGTCTTAGCTTTGAGGCAGAGATATCTGGGAGAACTCTCACCGGTTGATATTATATGGGGCCGGGAGGTCTCTGGTGGTCCAGTGTACTGAGCTCGGCTCTCCCACCTCAGAGGCTCATGCCTGACACCCAGCTGAAGCACCAAGACTGTGTCAGCCATGGCGCTCAGAAGATAAGGGAGAAAAAAAAAGAAAGAAAGAAAAAATAAATAAAATAAAATAATAAAGTTATTAAAATAAAAATTATTAAAATAATTTAAAAATAAAGAAGAGAGCAACCAAACCAATAAAAAAAATCCACCAATGATAACAAGTGCTAGAAACTATACTAAGATAAAGATAAAAATCAAAATAGTCAGTCTCATGCAGCAAACTCCAAGTCCACAGGTGCTCCCAAAATCCACTGCCTCAATTTTGGGATGATTTGTTTTCTATTCCAGTGTTCCACAGATGCAGGGTATGTTGAGTTGATTGTGGAGATTTAATCCACTGCTTCTGAGGCTGCACAGAGAAATTTCCCTTTCTCTTTGTTCGCACAGCTCCTGGGGTTCAGGTTTGGATTTGGCCCTGCCTCTGCATGTAGGTTACCCTCTGGCATCTCTTCTTCGCCCAGATAGGAGTGGGTTAAAGAGCGGCTGATTAGAGGGCTCTGCCTCACTCAGGCTGGGGGGAGGGAGGGGTACGGAATGCAGGGGGGGCCTGCGGCTGCAGAGGCCCACATGACGTTGTAACAGCCTGAGGCCTGCTGTGTGTTCTCCCAGGGAAGTTGTCCCTGGATTATGGGACCCTGGCAGTGGCTGGCTGCACAGGCTCCTCAGAAGCGGGGTGTGGATAGTGACCTGTGCTTGCACACAGGCTTCTTGGTAGCTGCAGCAGCAGCCTTAGCATCTCATGCCCGTCTCTGGGGTCCGCGCTGATAGCCGTAGCTCGTGCCTGTCTCTGAAGCTCGTTTAGGCAGTGTTGTGAATCTCCTCTCCTCGTGCGCCCCAAAGCAATGGTCTGTTGAGTCTTAGGCAGTTCCAGACTTTTTCCTGGGCTCCCTCCCAGTTAGTTGTGTCACACTTGCCTCCTTCAGGCTATGTTCACGCATCCAACTCCTGTCCTCTCCCTGGGATCTGAACTCCGAAGCTTGAGCCTCAGCTCTCAGCTCTCACCCACCCCGGTGGGTGAGCAGACAAGCCTCTCAGACTGGTGAGTGCTGGTTGACACCAATCCTCTGTGCGGGAATCTGTCCGCTTTTCCCTCTGCATCCCTGTTGCTGTACTCTTCTCTGTAGCTCCGAAGCTTCCCCCCTTTTCCACCAGTGAAGGGGCTTCCTAGTGTGTGGAAACATTTCCTCCTTCACAGTTCCCTACCAGAGGTGCAGGTTCCATCCCTATTCTTTTCTCTCTGTTTTTTCTTTCTTCTTTTGCCCTACCCAGGTACATGGGGAGTTTCTTGCCTTTTGGGAGGTCTGAGGTCTTCTGCCAGCGTTCAGTAGGTGTGCTGTAGGAGTTGTTCCACATGAACACGTATTTTTGATGCATTTGTGAGGAGGAAGGTGATCTTCATGTCTTACTCCTCTGCCATCTTGAAGGTCTCTTGACAATACTATCTTTGAATTCTAGAATAGCCTAGAATCCTCAAACCTCAATAATATTCATAATTGATAAGAATTGAAGTGAGATATAGATTATTTAGGTAAATTCTAACAAAGTAACCATCATTAAACCGGTTAATAGGTGAGGTCATACGAAGGGTAAGACATTACACATAGAATGTCTATAATTGTCACATATTTTTCATCTTGAGGGAGAAAAGATCTTATTAGCTACCCCATGAAAGTAAATCACCTTCTTATTTTCAGTACCTTCTTACTTGGTAGGTATATTTTTTGTTTTGTCTTGTATTTAATGATGAAATTACATGAACAACTGATGAGGTGGAAGCATCTCTCACATACCTACCTCATAACATTTCTCAATAGGTACAGTTTTGTGCATAATATTCATGAGCTGAATAATAGTAATAATGTTGTTTTTGTGATTTCAGTCACCCTTCAGTTACAAACTTTCTTTTCTGTTTAATCAGAAGATCTGGAAACTCAGTTTTCAAGAAAAAGATAAAATATATGGCAATATAATCTATCTATTACTACAGTACTCTTCAAATATGTATATATATATTTTTTGCGGTACGTGGGCCTCTCACTGTTGTGGCCTCTCCCATTGTGGAGCACAGGCTCCGGACATGCAGGCTCAGTGGCCATGGCTCACGGGCCCAGCCGCTGCGCAGCATGTGGGATCCTCCCGGACTGGGGCACGAACCCATGTCCCCTGCATCGGCAGGTGGACTCTCAACCACCGCACCACAGGGAAGCCCAGAATTTATAAATTTTGAAACACTGTGATCAAATGACCCAAAGGTATGATTCTAACTTTAATCTAAATACTTGGTCTGAAGCACTGAAGAAGTTTCCACACAATTATGTGGCTCCAGATGCATGAAGTTCATTGGCAGAACTTAACAAATCATGACACTAAGTTGTCATTCCCACCAATCATGCAAGGGTTTTGTTGAAGTTCAGCAAGTGACTTTCCATCTTTCCTGATTTCAATTGGCTACCCTTTCAAATCAAATCAAAGGAGTTTAATTACATTTATATACATATTTTAAGAAATGTGTTCAAAATCAACCAAACATGGTAGGTAATTTTTGTCTCCCAAATTTTTATGTGTGCATGTCTAAGCCCTTAATTTTCAGTAAAACAAAGCAACTGAACTCAATCACCTAATGCTGGACACATTGTTAAACATGTATTTCCCAAGTTTTCTCTTATTTATTTAAAAAGCAGTTAAGGGCTTCCTGGGTGGCACAGTGGTTGAGAGTCTGCCTGCCGATGCAGGGGATATGGGTTCGTGCCCCGGTCTGGGAAGATCTCACATGCCGCGGAGCGGCTGGGCCCATAAGCCGTGGCCACTGAGCCTGCGTGTCCGGAGCCTGCGCTCCGAAACGGGAGAGGCCACAACAGTGAGAGGCCCACGTACCGCAAAAAAAATAAAATAAAATAAAAAAATAAATGAAAAGCAGTTAATTTCTCACACTTATACCGTGAAGGGACAGGGTATGTGTGTGTGTGTGTTTAAACATCTTCTAAGAAGCATTGCTTAACCTGGCAGTATGGCTGTAGCCAGTTCTTATGTTACCTAACTGTTCATTTACTTATTCATTATTGTATATCGCATATTCATTACTTCATATGAGGGTTATCTTCAAATTGCAGGTTTTTAAATTTATTTATGTTTTGCAGGATTCTTCTCAGTCCTCATATTAATTTTTGGGGAGGTTTAGTTTACTTTTAGAGCTAGATAATATAATTTTAAAATCTAGTGGAAACTGTGTATCATTTAAATCTACTGAGAGCCGGTAAAAGTGTGCTGATGCCCAGTCAGTTCTGTTGTGTTACTGTCCACCCTATCCCTCAAGATATTTTCACACACATTGTGTGGAACTACTTGACATAAAACCAAACAAAGGTGCCAGTGTCGATCCATTTGTTAAATAGTAACAAAGCTAAGTTTGTTCATTTGTTCCTTCACTCCTTCTCTCCCTATTTTCTTTTTCTTCTTGTTTAAAAATTTTTTCGTAAAAGAGAAAAACACATGTAGAGTGACATTTGAGTATTTTCTTCCATGACTCCAATAAAATTATTGTGAATCCCTCCCTGGTATGACAACTCCATCTTGGAGACCATTGTGGGCTTCATCCTGACTGCAATGACATCTTTATTTTGTGTCCCTAGCACTTAGCACAGGAACCAACAGATAGAACGTATCATTTATTCATTCATTCAACAAATATTTGAATGCCAACTATGTACCAAATTCTCTTTTAGGTGTTAGGCAGCAATCAGTGCTTATTAAATGGCTGTACTAAAAGCCCTGATGGTATAAGGGATGTGATAAGATTAATTGTAAATTGATACTGCTGTCTTTCTCTTCCTGTGCCCTAGTTTTTTTTCATGGTACAGTCATTAGGTATATTTTGGAAAATATGTGGCAATTGTTGTTTGCAGAATCTGTTGCAATATCTGTTGCAATACCACCCCTGATTCCAAAGGGGAGTTTCAATGGTTCAGTTGATCCCAGGTATGAATCCTGATTGAAGTCCCTTGTTTCATTTGGAGAGGCCCATTCAATCAGAATGCACTCATAGTTTTGATACACATATTTTGCAAACAGATGCTCTCATTATTTCGAAATCACCTTATTCATTTTTTCATTCATTCAACAGTTTTTGAGCACCTCTTATGCTTCACGCTCCCTCTTTCAAGCAGTGGGTTACACTGGTGGAGAAAATAGACAGTCCTTGCCATCATGGAGCTTACATCTAATGGGGGAGATACGCACTAATCATATTATCATCCACATTTAAGCAGAATTATAACTGTGATAAGTGCAGCAATATAGTAGAGGGATTTGATCCAGTCAGTGAGATTAGAGAGGCTTCTCAGAGGAATGCTTATGAAACTGAGATCTTCAGGAAGAATCAGAGTTAGCTGGTTGAAGAGAAAGGAAAAGCCTCACAGGTGGAGTGAATGGCACATACAAAGTCCTGAGGTAGGAACAAACAGATTGTGTTTAAGGAATCAAAGGCCAGGACAGTTGTAGCCTAGAAAGCAAGGAGGCTAGAGTTATATAGAAAGGCCAGACCATGAAAGTCTTGTTAGTGTGTGAAGCATTTGGTCTTTATCATCATAATGGGAAGTCACTGAAGTGTTTTAAATCAGAGGATAATAAAATCAGATTTGCAATTTGAGAACAATCTCTCTGGTTGCATATGGATAAGCAATTTTAGGTACAAAATAACGTAAATTAGTTATGGTGCTATTTTGGCACTTCAGTGTAGAGGTCATGGCTTGGATGGTTATGGTGGTAGCAGATATGGAGAGAAATGAATGAATCTGAGGGAAATACAGGGGATAAAACCTACAGGGGTTGGTAATAGATTGGATATTTGGAATGACATAGAGCAGTATGTCAAGGATGAATTCTAGGTTTCTGGTTTGGAAAACTGAATAAATGGTATTATCATCAATGGGGTTAGGATTATGGGAAGAAGGCTAGTATGGCGTGGAGGGATCATGAGTTTGATTTAGGGACATAATATATTTGAGATGTTTCTACAACAGCCAAGTAGAGATATTAAGCTGGCAGTTGGGGGAAAAGGTCTGAAGTACAGAAGAAAAGTCTGGGCTGACGACAGCATGAGTCATTAGTATATAAGTGTTGGTAGAAGTAATGGTCATGGATGAGATCATTTAGAGATAGAAAATAATGTGAGAGGAGAGGAGCGCATAGGTCAAAGAGTTGGGGAATTTCAACATTTAATGTTAGTGTAGAGGAAGGTGAATCTATAAAAGATAGGAGAAGGAGTGGCCAGAGAGGCACGATGAGAAAAACAGGTGATTCGGTGGCATGGATATCTTGTGTGAAAATCACATAATCATAGACTTTTTGAGGTAGAATGTACTATAAAAATCATCTAGTTCAATGATTTTATTTTACTAATGAATAAACTGTGAACCAGAAAAGTGAATTGCTTAATATAATAGAAATTCTGGGATTATTCCACTGCTCATTAAGTATTAATTAACACTGCTGACTATGGAACAAGGATAATGATGGTACTCATGTTACCACTGGTAAGTGGTATGATTCTTGAACTTGAAATCAGGAGACCTTGGTTTGAATTTTTGTTCTATCACTTTCCAGTTGAATGGCCTTTGTCATGTTTCTTAATCTCTCACAGTATTCACTTACCCATCTATAAAAATTACATGCCCATTGTGAGTTGAAGGTTAGATGATATATGTAAAAGTGCTTTATGAACTATAAAGTACTACATTAGAGTATTATCCAAAGTGTTTCTACAGAAGTATGAATAAATGAGATTAACTGTAGAAATGATACATCAGACAAATTTCAAGGGGAATCTTTCTCTGCCAGATGTTTAATTATAAAGCCACAGTAAATAGCTGGATACTGGTACAGGCGAAGACTAGTCAGTGAAAGAGAGGGGAGTACAGAAAAAAGAAAAGGAGGAATTTAGTGTATGATAAAGATGGCACAACAAATAAATCCATTGCACTATTTAATATACTGTTTTGGTACCACCACCTAGCTCTTTTAGGGGAAAAAGCTGGATCTCTATCTTATTACAAAATAAATTACAGGTGAATCAAAGATAAAATTGATAATTTTGGCTACCTAAAAAATTAAATCTATATGGCAGTAAAAAAAAACCCCTAGATTATAAACAAGGTTGAAAGTCAAATCTCGTTAGAGAAATATATGCAAATGAATGACGGGCAAATTTTAATATTTTAACAAGGAAAGAATTTTTTTCCCTAGATTTATATAAAAACACAAAGGCTCCAGTAAGAAAACGGGCAAGGTCATGACCAGGCAATTCACAAATGAAATTATAAAAATGACCTATTACTATAGGGAGACAGATTAAATCTTACTAGTAATCAAAGAAATGCAAACCAAAATAATAGTGAGATATCACTTCTTACCTATTGAATTAGCAACAGTTAATAAGGTTTACAATGCATAGTGTTAATGCTGTAGGGGAAATAAGCTACCTATGCATACTTATAAAAATGGATATATGAGTAAGAATGTAAACTGGGGCACTTCTGGAGTGCAATCTAGAAATTAAAATAAATGTTAAAAATGCATAGATCACTATATTGATATAAACAAATGGTTGAATTAGTACATGGAGAAACTAGACAAACAGAAGAATTTCAAATATTCTTTAAATATTCAAAGCATAACTCGTTACTCCTCCACTTCTTATGTGTGGCCTGTACATAGTGTTTTTCTTCCAAAGAGTATAATATGGAAAAGGGAGGGAGTAACTTTACAGTGTAGAAATCTGGCCAACACTACTTCAGCCAGGTGACCAAGGTCAACAGTGGTAAGTCATGTTGATATTATGTACCCCACTTCATATGATGTAATGAAAATGACCCTTTTCCTCTATAGTCTTCCTCCTTAAAACCCCAAACCCCAGTCTAACTGTAAGAAAAAACATCAGAAGACCTCCAATTGTGGGACATTTCTACAAAATACCTGACTAGTATTCCTCAAAACTGTCAAGGTTATCAAAAACAAGGAAAGTCTGGGGAACTGTCATAGTCTACAAGAGCTTAAGGAGACATGACAACTCTGTAATTTCCTATCCTGGATGGGATCAGGAAATGGAAAAGAACATTAAGTAAAAACGAAGGAAATCTGAATAAAATACAGAATTTGGTTAATAACAATGTATTAATATTGGATCATTAATTGCAATAAATACACTATTGTAATATAAAACGTTAATCATAGAGGAAACTGGGTGTGATGTATATGAGAACTCTATATTATCTTTGCAACTTTTCTATAAATCTAAAATCCTTCTAAAATAAAATCTTTTTTAAAATTGAAGAAGAAATTTAAAAATCTCTAGAGAGAAATAAAAGCATAAACCCTATATTCTGATAATTCTACTTCTGGGAATATGTCCCAAGAATATAATCACTCAGGTGTGCAAGGATGTATCAACAAGACTGGTCATCAGAATATTGGATATAATAGTGAAAAACTGGAAACAATTTGAACATCTGTCAACAGAGGACTGGTTAAATAAAATATTGTACCTTTATGCACTATAATACTATTTAGTTATTTAAAATTGAGTATTTCTTCATTGATATTTAAATACCTCTATGACATTTTTTGAGAAAAAAGTGGTAGTAAACAAGCATGTATAGTCTTATTCCATTGACAGAAAATTATATGTGTTTGTGCATGGATGATTATGCAGTTTTCATGAAAAGTACTTGGAACATCAAAATATTAAAAATGGATATATGAGTATTGAGATTTTGTGCATATTTCTTTCTCTTTATATTCTTGAATGCCTTGACTTTTCTACTTTTTTATTATCTTTACAACAAAAGACAATATTAAAATTATTTTCATTTTGATAACATTTTATACATTACAATTTACTTTATAGACCACTTTTGAGAGTAATTCAAGAATAACAAATTAGATTGTATAATTTTTTTGTCATTGGGATTGGGTTTTAAAGACTTACTGAATATCTTCCAAATGTGCTGGTAGTACTTTTGAAAAGAAACTTAGTTTATGTTTTTCACATTGCTGAATATGTACGTTGTGCTTTATGCCTTATGCCGTTTCTCTCCATATCAGTCTTTTGCAATTTTACATATGCTCTATGAAGGATGTGCTGACCTGACATATCTGATCTGTCTGGCAGGAACTGAGTGACCTCTTTAGGGCTGAGGATGTCTCTGGCATCTTGCTTTAATGACAAATAGTTGGGTTCTAATTCCCTATAATGAAGCTGGGATTCTCAATATACATAATTACAGTTTGCTCCCTTTTATTAGACTGGGTAAATAGCTGAAACATTACATGATGTCTTTGTGTGGATGTGAGGACTTCATTATGAATAACTGTCCTCAGACTGGCCTCCTGAGATGTTTGTCTCTAGTGTCTTCGTCAAGAAATTTAAGAATGTCTCTTGCAGTGTTAATCACAAGAAAATCTGTTCAGATTTGCATGTTGCCCTCTGCCTGAGACAGAGGTACTCACAGGCTCTTTGTATTTGTCTGTGTAGTTTGTATTTGTGTGTGTATTTGTAGGGTCCAGCCTCAGAGTAGTATTACTAACCCAAGCACTGATTATTGCATAAATCAGCACCTTTCAACGTCTAAACTGTGTGGGCAGTCAGTCGTGAAGTAATTCATTACTAATGGCAAAGTACCAAAGTTTTTAAAAACTGGCATTTTTAAATAAATGTGAATAAATTTAAGGATATTCTTTAAATACTAAAAAAAAAAAAAAGGAATGTCTCTTGGTTTGAAGTCTAAACAATGGGCTCTCATGATGCAAATGATATAACAGCAGGTTGGGAAGAGAAAGTAGGAAGTTGGGGAGGTGGATTGCTTTGGTAAGCCTAAAATGGAAGTTTTATGTGCATTTCCACATCTTCTGGAATATGCCCTAATTCAAGTTTCAACCCCTTGGCTTTCTTCTGGACCACGGTAATGAGCTTCTAACTAGCGTTACTGTGTGCAGGCTCTTCTCTTTATAGTATAATTTTTATATTCGGAACATGAATCTGTCAGATCCTGTTTGCATCATTCTGCCTCTAGCTCAAGACTTTCTCTCTACAAGATAAAACCCAAACATTTTAGCTAAGCACATTCTCCTCTCTATGCCTTGGCTCATATTTTAGCTGTGGTGTGCCCTACTCATTCTAAAGCTAACCTGAAAAGAGTCATCTTTTATAAGACGCTGTCTCTGATCTCCATAATTGGATATCATTTATCCTCTTACCACAAACTTACATCTGCGTTGCTCTCATGTCACATACTCACTGCATACCTTATATTATAAATATTTGTAAGCTTGTTTAATCTCCCATGTTAGACTAACCTCCATGAGGGCAGATCCAATATCTACTCCACTTTTTGTATGTCCACAGCATTAGACAGGATTGATGTTTAATAAAAGTTTATTGAAGGAACAGGAGGCTCCCACTTCTGACATAATAAACTGATGTTCCCCAATATTAACCCTACCACTGCCTCCTGGCCTAGATTCTGTTCCCAGATTATTCTGATTCAGCTGCTTATTCTGATTAAACATTTAAATTATATACTAACTTCCCTTGCTCTAATTTAATGCTCACCAAGCACTTTTCTCAATACTTGGCTCCTAGTGTAGTTTGCCCCTAGGGGAAAAGGGTGTTAGACAAGTAGATGATTCAGTCCCCCAGCCATGATAATTCTCATTATAGATTAACTCAGTGGTTCCCAAAGTGTGGTCCCTGGACCATAGCATCAGCATCACCTGGGAACTTGTTAGAAATGCAAATTCTAAATACTGAATCAGAAACTCTGACACTGGGGCCTAGAACTCTATTTTTAATAAGCCTTCCAGGTGATTTTGCTAAAGTTTTAGAACCATTGGATTAATTTATAACCTTAGGAATCTTAGAAAACGTTAAGGGTAAGTGAGCAACCCTGAGATTGTTCAGCTCTGACTGCAGGGCTGAAGGCCAAACCCTGATCTGTGATGATAAACCAGTGCTAAGTAAGGGTCTGCTTGTGAGGTTTCCTGGTAAGCAGCCTGGGGGCCTTTTCAAGTGAGAGCCCAGGCTTTCTTTGTATATTTTCTATGTCGATCATTGAACCAAAGTATGACATTCTCCAAACTATGTTAATATGTATTTTAACACCTACTACCTGTATGTTTAGTTGGATAAGAAAAAAGGAAAGAAGGCAAAATGAAAAGGATTTAAAAAGACAATCTCGAGGGTAGGAAAAATGCTCAAATTGCATAAACAATAGACTTCCAATCTTTGAAGTCATAATCATAAAAAATATGTTTACTCATGACCTAAAACTTTTCACTCATGATGTAAGAAAATATGAATAAGAAGTGTACAAGCAAATTGACTTGGAAAAAGCACAATGAAACACATCTTTCACCATTCGGGGAGGAGAATATGCAGAGCATCTAGGAGTTGCAAATATATCACAAAATATTAGGTTTATTATCATAATTGTTTTATGTTATAATAAAGAGGAAATGCAAATATTAACTTACCTCAGACTCAATTTTTTCACTCAAAGACCTATATTTCTGTGTATTTGGTGAACTTAGCTCATCAGTATATTGAACATTTAGGATTTGAAAGCTGCTACGGTAAAAGTAATCTTTTGGCCCTGTAAAACAAAGAAAAGGCAGGATCAATCTCACATTACTAAGTACTTTAATCTGTATTTTATACAGGATTATGGGAGGCTATGTTATACAATTAAAAAATATTTGATTCCCTTGAAAGAAAACTCTAAACTTAATATAATGTAACTATAATAAAATTATTTTTCTTTGTTTTTAAAAAGATTGGCAATGCTGGAAGTGTTAAAAATACATGAAAATCAGAGCAGCATTATTTGAGAAATTAAATTGTTCAGTAGTATCATAATTTTCATTCTTACTATAGGGAGATTTGTGATTACAGATTTATTCATTCAGGAAATATTAATGTCTATAATACACTATTATTCATTTATAATTAAGGAATAAAGTAATTCTGAATAGTTTTAAAAATTATTTCAAATACTATTCTTTTTAGAGGGATTAGTGACTTATTGTTTCTCTGGATTAAGCTAGAAAATAACTTCTGACAAGAAAGCTAATCTGGTTGTTCAATGTGAACTATTTCCATCACAAAGGGTCTTCCAATGGATATATTAAGCTATGTGAAGGAAATAAAAATTCCTAAAACATACTTGTCCGTACCTTAGAAACATTATGAACATGGACATAACCTAACCTGTCTCAGGAAAAAATTCCATGCTTCCATTTGATCATTCACATACATAATTTATGCAGAGAAATACCTCAATCAGGGAAAGCATTTGAGATCATGGGGATAGGGTTGTGTGGTCCTTTGTGGCAGAAGGACAAGTCTTTCTAGGGCCATAAGTGGTCACTGGTATACACTTTGAAGAGGACTTATTTAAGGCTTCACCCTTTGTGTTTAAGTGTGACAATACAGTGCTGTTAAGAGCGAAAATTGATTAGTTTAATCTGAAACTTGATGTTTGTTTTTCACTCTTCCGTAATTCACCTTGGACATATTTGTCTCTAGGTGATTTGATAGCAAAATGTACTCAAAAGCAAAATTTAGCCACAACTTTATAATTAGATTGACTGAAAAGATTATTCCTAGTTACTGGAATAAATAAATTTGTTTTTGCTCAGTCTCCACACTCATACATACCCATATGCCTTCACACTCTGCCCCACCCTGCCCCAATGATTTAAATAATTTAACAGGACTATAGCAAAATTAAAAAAAAAAACAAACTCAAAGTGTTTTTTCAGATAAAGGAAACAGATTATAACATATATTATCTAGTGAAATTTGATACATTTAATCTACATTAAAACATCTGAAAGAATATTCACTGAGATATTAAGTTGTTTGTGAATGAGCAGGGTATATGCATTCTTTATATTATTTCTTTGTTTCCTACTTTTATGATGTAATGAAAAATTAAAGAAACTAAGAGGAAAAAAAGGAACAGAATCCTTTTTAAAGTTTGTTTTTAACCTCTTTCCACTTCTTAACTTCAAATTCATCTCCTATCATAATTGTTCTGCTCCTAAGATTATTTTCGGGAGACAGGTCGTGAATTAACAAATATTTAGATACATCCAACTTTTAGATGTTGAAACTTAAGGTCCTTTGCAAATTTTAAATGAAGAAGGAAATCATGGTATTAATGAAAGAACAAAACAAGTGAACTCTAGCATCAGAAAAATATTGAGTTTTTTCCTTTGGCTAGAATAATTCTTGTCTGGGTTTAATGTTGTTTAGTATACTAAAAAAGCCCAAAAGAAAAAGAAGAGAAAAACTACTGAATTAGAGAAAATATAGACATGAACATATATTCAGGGGTATATGAATAAATATATAATTATGTTGTATTAAGAAATAGAAGTGGCAATAAAAGTGAGAATGCCAAACTTTTAATCTGAAAGTATATTTAGTTAATTCATTTGAAGAGTGGTATATCCAATCTTCTTGTACTTACCCAAAGCTAAAAAGTAGACAAGTAAACCTGTGGTCACTGCCAGGATCGCCACAACTGCGATGACAACAAAACATACTATGTATGGATTCATAGATCTTGAGGCCGATCGCACCCATGATGGCCTTAGAACAAGAGAAAAGATCAAAGGCCACTCATTTCACTCAGAGAAGCAATCATTTCAGCTCGCATGATCATTTTCTGCCTTCTGAAGTCTCTTAGCTTGCACATGGCTCTATTATAGAAAACCAATTGTTTCTTGATAGGAATATAGTTCTGGAAATGAAATCTAACTGAACAACACTCTCCTTAATGGTTTTTCTTTCAATTTTCTTTTCAGCATTAAAATGTTGACATTTAGATAGTTTGATAGAAGAATAAGGAAATCTGACCTCAGGTTTGCAATTACTTTTCCTTCTTCTGCCAGTTGATGAAGTTCTCAAGAATAACAACTATTTCTGTTTTACTACAACTCCTTCTAAGACCCTATGTTGGACACTACTGTAGTAAGCTCCCTTACCTGGGCACCATCCTCAGGGGTGTGCTGAAGAGAGATCATTTTGGGTGGGGAGAGGGGTGGAGGGAGTCAGACAGTAGCATTTCTCACTGTAATATTCTCCGGGTTATTAAAATGGGGATATGTCTAGAGGCTGAGAGCTGAGATCCAGAAGAGTAATAAGCACCTGTAATTAATTAGAACTGTACCAGCAGCAGAGGATTTGTGTAATTTTTTTCACCCATGAAATCATCAACAGCAGTGTAAGCCAGTAGATTTGTACTAACAGTATCTGGTATTATATTAGGCATATAATCCAAGTACTTCTCACGGCCTCTCTCCCTATCACACACACACTCACACTGGAGAGGTCACCAGAAGAGCTTAATGTGAATTCCTGTTTTATCCCTTGTTTGCTTGGAGATCATATTGTCATTTATCTGAGATTTTCTTCATCTGAAAAAATGGGAATAATACTTGCCTCACAAGGCTAATTTGAAAATCAGTGAGGTTATATTAAGTGTATAAAGTATATATTTCTATTAAGTAGGTTATCCACTAGACTGTGAGAACCTTGAGGATAAAGATGGTATTCATGCGTATGTTTCTGACAGTTTGTAGGATACCTGGCATATATAGGTGGTCCATAGATTTATGATATTTATAAATATTTGTTGTATATATTAACTCCTGGGTGTGTTTTAGATTTAAAAGCCTTAACAGAACTGAAAAGCACTTACATTTATCTAGAATATAGTCAGATTTCCATTTTTTCTATTTGTTTTGCTAACATTCTGGTATAAGTGGGAAGGGAATGCTCTGAGAGTCAGTGATTCCCAGACTTTAGTTTTCACAGCAGGGTTGCCTGATATTGTTTGGGCTCTACCCAACTCACATACTGATGAAAAGGCATCTCCTGGTATTTTACATTGTACCACCTGCACATTGTACGCTATGGCTATGGGACCAGTATCATTTCAGAAGATTATTGGAGGTGGACATAGACTTGCCAACTTCCAATTTTGTTGAATAAACACATTAAACATTACAAAAATTGACCACGCTCAAATATTATTTTTTAATAAAAGGACATTTAAATTGATAAAAGTAGGAAGGACATAATCTCATAGTAACAAATTAGATGAATAATTTAGCTCTAGCTTAATGATGTCTTTTTACTACATTGCTCTTATTTGTTCATTTTGCTATGCTAATCAAAACTGACTTTCAGCGACACTGGTCCAGAGTCCAACTTTTGGGAATGACTAACTGTAGTAATTTTCTAGTAGGATAAAATTGGCCCATTGACATTTGCTGACTTTTTGAGCCTCAGTTTACCCTTCTGTTTCCTACTGGGTTTGTTGTGCCAATGACATGTGGTCACAGTTGCACAGTGTTTGGCATTTGTAAGTTCACTAAATATCAGTGGGTACTCAGCAGGGGAGAGTCAAAAGAAGAGCTGGAAGCAAGCCAACCCAAATAAGTTTCATACTGATTGACCCCCTACGGCAACAACAAGGGACTGTATCAATTTACATTCCCACCAACAGTGCAAGAGGGTTCCCTTTTCTCCACACTCTCTCCAGCATTTACTGTTTGTAGATTTGTTGCCATTCTGACCGGTGTGAGGTGATACCTCATTGTAGTTTTGATTTTCATTGCTCTAATGATTAGTGATACTGAGCATTCTTTCATGTGTTTGTTGACTATCTGTATATCTTCTTTGGAGAAATGTCTATTTAGATTTTCTGCCCATTTCTAGATTGGGTTGTTTGTTTTTTTGATATTGAGCTGCATGAGCTGCTTGTAAATTTTGGACATTAATCCTTTGTCAGTTGCTTCATTTGCAAATATTTTCTCCCATTCTGAGGGTTGTCTTTTCGTCTTGTTTATGTTTTCCTTTGCTGTGCAAAAGTTTTTAAGTTTCATTAGGTCCCATTTGTTTATTTTTGTTTTTATTTCCATTTCTCTAGGAGGTGGTTCAAAAAGGATCTTGCTGTGATTTATGTCATAGAGTGTTCTGTCTGTGTTTTCCTCTAAGAGTTTTATAATGTCTGGTCTTAATTTAGGTCTTTAATCCATTTTGAGTTTACTTTTGTGTATGGTGTTAGGGAGTGTTCTAATTTCATTCTTTTATATGTAGCTGTCCAGTTTTCCCAGCACCACTTATTGAAGAGGCTTTCTTTTCTTCATTGTATATTCTTGCCTCCTTTATCAAAAATAAGGTGACAGAGTGAAGTAAGTCAGAAAGAGAAAAACAAATACCGTATGCTAACATATATATATGGAATCTAAAAAAAAAATAAAAATAAAGTGGTTCTGAAGAACCTAGGGGCAGTACAGGAATAAAGATGCAGATGTAGAGAATGGACTTGAGGACATGGGGTGGGGGGAAGGGTAGGCTGGGACGAAGTGAAAGAGTGGCATGGACTAATATATACTACCAAATGTAAAACAGATAGCTAGTGGCAAGCAGCTGCATAGCACAGGGAGATCAGCTCGGTGCTTTGTGACCACCTAGAGGGATGGGAGAGGGAGGGTGAGAGGGAGACCCAAGAGGAAGGAGATATGGGGATATATGTATATGTATAGCTGATTCACTTTGTTATAAAGCAGAAACTAACACACCATTGTAAAGCAATTTTACTCCAATAAAGATGTTTAAAAAAAAACCCCAAAACAAGGGACTGATTGTATTTCCAGAGGTGAATAGAAGTATCAAGATCTATGAGTGTAGAATGAGAAGTTACTAAAAAACAAGGCTTAAGTTGGAAGCCAAAATACCAAAAAGCAAAAACCATAGGCTGGAGTCAGCATATGCTTTAGCTTGGATGAGCCTCCCATGGGAATGGCTTTAGAACCAACCTTGCTTCAGTTCATGGAAAACATATTAAACCCAATGGCTAAAAAGCACCATGAGACGTGTGACTCAATAAACAAAGGGTGTGGAGCTCAAATTACCTTAATCTCACAAGCCATAATTAATTACATAAGAATAGGTTGTTCCACCTTGTAGAAACTGCTGAAGAAATATCTGCTCTCTTGTTAGCAGTGCAGCTTGTCATTGAACCTCTGTATGTGGCTGATTATAAAGCTTATGCCAACACACAATGAATTGTATACAATATTTGCTCTGCAAACTATTAGAGAAAATATATTTGCTAACACTGTCTGAATTTTGACTCATATTCAGTGGAAATCTTCAAGCAAATACTTTGCTTTTAAAGCATGATCCTGATTAGTAAAATTTTTAGTGGTTGTGTTTAAACAGCAAAACAAATATGCAGTTGTGAAATATTTAACCAGCTTCCACCTCCTTCTTTCTCTCTCTTATTGACTTGGAAAATTACATGAATTTAGAAAACTTATTCTGTGCTCTTATTATGAGAACCTAAGTGTCAGACTTTATACATGCTTATTGCCTATCTTCATATTAGTCTTGTAAGATGGGTATTATCCCTATTTGGAATATAGGAGAACTGAGGTTCAGAAAGTAAATAACTCAGGAATGACAGAGCTGGAAATGGAAACCAGGGTGGTTAGAATAAAAGAACATGGACTTCCTCTGATGTAGACTTCCTCCCTCACACCATAGAGATGGAAAAAATTTTGGGACTCCTATCTCTTGTGACATCACTTGGAGGAAGCAAAGGGAATCAACATCTATTGAGTGCTTATTAAATTGAGTGCTAGGATTTTGTTCTTACACATAGTAAATGTGCAATAAAATAATTGTTGATTTAATTTTAATTTGAAATTACACCTTACATTAATATATCAGATTTATGTAGGAATACTAGTTAACTTCTGCCATTGACACATAGTTAGAAACAATATATGGTTGTGGATTAATAGAGTCACTTGGCAATAACTTTTCATTATTTGTAAGAATAGAGGAAAACAGCGACAGGGTAATTGCAAATTCAGATATACATAGTATGTCCGTAGAGGACTTTTAGACAATTTTGTGTCCATTTAAATAAGATTTCAGGTATGATAGTAACAAAGATTTGGTCCACAGTTGTTTTCTCCTGATGTGTATTCTTCCTCAATGATCCCATCCTATGCCCTGGTTTCAGCAGACATATAATAAGGTAATATTTTCTAAGATAGATCTTCAACCCAGACTTCTGTCTTTGAGCTCTACATCATTATTTTCAATTATGCATTGGACATCTTATGGATGTTTTAGAACATCCTTAAATATAACAGTTCAGTTCAAAACTGAACTTGCTTTTTCTCCAGCCTGCACTCATGTCCCACTATTTCTAATATTGGTGAATGTCACTACCATCTATCTGGTACCGTTAAAGATCCAGGAGTTAGCTGTACCTGCTCCCTCTTGGTAAGTTCCCACATTCGAGAGGTCATTGGTGCTTATACCTATTGCCTAAATCTTTCTGTCCATCACCTCTATCTCTTTCTTAATTCTGGCTGCTATTATTTTGTATTATGTGAAATACCTCTTAAATGTTCTCCCTTCTTTCATTATCAAGAGACATTTGGTGAGTGCCTGCAATGTTCTAGGAAAAATTTAATTTCTGTGAATACAATGAAAAGAATCATAGCACTCCTAATAATGGGGGGAGAGAAATGGGTAGGATAAATAAAGAAAGGAAAAGAAAAAGAAGCAAAGGAGTAGGAAGAAGTATAAGTACAGGATGCTGAAAATTTAGATAGAGTGGCCAGGAAAGGCTTTGCTGAGGAGTTGACATTTGAGTAAAGATCAGAAGGAGGTGAGTGAGCAAGCCATGAATATACCAGGGGGAGAATTATCTAGGCGGATAAACAGCAGTTTGAAGGCCCTGAGCAAGGAGCTCACGTGGTAAATTTGAGGACCAGCAAGAGAGACAGCTGAACAGGAGTGGAGTGAGAAAGTTAGGGGTGGTGGATACTGGAGGAAAATAAGGTCAGAAAGATAATGATCAGGGAGTCAATGGTTTGGGGAAGATCACTTAAGGCTTTGAAAGTAAGGACTTTGGTCTTTATTCTCAGTGAGACAAAGTCTTTGAGGGTTTTGAGCAAAGACTGACCTCAGATCTATTTCTTCAGTAGGATCACTCTGGGTACTTTGTGGGGAATAGTGGGCCTGGATGGTGTGGGAGACCACTTAGGAGGTCATTAAATAATTGAAGTGAGAGACGATGGTAGTTTAGACAAGGATGGTAGCAGTGGAGGTGGTAAGAAGTAGTCAGAGTGTGGATATATTTCGAATTTAGACCCTAGAGGATTTGCTGATGATTCACTTATGAGATGTGGGAAAAAGAGAAATCCAGATCGAATTCAAGATTTTTGCCTCTTTCCAATGAATTCAAGATTTTTGCCTCTTTCCAATCAACACTTTAAAATCCTTCAAAGGATTTAAAAAATGTAGATCTTAGGGTCCGACATCCTCCCCTTCCAATAATACCTCATTTGAAATTTTTCTATAGCTCATGAAAATCCTCAGATGGCATTCAAATCTTCCATGGCATTTAAGGCCAATCATATCCCCCCTGCAGCTTCATCGTCTGCCACATCCTCACCTGCCCACTTGACCCCAGCCAGATCAAATGTCGCAGCCCCTTCTGTATGTGATGTCTTTTGTGTGGAAAATGTCATACCTGGTTAATTCTCATTTTATCCTTAAAATAATTTAAACGTCTTTCATTTCCCTCCAGGTAGATATCTTTTTCTCCTCATCTGATCTCATAATGCTCAATAAATTTCTCTGTTGCAGTCCCTTATCCCCTCATGTGCATCCATAATCTGGGCTGTAACTCATGAAAGGTAGCGATGCATCTTGTCTGCCAGGATATGCCCCATTCCTACATAATACCCATTACAGAGTCCACATCAGGCATTGCTATGGAAAAATTTATGAATGACTCTGCAAAGGGGGTTTTAAAAAATAATTTTACTATAGTTTGGAGGGACTTTATGTAAGATTGTATGCTGTGCATTCTTATTTTAAATACTGACAAAAATACAGATCAGAGAATAATCTCTGCCATCTATTGAGTGCTTACCATGTACTGGCTGAACTTTTCTACCTCATTTAATTTAATCCCTATTAAAAACCCTTATTTACAGGTAAGAAACAGAAGCTTACTCAGCTAGTAAGAGAGCTGGAATGCAAATACAGGTCTGTCAAGCTCAAACTACAAATGGCCACTTCAGATGGGAGGAAGTTTTCTGTTAATCATCACGTTGTTGTTATTAATTTCTGTCACACTTACTACCTTATTGTTGATACTAAGAAATGGAAAGTTCAAAAATATTTCTATAGCCCTTGTATTACAGGATATACAAACACATATATTTGAGTGTGTGTTTTTACATTTTATGTTGGAGTTATGAAGAATATGAGAAATGGTTCCAAAGTAGAGGAATTTACTCTATTTTAGTCCCTTTCATTAACTTTGGATGGTGTCACGAGGCAGGCAATAGAGACTATCTAATTCAATGATTTAATGTTTTAAGTTGAGAAATACTTTGTTCAGACAAGGTCTTGAAAGGCTTGGAAGCTTAATGATTAAAACAGATGAAAATGGAGTAGCTTCTCTGTTTGATTTTGAGTTGTGGGAAAAGGACACCTTCCTATTTCCAGCAAATCACTGATCTAGTCCAACACTTTTATTTATTTATTTATTAACTTTTTTTTTGGTTGTTCTTGATAACCTTAGGTGTGCTCCGAAAGAAAAGAGAGACAGGATTATTCAGGATTGCACAACTGGATGATGGTATTATTCAGGATTGCACAACTGGATGATGGTATTATTCAGGATTGCACAACTGGATGATGGTAGAGTAAGTGCCATAGTTTTAAGACTTCTTGAATATGTTTGTTTTATTAAAACATGATGCATTCTGAAAACTCTCGGTTCATATGGAAGGTAAGATTCCTATCCTTGAATCACAAATCCACAACATTTTATGTGCATGTACCTTTGGAATGCACTACATTACTTTCTTTTAATTCAATGGTTTACCTTCCAACTTAACTTTATCTTGGGTAACATTTAAATAAGTTTATATTCCTTGAGGATATACAGCACTTTATACCAGTTGAGGCTACAGAGACTGGGCAAGTGGTAAGGGACCT
The DNA here is from genome assembly GCF_963924675.1 of Phocoena phocoena. NCBI lineage: Eukaryota > Metazoa > Chordata > Mammalia > Artiodactyla > Phocoenidae > Phocoena > Phocoena phocoena. The sequence goes on along the minus strand of NC_089223.1, from coordinate 53,126,954 downwards.
GAGCAAGCCTATACAATGCTTTTTTGAGAGTTAAGAAAAGACAACTTCTCTGGGAAACAGAGACAGTGGTGTTTCTTGGTCTGCATGCAGCTCTACTCTGGGGTAGACAGCTTGTCAGGGAGCATAGGCACCATCTAGGCTTCCAGTCTCTCTCTGAACCAGCATTTCTGTGCATTGCACAAACTGCACAGGTGTGTACAACAGACCTGAAATGATGTGTCAAAGCTTTGAAATCTGCTGCTAGTGGGAAAAGCCAATCTAGGATTCATTTTTTTCTCATAAAGTTTGCAAATTGATATGGACAAATGACTAATAGGTATTATGTAAGCATGTGCCTATGTTTGCATGTATGCAGTAGTTGAGTTGGAGAGTTGATGATGGTTCAGGAGAACCTGCTGCCAATGAAGCCAAGAGTGTGGGCTCAGTAGCTTCACAGGCTAGTTAAGTTCTTTCTTTCTTACGACTCAGGCTGTATCCTGGAACTCAGGCTCTTTTTAACAGATCCAGGCCACAGATTCAACCCCATGAGAGAGTGTGGCCATAATAAGACAAATCCATCCTTATTGCTGGGGGAAAAATTAATTCCTTCCCTATGATGCTCTATTCATACTTTGTCTAATTGGTTCTAAACTTGAAGGAGTCAATTTTTCATATACTGGAAGTTCATGGACATTCTTTTTTTTTGGAGCAGAAAAAGGTTTATTTCAGGGCCAAGCAAGGAAAATGGGCAGCTCATATTCAAAAGCCCAGAACTCCCATGGACATTCTTTCTCCAGTTTATTATTATTATATCATTGAAATGTATTTTAAGATGTTTTACAGCAATTGTTACTTCATTAAAAAGATTCACTGAGTTCTACTGTTTGAGGATAGATCTTGGGCTGCATTAAACAATTATTGGAGAAGGGAAAAATTATAGATTATACTTCAGCATAGTATATCAAGTTTTAATTTACTTGGACCCAGCTACATTGAAAAATAGTTCCAGTTTTGTAATACATTCTTTGTTAATAATGTTCACTTTACATTTCTGCAATAAGTAAGGAAATTAAAAATTATTTCTTTTTGAGATTTCCTTCATTCTAATATCAGTCATGTTTTTGAAATGAAAGACCTGAGATATAAAAGATTCCTTTCATTGACTTTAAACTTCTGAGCATAGTGTTTAATTCCTGCATTGTAAAAGACTTATAAGGAGATGTAGAAAGAGAACTGGAGTTAGGAGGTGTGGATTCAGGTTCTCTCTCTGTCAAATCTAAGCTATAAGGTCTCATGTAAATCATAATTTTTTCAAACTCCAGCTGTCTTATTTTAAAAATTGATAAAACAATACCTTCCCGCAGCCGCAAGGCACAGGGATATTAGCTCGGGGCTTTGGGACAGCCTGGAGGGGTGGGAGGGGGAGAGTGGGAGGGAGGGAGACGCAAGAGGGAAGACACATGGGAGCATATGTATATGTATAGCTGATTCACTTTGTTATAAAGCAGAAACTAACACACCATTGTAAAGCAATTATACCCCAATAAAGATGTTAAAAAAAAAAAAAAACAATACCTTCCCTAACCAAAGAGAAAAAAATAAAATGTATGTGACAATTATTTGTAAAATTCTGAAAAAGTTTTTCAGAATATAAGGCATTATTATAGGGACAACTGAAGTATACTAGAAAGATCTCAAGAACAGAAGATTGTTATTCCAGTAACTGTTGAGTGATCTTGAATGAGTCCTTCTAACATGGTGGAGTCTCAGTTGCCCCAGATGTACCACAGTGATAACAATATCCACCGCACAGTATTTTGTGAGAATTAAAGCAGATAATATGCATGCTATATAAACTATAAAGTGCTAAAGAAGCACAAGGCACCTTTGGAATAAGAAGAAATTGTTTTCATTAATCAATTTAATCTGATTTATTACCCTCTGTTCATATTTAATTTATACTATCAAGAGAAGAAAATATATTTCATTTAAAATATTCAGTTTTACCTATTTACCTATTCTACTCTATCTCCACTTTTTTCAAGCTTACTTTATACACATTCTTTTTTAGAGATGACTTCTAATTTATATCTTTAGTTGTAATGTTTTTCATGAGCTCCAATTTCCTCCAACTGACACCTGGGTGTTATTATATATATACCTTAGACCAAAGGAAAGGAACATGTCCACAGCTGCCTCTACTGAAGTCCTTTTTGTAGTAGAAGAAATTTAATATTAGTTTTCTACTCTTCTTATATATTTCTACTCTTCTTATTCGTTTATTCAGAAAGATTTATTGGTTTTACATGCCTGTAATTTTGCCAGGCATGTAAAAATAAATAAAATTCCTTAAATAACTTTAGAGTGATAGGTAAAAAGTGGCACATAAGCCCTCCAAATGCTATAGAAATTGAGAGGTCAGAGAAGTAACTTTTGGTTAAAGGAAATATAAATTGATTCCAGTCTTCATGGAAGATGTGGCATGTGAGCTATACTTTGCAAGATGGGCAGGACTTCTGAGTAGATGAAGAAACAAGAACAAAAGAGAAAGTGCAAAGTGTGCTTGGGGAATAGTAATTGGCCCTGTATTGTACTTATAGATTAGTAAATGGAAAAATAATCTGGAAAACTAAGTCAGTCAAGATTATAGAAGACACTAAGTGTGATGGATTTGGAGTCTTTGCTTGCTTTAGGACGTCACTGAGGTTTTTGAAATGAGTAGTTACAGAAAAACAGTAGTGTTGTAGAAAGGCTAATCTGGTGGCCTGATTGGGCCACAATGGGAGGGAGTTGGGAGGCAGGAGGTCTTACTGGGGAGACTAACTTATTAGTCTGTGAACGGGATAGGATGGGCCTAGGGCCTTGCAGAGACTGTGGGAGGGATGGAGGGAAATATGGAAGATGGAAAACCAGGATCAGTCCCTGATAGAGAATTCAGTGCCAGAGGCAAGAGGAGCAAGATGAGGCTGAAGGCTCAGCCTCAGTAACTTAGGAATTAGTTATACTAGTTATATGAATAGACAATTTGAGCTTTTTCAGGTATTTTAATAATATTTAATTTTAGTAACTAGCAGTACTTGTATGATATTTCCCAGCAGTTAGCTGGAAAGGTACGTCTAACCTAAGAAAAGATCTTGGGACTGGAGGTATCCTTTCTGAAGCCATTATCTGAGAGAGAGTAATTTAAAGCTCTGAAAAAGAAAGTGTGAAACCAACTCATTTCACTAAATTTGGATTAAAAAAATACAATGTAAATGTCTAGGCAGATATGCAGACACACATGAATTTGATTTCATAAAGAACTTCCCATTACTACAGCCTTAGGTATCCATTAATAAGTGAAAGCACTTGGCATTATGAAAATCAGTATGTGTGTATAATTTAGGTGGCCATCAATTAATATCTACTAAACACATATAATTACACCATTGTCCAAAGTGAAATAATTTTTACATATGAGACTAAAAATGCAATGAACCATGACCCAGTGAAAATGAACTTTTATTGTGGCTTACAAATAGAAAAGAAAGAAATACAAAATTTTGTCTGTACTTCTTTAACTAGCCTACACTTTATATATTTAGATTTTTTTTTTTTGGCTGTGCTGCATGGCATATGGGATCTTAGTTCCCCAACCAGGTATCGAACCCACACCCCCTGCAATGGAATCATGGAGTCTTAACCACTGGACTGCCAGGGAAGTCCTAGCTAGTCTACACTTTAAAGAGGCATGAATAGTCAAATGAATGAAACAACATAAATGACTACTCATGCTGGGTGCTTGGGTGTATGGTTATTTAAACAGTTGATTGATGGTTTAATGGAGTTGGAATTGTCCTTCAGTAGCGGATTATTTTGTGTACTTATGGCATGATATAATGAGACCAAGGTCAAAGGTTTCATCGCAGATAGATTTTCCCAACCAGTTCAGAGCTATAGGTTGAGCTTTTGTTCTTATTTGCTATTTTGCTGGTGTGTTCCTTTTGTAGTACAGAGCTGGCCCCCTCACCCCATAAAGAGTAAGGAATTGGAGCATCTAATTAAACAAAATGGTCTTGGCACAAGCTATACCACCAAGGTGGCACATTGATCACCCCAGTAAGGGCTTCATGCTGAATGCTATGTGCTTTTCTTGTGTGGGCAATATTGTTTTTGTATATTTTAATACTTTCTTATATCTTCAAGATTAAGAATGCTGATGCTAAAATGTTTATCAGATATCCAATATAACCTTGGATATTTATCTTGTAATATTTTGTCTCAATTTCTTGGTGCTGCATGGTGATGCTACTTCCATGTATTTCTAATGTGATTCCATGTTTCTTTATATTTTTGACCTTATCTCTTACTTCTTTCTACCTCCGTGTTGTGCTCCAAACGTCCTGGCACTCTCCGTCTCAAGGATTTTGTGCTTGCTGTTCCCTCTCCTTGGAACACTTTTCTTAGGTTTCCCCAGGGCTCCCTCCCTCCCTTCCCTCCTTCAAGTCTTTGCTAAATTGACACCTTCTCAGTGAGGCTTCCCTACTTAAAATTGCTCCTCCTCCCCTAGTACTCTCTACCCTCTTTTCCTGCCTTATTATTTTGAAGAGCACTTAGAGCCTTCTGATATACCATATTACTTATTTAGTTTGTTATCTGTCTCCCCTCATTGATTTAGAAGCTCCAGGAGGGTGGGGATTTTCCCTTCCTTCCCTCCTTCCCTCCTTCCTTCTCATGAGTAATGTATTTATTTTAAGAAGACTGGTCCCATTACTCTGGTTTCTGTATATTCAACATATTCAAGAACTGTTCCAAGAAAGGCATTTACTAGAAGCAGGAATTAATTCTGATATTGAAAAGACTGTAAAGGAATGTGACATCCAAAAACAAGAATCTTTGTTCATGAGTCAGGCTGATTTCATAGGCCTTTTCAGGGGAAGAGATTCTTGACTGTGGAAGACTTATCCAAAGAAAATCAAAGTTCTTCCTTTTCAAATCACAGCCCTAATACAGCCTTGCACCCATTGTTTTAAAGTAAGCATTTCCAGATACTTGTTTCTGATCTTTCTTTGATATTTATCTTATTTTAAACTAAGGCAGGAGATGGTATATCTGAATTGTCACACTCATGCTCATTTTCCTCAAGCAGATGATCTGGTTTAGAGAATGGAATGTACTGCTGAGGAGGGTTTGAGGAATGCTGCTGGACATAGATCAGTAAAGCTTGCCAGGTTTCATTTACTCAGTATATACCTCCAAATTCAATAAAAGTGTTAGCCTTGCATAATTATTAATAGAGGATATTTGAAGACTCCTAACTGACATAGAGTCAGTTAAAGACTTAAAGGCATATTCTGGTTACTGCTCTGCTAAACTTAATATACACTTGCTTTTATAAGGAAGGCCAACTTTGCTGGAACTATATAGCTGCCTAAAGGTGGGTTCTGATTCTGTAACTGAGATTATGGAGGCTTTTCCATGTCCAAATAGGCACAGTGGCACTATGGTACACGGTGTCACTGTCTGCAAAGGTGAACCTGCGTAGGTGATCTGAAAACTACAGAACAGTTGAAATACTTCTGGAACTTGACAATGCTGATATTTTAAGACTATTTTTCTAGGAATCACCAAGTCCACAAAGTCATGGGAGCAACGCTCTCTTGACTCTACCACTGTCAAAAAACGTGTACCTGGTGTTTCAATACCAACAACTGTAACAGAGAAAGTCCTGACAGAGGTTACCTATCTCCTTGCTGATTAATGTTAGGGAGAGCTTAGCATGTACTCTAGAACAGGGGTCCCCAACCTCTCGGTTGCGGACCATTACCGGTCTGAGGCCTGTTGGGAACTGGGCCACACAGCAGGAGGTGAGCAGTGGGCAAGCGAAGCTTCATCTGCCGCTCCCCATTGCTCGCATTACCACCTGAACCTTCCCCTCTCCTCCACACTGTTCAAGGAAAAATTGTCTTCCACAAAACCAGTCCCTGGTGCAAAAAAGGTTGGGGACCGCTGTTCTAGAGGACACTGCTCTTCTATGTTAGTTTTCCACCTGAGTTCTAGAAAGTGTAGCTAGCTGTTGACAGAACCATTGAGCCCAGACTAGTTTCAGAGCAAGAAATAACTATTTAGTTGAAGATTTGCTTCCTTGTCTGTTTTCCTCCAAATAGTATATTTTTCCTATATAGATTTAGTTTTCAAAAACTAAATTTTTTTGTTTAGTTTTTTTCAAAAACTAAAGAGATTTTCTTCCTCTTTTCTTTAAAAAGAAATTTTAAACTAAAGATGGTATTTAACCTTTATCGGCACCAACATTATTTTGCCGTCTTTTTGCAAATTACAAAGACATATTCTTGACACTATAAGCATGTGATAGTTTATTGTCAAAATGCTCTTTTAAAAATGTGTATTTGAAATTAATTTTTAAAATTAAATGTATCTATTGGGATGATGAAAATGTTCTGAAATTAGGTTTTGGTGATGTACAAATCTGTAAATATACTAGAAACCACTGAACTGTACACTTAAAACAGGTGAACTTTATGATACATAGTTACATTTCAATAAAGCTGTTAAAATTGTTTATCTTTTAATGATTCTTAACTTACTGCAATAACAAAATTACCAAACTTTCAAAGAGTAATTGACAGTGGGTGGACTTGAACTCACAGAGACAGAAAAGGACTCAATAACCCATTCAGTTCAAGTTTCAGTGCCATTTCCTTGAAAGCAATTCTCATCTAGGTATTGGAATACAGTGGTGTGTTATTGTTAATAACAACAACAATAGCAAACAACTTGTTACAAATAATAGTTAAAAGCATTAGAGTTTTGAAATGATTTACTTCTTACACAATTTAGAGCAGATAATTCTAGCATAACATTCCTCTCACTCATTTGTATTTTCTTTCTTCTTTTTTTTTTTTTTTGAGTGAAGTTACAAGGAGTGCATTAAGAATTGCTTATAAGCCTGGTTAGATCAGGGGGGTATGTCACACATATTACTGTTACTTGTCAGGGTGGAAAAAAAGAACTAAGAAGTCCTAGAGAAAAACATATTTAAATTTCAGCTGCTAAATGACAAAAAAGCCATTCATTTTCTGTGCATTCCGCAATTCTCCTGGGGAATTCCCAATTCCCCAATTTCTTCCTTTCTTAAGCGGCCTGACCTGTCTAGATAGCAGTGTCTCCCAAACTTATTTGAGCTCAGAAATATTTATTTCCAAAATACCTAACATTTTGAGGAGCACAGTGTTCCTGGAACTCAGTTAGGAAAATGCTCCTCTGTGAGTTGTGACTTGCCCAAGGCACTAAAGTGTTTCTGCAGGAGAGGAATGGGAAATGTATTGCACACCCAGGTTAGAGGGCATGCTCATTCATATTTAAACACACAAAGATACTTCTTGCTGTACCTCTCTTTCCATTTTGAATACTTGGGAGACTACCTTGTAGCTGTTTAGTTTAGTTGAAGTTGTTTTGTTTAGTACTTCTTATATTTTAATGTATCAATTGCCTATTATGTGAACTTAAACTTAGTGAATCTGGGGTTGGGCCCAAGATTCTGCATTTCCAACAAGCTCCCAGGTGATGCTGATGCTATTGGTCCCAGTACCACACTTTGTGTAACAAGGGTTTTGGATACATTTAGATCAGAGTAGCTCCAAGACAGAACAGAGTGATTTCTACTGAAGACATCCTAGTTTCTTCTCTGTTTCCTAAAGTCCAAGTACAGAGACAATCCTTTTCTGCTATAAGATCATTATGAAATGTCCAAAACCTTAACTTACTGCTTTGTCAAAATAAAACTAGATACATATTTGCTTTCTATAGAAAATAAATGGGTGAAGTATTTGGGGGCCCTTACTCCTAGCTCATTGTGACCTGATTTGTAGTACTAAATTGAAAGTATCAGGATATTCCCTGTTTTATTGTTTCTACAAAGTGTGTCCCAATGAGGTGAGAAATTTGGTACATCACACTCTGGAGAAGCACAAGGCAGCATTTTTTGCCCCACATGTGTTCATCTTCTAATATTTGATTTGATTGTTATATATAGACCCAAATATTAAAAAATTCTAACCATTACCAAGGAGACAATCCTGTTTAATTTGTATAGAGAGATATATACCAGATTTTTAACATTGTTTACTTGGGGCAGGTGGGGCAGGGAGGCAAGAAAGGAGGTACAATGAAAAATGGGTTGAAGAAAGAAAAAAGAAATGTACAAGTTAAGTAAAAATGTATTAGTTAAGGGTTTAAAGCAAGAAAGACATTTCAGCACAAACTAGATGAAATAAGTTAGTAGGAATGATAGAACAGAGAATCTAGAAATTTACTTGAACTGTTCTCTCAGAGCTACTAGTTAAGGGTTATTACCAGTAACTTGGAAGAAGTGGAGACTGAAACCAGAACCCCATATGTATTTATCATGGTTAGGTCTATTTAACTATATCCAGTAAATGATGATTGTTCTCATAGAAAAAAAGTAGCTTCTAATGAATCATGGACCAAACCCAAGATTAGTTGTTTCCAATGCTCTTGAGTAACATTTAGTTGTATCAATATATTTTTTAAAACATCTTGTACTCAAACCCATCTGAACTTAATCCTAGTGGCTTCTTGCCCAGATTTTCTAAAGAAGCAGGGTAAAGAATTGAGATTCTCAGTATCATTTTCCCAGGATGATTAATGAAATTAGCAGAGTTCCAAGGTCTATGAAACTAGTATTTTTGAAGCCTACATAATAAAATATATTCCTCAGAACTTAGTAAAAATGCTGCCAGATACAAAATGCTGGCATTTTGTAAGAGTAATAACATTCTTCAGAATCACAGAATGTTAGCAGTGGAAGGGAACTTCAGGAATATCCACTCCATCTTAACCATTATCCAGATGAATTGACTGATCTAAAGAGAGATTAGGTGGTGGTACAGAGATGCCTCTTCATTTTCTTAATCTGTGGTTTTTTTCTGAAGTCTTATTTATTTATTTTTCAACCCAGGACATGGTGGGCACTGTATTAACACAGTGTTTATTGAATGAGTGGTGGAAAAATCAATAGATATTGAATACTTACTATGCCATTCTGCTAGACACTGGGGACTTTAAAACAATGGCCAATTGTCCTTGCTTAAGGCACTCATGACTTTCTGAGGGAAGATAAGATATAGCCTATTAGCAGGATTTCACACCCTTGACCATTCCTTTTTATTGAAACACTCTCTTTCTGTTAATTTCCATGATTCCACACTCTCTTTATCCTTTTGACTCTTATTTTAAATGTCTTTTGCTGGTTACTTCTCCTCTATTCAACCTTAAGAGTCTAGTGTTGCTCCATGCTCTGTCTTTGGGTGTTCACTTTTCTCTCTAGTTGATCTCATTCAGTCAACTTCAATTACCATCTAAGCTAACAGTTCTCAAGTTTTTGTGTGCGTAAAAATCAGTTGAGAAGTTTGTAAAAACCATGGAACTGGATGGAATCACACAGAAAGTAAGCAGAGCTACAGAAGAAAAGAAGTTATACCTCAAATTACTTAGAATTTGGACAACAGTAAAATGAGAAGGATCCAGTAACAAAAACTCAGAAAGTTTGACCAGTGGGATAGTAGAAAAATCAAGAGAGAATGATGTTTTGGAAGCTTTGTGAAGACTGTGTTTCAAGGAGGGAATGATCTGTTGTGAAGCTGTTAAGTAAAATAAACTCTGAGATCTGACCACTGGATTTTGCATGATCACTGGAGAGCTAGACAAGAGCAATTTTAGAGCTGTGGAGATGAGAATCTGTTTGTAATGGGAAAAGAGAGAATAGGTTAAAGATAAACATGCATACACTCTATGGTCCAGAAAATTCATTTGCAGGAGCATACCCAAGAGAAACTCTTGCACATTTGTACCATTGGACCCATTCAAGAATGTTCAGAGCTGTGCTATTTGTAATGGTAAGATCCCCAAACAGTGGATATGTAGGTTATATTATACTCCTACAATGGGATATCATATAGCTGTGAACACAAATAAGTTATTACTATACATCTTATAAAACCTAATTTTGATCCCATGTAATGAATTTAAAATATAGGTAGAACTAAGCACTATGTTCTTTAGGGAGATATATATATACACAAACACACACACATGTATATATATATACATATATTATATATATATATATCATAAAGATAATCAAGGAAATTTAGATACCACGACAGATAACAGTTACAAGGGCAGTGTTGGGGGAGGGCAGTTAGTGAACAAGATGTAATTGGGGAGGGGCCCAGAGGGTCTTCTAAATTACAGTGATACTATTTTTCTTAATAAATGCTGAGTACTCAGAGGTTCATTTTTAAATAAGCCTTTGTGTGTGATATATTTCATAATAAAAAATTTTTTAAGTAAAAAAAGTGAATGGGAGAAGAAAACAAATCGAGGCAGTGGGTCTAAAGAAACTTTTACAAGAGTTTTGCTGTTAAGGGGAGAAAATGAGAAATGAGGCAATAGCTAGAGAAGAGTTGTGGATCAGGGAGGAATTTTTTTTTTAAACTGAAGATAGCATGGTATGTCTTTATACTGATAGGAATATTCCAGCAGAGAAGGAAACTATATGTTTTAATTTGTTTAATTCAGAATAAAAAAATGTCTAGGTTAGAAAAATGTTCGATGGATTTATTTATCCACTGACTTGAAATTTGAGATCACATATCCTTTTATTAATCATTGATACATTTGTTTATACTTCTGGCACATGGATATTGAAAATATTGTATTGAATCTGCCATTTCTTTTTGTTGAGTTATTCATCAGTGTAAACTTTTCCAAAGTCAGTTTTATTTTCAATGATCTTAGTTACCCAGTGAATGATTTTAGACTTGGGATGGTACTTTAATTTTATATATCATGAGGACATGCTAAATTTAGACTTAAAGAATACTATGAAAAACTGAAATTATGGCAAGTTTTCTTTGCTCAGGAGAATGAGATCCTTCAAGTTGGAGCAATACCTTTTAAGGAATTGGATTGGGTATCTTTAGGTTCCCTTACAACAACAGATACTGATTGTTGTCCTCATGACTTATTTTAGGGGTGTCAACTGTAACCACCCCTATGGTGGCATGGAGTGGCATGAGTCAGATAAGTAACAAATTTCTGAGGAAGTAACTTGAGTTCCTTCTGGAGGACAAATTGGCAGTGGATATAAGAGAATTTGCTAGAAAATACATGATTCTAGGGGACTGATTGCAGTCACCATGTATTATAATGCCATCACCACTCCCCAGCCTGTACCAACATTAGAAAAATAGTCTGGCCAAATGGGCAACTGGTTTAGCATGTGGCTTGAGGCTTTTATGGGCAATACCTTGTGCTTTAAATGTACCATTTTGGGCTCCATGACTGTAAAGGTAAGTTGATATCCACTTGTCTAATTTCTACTAAGAAATATGTCCTTTGCCTACTGATTTACAATTTTAAGCATGGTTTTGGAAAATTAAAATAGCAATTCATAAACCAGAATTGAAACAACAGGAAGAATTTGGAATACATTTTTGACAGTTACAGTCTTTTTTTTTTCCATGGCATTTGATTGGCTTTGGCATGTCTCTCTGGTCAGTTAATCATATCAAGAGCACAAACAAAAAGGAAGAAAATGGAAATAAGATTTGTTATGGTGGGAGGAGTCCTGCTGAGACCTGTCTGTACCTGAGCTGAGATATGCTCATTTGCCTTAAATCTTTCCTTAAACTACATTCTGAATTCCAGCTTTTAATCTTCATCCTGTTTTCCAAACTTCATCTCATACTTTTTATGTAATCCAGTGAAAAAGATACTCTCTTAGAGGACCTAAGAACATCTGAAATACTTAAGGATTTGAAATGAATAATAATTATATCACGATAACAGAGCTGCCCAGGTCCTCTAATAGGATTTCCCTCTTCAGTGAGGGGTGAACAGATAGGTAAAGAAAGAAACACAAGATCTTTGCAACCTCCAGGAGTAGACAACCTAAAAAAGGTCTGGAAGTTTAATTTATACATAAAAGTAATCAAACCATTCAAGAGACCCCATTCTCAACAAAAGGTATCACAGAATTACCTGGAGATTTACCTAAAATTACCTAAAAATGACGTAGAATTACCTAAAAACATATTACTTTCATTTCCCTTCCCCTACCCAATTTGGATACCCTGCTCCCTCAGAGCATATGGAGGAACTGGAAAATAGTGAAGTTTGAGTTTTTTTCTTTTAAATTAAAGATAGTGAGGTGTGTCTTTATGCTGATGGGAATATTCAAGAAGAGTAGGAAACTATGTTTTAATTCATTTCTTACACTATTAAACTCAGGCATGTATCCTGTCAAAATAAAAATTGGGGACTTCCCTAGCGGTCCAATGGTTAAGACTCCACGCTTCCAGTGCAGGGTGCGCGGGTTCGATCCCTGGACAGGGAACTAAGATCCCACGTGCCTCGAGACGCGGCCAAAAAATAAATAAATAAAATAAAAATTTGTCTATTTTTAAATTACGCAAGCCATTTGAGTATACTCTCCTCTTCCCACTAAAAATTCTACTCTTTACTCATGTTGACAGAAGGCATTGTTTTCTAGTCATGGGTCCCCAAATTGATGAACAAGGTCCATAAGTTATTTTCAAAATTTTACCAGTTTGGCACAGTGACTCTGATTATCTTGTTCCGATAAAATCAACCAACCAACCAACCAACCAATGAACAAACCTAATTGTGAGTTATATATTTTTAGGTTAATAAAAAAGGAAAATCTGATTATATGTAGATGCAGCTTATTTTTAAGAGATAAAGTATTTCAAAGTATGATCCATAGAAACCAAGTTGCAAAGAAGAGTTCTTTGTAATTATAAAGTTTGGTTCTGATTGAGTGTAAGGATGGATCAATTTAGAAATTAGATTGATTCAAGGCATTCTGAAATTGTACATCACTTTCATTATTTCCATTATTTCCATGTTTCCCTTTATTTTCCTTTGAATAACATTTAGCTGTTTATGAGATTCCATTTCTTTAAAAAATCAGAGAAATTTCTTTGCAAAATTAAAAACGTTTCAGCAAAATACATTTCAAACTCTATTGTGTTTACCGAAACAATACTAGATTGTTATAGGAGGTTTAGGAATAATGGGAAAAATATAATTCATAAGCTCACCACTATAATACAACAAACACGATTAGTGTTTTATATTTCTCATAGACTTTTTCACATGTATAGTTTTACAAAGTGTTAATCAATGAGTGAATACAATTTTGTGATTTATTTTCACATAAAATGAGAATACATACCATAAATTATTTCATAGATTTTAACCTATTTTAATGTGTTATTAAACCTATCCCTTCTATGAATATGAAATAATTTATTTTTATTATTTTCTTATATTATTACTTGTTAATTATCATTTATTTTTGGAAAATTAGATTGCTATCCATTTTTTATTTTATATATATTCAAATGCACATAATTGTACATATATTTTATTAAAATTATTTGAATTTTGATTGAGTCTTCTAAAGTTCAGGAGATTTAAAATAAACACAACTACACTTAACATGGCCAATAGATTGTCCATATTTTATTTATTCCTCTTTTAAAATGACTTACCAATATCATACTTTTCTTTGTTCATGGGAAAACAAAATGAACAATATACTCATAGATGCAGACACAAACACGTCAAATTATGTAATTTTGAGATTGTACCATCTAACTCTAGATTGTGCTACAATTTGTTGCTTTTTCTATGTGAAAGTGTATGATCATAAATAGCTATTAATTGAAAAGAAAACTAGGCAAATACTATTTTTTTCTTAAGTATCAACAAGAACTTGAAATTAATGATATCATAGTATATAATAGGTAGACAAATATAGTCTTTGCTTTCTTAAAGAGGACTTCAGGATTCACTGCATATTTAATAGCTAGTAATAATATTGCGACAGGAGTAAAAATAGAGAATCCTTAAAAAACTTTAAACAACAGAGGTATTTTTTACTGATTACATTTTAAAAGCCACACATCAGTTTTTTGAAAAGTTAAATATGAGAAAACAAAAACACTTCCTTATTCAAACATGTTTTCATAACGCTAAGCCATCTTTTTAGGTTTATTCATTTTGTTAAAAATTTAGTCAAGCAGTCAAGCACCTTATTTAAACAATATCAAGCATGTTATCTAAACAATATCTAAGAGTTTCAATGAAGTTTTGAGAAAAGTAACTAGAAGATTGCTAGGCACAGCCAAAATTTCTTAAGCTTCTGTACATTTTTCAAATGCTTTATGATATAGTCAAAATTTCAGAACTACAGTGGCAAAAATAGGACTTACCTATACATCTTAATCCTGAGTAATAAAGAGGTCCTTTTTTCTGCCTGTCCAACTGCTCTGAGATTTCCACTCAGATGAATGACTCTTGTGTGTTATATGTGATCTATGAAAGAACTGAAGACAGAGGAGGAAATCCCACACAATTAAAGCCTAACTTGTTAAACAAGTCTGAAGGAATCAACTTGAACCAATTATGTGACTTGTGGAATGGAATCAGAAATAGACAGGAAATTTTACAAATCAATAAAAATTTTATTTATACTGGTAAATTGTGATTACACATGATAAAAGGTGATAGGTATTTTGTGAAAGCTTGAAACTAGTCCACAGGCTGTAGTGTCATAGTTTTTCATTTAAAAAGGATGTGACACTCGCCCATATTATCATGTTGTCATACAACTTATTCTTTGCCACAGCAAGCCAAAGACTATCAGAAAATACTTTCCAGATATTAATTGGTAGTACTACCTTTGAATTCTCCCTTCTTTGTGATAAAATTCTGTTTTTCTCATAGCACTTGAAACAGAGATTCAGAGAAGTAATTGATTACATATGCAAAGTTGTGGGATAAGCAAGCAGAACAGTTGGAACTAAAATTCACTTTATCTTTTTCACTATGCCTTTTTAAAAAAATATTCTAACTCAATACTGCTAGTGGATGAGTGGACAGCAGAGTGTAGTACGAATATTCCATGTAGAATAGCATGGAAGTGAGAAAGGACATTCCTGTTTATTGTGTTGGGAAGGACAGGAGATAAATTTGGAAGGTTATGCTGAGGTTACTTTGGGAGAAATAATGAATGCTAAATAATTGGAATGTGTAACAGAATTAGGAAATTTGAATTTTGGTCTCAACTTTTTCACCAACTAGTTAGTTGCAAAGCCTAAGCAAAAAATCACTTATCACTATATGAGTCTCATTTACTTACTGAGAAAAATGAGAAGCTGAATTACGTGGTTTTAGAGGACATTTTTATCTCTAAAATTCTATGACTTTATCTTGTAAATCACTGATAGCTAATGTCTAATGGATTCACTCCAAGACTTCAATTCCAGAAGTGTTCAATTACTTATGCATTTTTTATATAATGTGCATACCATACAACAGGAACAGGAATGCATGGGCTCCTCCCTGCCCTTCTCCCCTATATATTTTCATCAGATCCTATGTCTCATGACTGATATTCTGACCTTTATTTTTTTAGTAAAAAGAATAAAACAATATATTCAAAACATTTGAACAAAGTTACCTAAACAAACCATTTTCATTTTATATGTTAACCTTTAAGTACTTTTCACATGTACAGCTCTTTTTCACAAGTTATATCATAGTATATAGCTTTGTATTGTGCTTTTTATTATGCTCAATGTTATTTCATAAGCATATTCTTGTGTTACTAATTTTTATTTCTAGTAGCTGTATATATTATTTCTGGTAGCTGTGTATCTGTCTAATGGCTGCATAAAAAGTATAACTTTTTATTTTGATATAATTTCAAACTTACAGAAAACTTGCAAATATAGTACCTAGATTCATCAATTATTAAGAATTTTAACAGCTGCATTTTAAAAGGTGAATCATATCACACTGAACAGATTCATCATAAAATACTGAAACCATCTCCTAATGTGAAGTATTTTGACCACCTTCACGAATGTAGTCTTTTTTTTTTAACCCTGCTGCTGAATTTTTCCTTGAAATAAATGAAAAAGAAAAAATAGCATACTGGGGCAAATTATTTAAATATTTTAATGACCTTTAAAAATTTGCTTTTATTTTAATAATTTTTTTTAAGATGTGGAGTATATTGTCTTCTGGGTTTTGTTGACAGTACTTTCCCCCAACTATGTGTGCTCTTTTTTCTCCATCTTTGTATTTCCTGGAGCAATCAGCAAAGCCCTTTTTAATGAGAAGGTACTTAGCACACATTAATTGAATGCCCAGTAACTGAATGAATTAATGCAGATCCTGGTTTTGCAACACTGTTCACAACAGAACTTGGGAATGAGTCAGGGGAGAGGCATGGGGTAAACTGCATTCAGTCTGAAAGCAACTTTCTGCTTTCCTATGATGAGCTCAGCACAAGAAGAGAGGTGGGGCATGAAATTATGGTTTGTGAAAGCAGAAATAGAGTCACAGATGTAGAGAACAAACTTATGGTTACCAAAGGGGAAAGGGAGGAGGGTAGGATGAATTGGGAGATTGGGATTGACATATATACACTACTATGTATAAATAGGTAACTAATGAGAACCTGCTGTATAGCACAGGGAATCTACTCAATGCTCTGTGGTGACCTAGATGGGGAGGAAATCCAAAAAAGAGGGGATATATGTATATATGTATAGCTGATTCACTTTTCTGCACAGCAGAAACTAACACAACATTGTAAAGCAACTATATTCCAATAAAAATTAATAAAAAACAAAAAATTATGGTTTGTGAGGCAAAGGAATTGCTCTTAACAAGGACTTTTTCAAAAGATGTTGACTCTTAATTTTCAGATCCTCAGGGAGTGGCAGGATAGGCCTTGACTTTTTCTATTCTATAGGGAAGCCATTGCGAGAATAAGGAATGTAGAATGACATTGTACAAAAAATATCAGAATCCTCTTCTTCTCTGCCATAGGCTTGATTTTATTCCTCCAGCTGTATATTCACAAAACCAAGACAATGTGACCTAAGACTGACAGGAACAAGCTTCAGGGAAATATCAATAGAAGAGGTCATTTGTTTTGATGGAGGATAAATCATGTAGTGTAAACGATATCAAGATTGGTTCTTTTGCCTGCCTAGGCTGAATGGGGAGATCATGGTAAAGACAGTATCTCCAAATACACAAATGTCTGAAAATAGACCTAGGTTTAAAAGAAGTATGAGTCATTCAGTGGAACCCGTCACAGCAATATGAGCAGAAGAAAACAACCAAAAGGCAGATGATGTAAGAAGGCGTGGGCCAGAGTGTTTTCTTTGAATTCGGAGACTGTTTAGTCATCATGTCCAGGGCAGCACTTTCATATGGCTATGGCTGGTAATGAATTTATCATGACCTCCTTCACAGAGTTATTATATAGATAGAAAAAGAAAGATAATGGATGTGCCCACCATTTGAAAGTTGTAAATATTGTTTAAATAGAAATGTTTACATTTAGTATAAGTGTAAATTTAAAAGTGGGGTAGTAATTGGATTTTCTCAGTGTGGCCAAGTCTATTTTATTTTGTTTCTTACTATGTGCAGGTTCTTTTTTTAAAATTAATTTTTATTGGTGTATAGTTGCTTTACAATGTTGTGTTAGTTTCTGCTGTGCAGAAAAGTGAATCAGCTATACATATATCCCCTCCTTTTGGATTTCCTCCCCATTTAGGTCACCACAGAGCATTGAGTAGAGTTCCCTGTGCTATGCAGTAGGTTCTCATTAGTTATCTATTTTATACATAGTACCGTATATATTGTCAATCCCAGTCTCCCAATTCATCCCATCCTTCTTTCCCCGCCTGGTATCCATACCTTTGTTCTCTATATCTGTGTCTCTATTTCTGTTTTGCAAATAAGTTTATCATTTTTCAGATTCCACATATAAGCAATATTATATGATATTTGTTTTTCTCTTTCTGACTTAGTACAGTC
This sequence comes from Phocoena phocoena, assembly GCF_963924675.1. Taxonomy (NCBI): domain Eukaryota; kingdom Metazoa; phylum Chordata; class Mammalia; order Artiodactyla; family Phocoenidae; genus Phocoena; species Phocoena phocoena. The sequence continues at coordinate 53,109,026 of NC_089223.1, read as the reverse complement.
TGTATGACAGTCTCTAGTTCCATCCATGTATCTGCAAATGGCACAGGTTCATTCCTTTTTATGGCTGAATCGTATTCTATTGCATATATGTACCACATCTTTATCCATTCTTCTGTTGATGGACATTTAGGTTGCTTCCACATCCTGGCTATTGTAAATAGTGCTGCAATGAACATTGCAAGTGTCCTTTTGTATTATGGTTTTCCCAGGGTATATGCCCAGGAATGGGATTGCTGGGTCATATGGTAGTTCTATTTTTAGTTTTATAAGGAAGCTCCATACTGTTCTCCATAGTGGTTGTATCAATTTACATTCCCACCAACAGTGCAAGAGGCTTCCCTTTTCTCCACACCCTCTCCAGGATTTATTGTTTGTACATTTTTTGATGATGGCCATTCTGACCGGTGTGAGGTGATACCTCATTGTAGTTGTGATTTGCATTTCTCTAATGGTTAGTGATGTTGAGCTTTCTTTCATGTGTTTGTTGGCAATCTGTACGACTTCTTTGGAGAAATGTCTATTTAGGTCTTCTGCCCATTTCTAGATTGGGTTGTTTGGTTTTTTGATATTGAGCTGCATGAGCTGTTTGTATATTTTAGAGATTAATCACTTGTCAGTTGCATGATTTGCAAATATTTTCTCCCATTCTGAGTTTTGTCTTTTGGTCTTGTTTATGGTTTCCTTTGCTGTCCAAAAGCTTTTAAGTTTCATTAGGTCCCACTTGTTTATTTTTGTTTTTATTTTCATTACTGTAGGAGGTGGGTCAAAAAAGATCTTGCTGTGATATATGTCAAAGAATGTTCTGCCTATGTTTTCCTTTAAGAGCTTAATCGTGTCCGGCCTTACATTTAGGTTTTTAATCCATTTTGAGTTTATTTTTGTGTATGGTGTTAAGGAGTGTCCTAATTTCATTCTTTTACATGGAGCTATCCAGTTTTCCCAGCACCACTTATTGAAGAGACTGTCTTTTCTCCATTGTATATTCTTGCCTCCTTTGTCAAAGATTAGGTAACCAGAGGTGCAGGTAACCAGAGGTGCGTGGGCTTATTTCTGGGCTTTCTATCCTGTTCCATTGATCTATATTTCTGTTTTTGTGCCAGTACCATACTGTCTTGATTACTGTAGCTTTGTAGTATAGTCTGAGGTCAGGGCGCCTGATCCCTCCAGCTCCATTTTTCTTTCTCAAGATTAGTTTGGCTATTCAGGGTCTTTTGTGTTTCCATACAAATTGTAAAATTTTTAGTTCTAGTTCTATGAAAAAGGCCATTGGTAGTTTGATAGGGATTGCATTAAATCTGTAGATTGCTTTGGGTAGTATAGTCATTTTCACAATATTGAGTCTTCCAGTCCAAGGACATGTTATATTTCTCCATCTGTGAGTATCATCTTTGATTTCTTTTGTCAGTATCTTACAGTTTTCTGCATACAGGTCTTTTGCTTCCTTAGGTAGGTTAAACCCTGGTATTTTATTCTTTTTGTTGCAATGGCAAGTGGGATTGTTTCTTTAATTTCTCTTTCTGATCTTTCTTTGTTAGTGTATAGGAATGTAAGAGATTTCTGTGTATTAATTTTGTATCCTAGAACTTTACCGAATTCATTGATTAGCACTAGTAGTTTTCTGGTGGCATCTTTAGGATTTTCTATATATAGTATCATGTCATCTGTAAACAGAGATAGTTTTACTTCTTGTTTTCCAATTTGGATTCCTTTTATTTATTTTTCTTCTCTGATTGCTGTGGCTAGGACTTCCAAAACTGTTGAACAATAGTTTTGAGAGTGGACATCCTTGTCTTGTTCCTGATCTTAGTGGAAATGCTTTCAGTTTTTCACCATTGAGAACGATGTTTGCTGTGGGTTTGTTGTATATGGCCTTTATCATGTTGAGGTAGGTTCCCTCTATGCCCACTTTCTGGAGAGTGTTTATCATAAATGGGTGTTGAATTTTGTCAAAAGCTTTTTCTGCATCTATTAAGATGATCATACAGTTTTTATTCTTCAGTTTGTTAATGTGGTGTATCACATTGTTTGATTTGTGTATATTGAAGAATCCTTGCATCCCTAGAATAAATCCCACTTGATCATGGGGTATGATCCTTTTAATGTGCTGTTGGATTCTGTTTGCTAGCATTTTCTTGAGGATTTTTGCCTCTATGTTCATCAGTGATATTGGCCTGTAATTTTCTTTTTTTTGCTATCTTTGTCTGTTTTGGTAGACTCTTTGAGCATCTTTTTATGTGTTTGTTTGCCATCTGTATGTCTTCTTTGGAGAGATGTCTGTTTAGGTCTTCTGCCAACTTTTTTGATTGGGGTGTTTGGTTTTTTTGATTTTGAGGTGCATGAGCTGTTTGTATATTTTGTGGATTATGACTTGTAGGCAGTGGGAGGTAAGGGAATAAGTATGTCCTACTATGTTTCAAAGGCTTTTATCTATTCAGAAGGCATGTAGTAGGAACAGTACACTCTTTGGAGTTAGAATACACCTGGAATCAAATCTTGGTTCTTCTATTTGGTGCGCCAAAACGTTTGTTTTTTTCCATAAGATGGCTCTAGTAGCACTTAATTGTGTTTAATGTCATTCGAAACAATTTTGTTAAGTAGTATGTGACAGCTGTCATATCAGCATGCATTTAAAAAAAGACTTATCAAAATTGCTGAATTTTTGTGTAGCCATTTTAATATTGAAGATGGAAAAAAAGCAACATTCTTGGCATATTATGGTATATTATTTCAAGAAAGGTAAAAATGCAGCTGAAATGCAAAAAAATATTTGTACAGTGTATGGAGAAGGTGCTGTGACTGATCAAATGTGTCAAAAGTGGTTTGCAAAGTTTCGTGCTGGAGATTTCTTGCTGGACAGTGCTCCACGGTCAGGTAGACCAGTTGAAGTTGATAGCAATCAAATCAAAATATTAATTCAGAACAATCAATGTTATAGCATGAGGGAGATAGCCTACATACTCAAAATATCCAGATCAAGCATTAAAAATCATTTGCACCAGCTTGGTTATGTGAATTGCTTTGGTGTTTGTGTTCCACATCAGTTAAGTGAAAAAAACCTTCTTGACCTTATTTTCATGTGCAATTCTCTACTGAAATGTAATGAAAGCGTTCTGTTTTTAAAACAAATTGTGATGGGTGATGAAAAGTGGATACTGTACAACAACGTGGAATGGAAGAGATTGTGGGGCAAGCGAAATGAACCACCACCAACCACACCAAATGCTGGTCTTCATCCAAAGAAGGTGATGTTGTATATATGGTGGGATTGGAAGGGAGTCCTGTATTGTGAGCTCCTTCCAGGAAACCAAACGATTAATTCCAACAAGTACTGCTCCCACTGAGACCAACTGAAAGCAGCACCCAACGAAAAGCATCTAGAATTAGTCAACAGAATATGTATAATCTTCCATCAGGATAATGCAAGACTGCATGTTTCTTTGATGACCAGGCAAAAACTGTTACAGCTTGGGTGGGAAGTTCTGATTCATCTTCTGTATTCACCAGACATTGCACCTTTGGATTTCCATTTATTTTGGCCTTTACAAAATTCTCTTAATGGAAAAAATTTCAATTCCCTGGAAGACTGTAAAAGGCACCTGGAACCGTTATTTGCTCAGAAAGATAAAAAGTTTTGGGAAGATGGAATTATGAAGTTGCCTGAAAAATGGCAGAAGGTAGTGGAACTAAATGGTGAATATGTTGTTCAATAAAGTTCTTGGTGAAAATGAAAATTGCGTCTTTTATTTTTACTTAAAAAACCAAAAGCACTTTTTGGCCCACCCAATATTTACTACCCAGTGGGGTCCAACAAAATTGTTTATCTGTGTATGCCTCAGTTTTCTTATACATACAAATGAAGTTAAAATACCATTCTCATGGAAAATGAAAATTCAGTCAAATCCAATCAAATGAACTAACAAATGTAAAGCACCTGGCAATGCAACAATTTGTAATGTGGTCACTCCTTCAACACTAATTCTCAAGGCAGTGTGTGTATACATGTGTAGAAGTCACAATTGCTGAGAGGTGGAAAGCACATACAGTTTGAAAATGGCCCTGGGTGTTTCTAAAATACCCCCTCCCTAGATTCACATATGTGACCATGCTTCTCCAAAGTAATCTTATTCCTACAGCATTCCTTCAAACATGGTTTAAGAAATCCAAAGAAGCTTATTACAATCTGTGATGACTTTTATGTTGAGAGCCAACTATTTTCTTGTGCTTTCCACATGTAAATTTTTTTAAGCCAGTTTCTAATACTAAGAGGTCAAAGAAGCATCTTGGTTATAGATACCTTTTTATCTTGTTAGAGGAGGAAGCAAGTATCCTTTACCCCTCTCCTAAGTTCTCCACTTCAGTCTCCCTTGAGCTGCATAGAGTCATTTTCTCCTTTATAAAGGGTAATTTCTGTCTTCCTATATACATATGAAAGTTTGACTCTTGCTCTTTTCCCTCCACATTCAGAGAGGCAATCAGGGCAAATAAATAAAGTACATATTAATATACAACATAAGTCATCTGATCAGTTGAAAGGTCCGGCTGGTAAACTCAAATTAAAATTACCCAATATATCCACAAAAGGCTTTAAGTGATCTTTTATTTGGTCGATAATAAGAAGAGTATGAATATACATAACCGTTGTAAGTATCTAGTTTAATTTAAGATTGATCCCATTATCAATTTATAACTGCTGGTCTTATCTGGCTCTTCACTACTGCCCAGCAATATAGCTAGGTTTCCATGGTCGGTGTTTAGTATTTACAAAAACCATTTCATATCTTATCTATTCTTCCCCAAATGTTTATTTTCTATCCCTTACTCTCTGCATTTGCTTTCAACAGATGACTTACAGTTCTACTGTTGGAGAAAAAGAAAGAACTTTTTCTATCAACAGGTGAAGATAGAACCACCTTCAGATGGACACTCCCTCAACTACTTGTTATTGTATCTGTAAATTTTATGCATCTGCCTATATCCTTCTTATTATAGTGGAAGATGTTTTTGTCCTCCCTTGGGAGGCTAATCTTTTTACTTGTTCTTTACATGCACATCTTTATGCTTCCTCTTCCTAATATGCTTCTCCAGTATTTCCTATCTCTATAAGTCACCTTCCATTCACCCATTTTCTCACACCAGAAATCTGGGTGTCATACTTGACTCCATCTCTTTACTTAATGTCTTATGTGCATAAATATTTATTGAACCCATTTTCTCCTTGTCCTTATACCCACTGCCACTATATGACTCCAGGCCACTCTGATCTTTTAGCTGGATTACTGCCACAGTCTTCTGATTAGCTTTTCTGCCCATATGTTTTTTTTTCCACTCTAGTCTTTTTTTCATACAACAAGAGTGATCATTACACATTGAGTTATGTCACTATCCTCTTAAAAATTCTTCAGTAGCTTCCCTTGCATTTAAGAGAGTTCACTCTCCTTAGCATGGGTGGCAGAGCCCTGCAGCATCTAGACTTTGCCTACCTTTTCACCCTCCTTTCCCACCCTGCTTCTAGAACTCTACACTATACACTGAATTTCCTTTAGTTACTTGAATATACTGCCCTCTCTGTCTCCTCCAGCTCTGTTCCCTCAGCTTTCCCTATTGTTTCATACCTCTTTCAACAAATTTCTTTTTAGTGTCCAAATCTGAATAGTCTTTTCAGGAATGCTTATATGCTTTTCCATCCATGAGGGCTTCTTCACACTTAGGAGAGGTTGGTTCCTCTTCATTGTGATCCCACATCTGTTTGCTTCTCTTCTCATACTCATTACAGTGTTCAGCACACCTTTTGAAATTATTCTACAGTAGACCATAGGGCCCATGGGGGAAAGGACTGCTATGTTTTCAGAGCCAGTCATCCCTAACTGGTATGTGGTTAATTAAAAAGTAGTGAATGAAATAGTGAATAAAAATTCACTGCTTTCTGAAGTATTACAGCTATCATTGATCCACTTTAAAAATATCACTCCTGTAGGACACATGGAGGTAGCCTTCAGATCATTTTTCAAGACAAACTGCTCAACTGCAAAGAGTATGAGTACCTATATTTTAAAACATAGATTTCATTTTTATTTAGATAAAGTGAGGCTAGCAGATCAGGAGATGATTGCCATTGATTGAAAAGATAGTTTGTTATTTACTGTTCCCAAGAAGGGGACATGTCACACCATGCAGGGTCACATGGGGAAGCAGAGTCAGGAGGCAGAGGGAAAAAGAAAGAACTATGTGCAAGAGCCTTTATTGTGATTTCTATCAGGACAGATGATTCAGGGTAAGCAGGCTGATGCTTGGCTAGTTGAAATAATTTCAGTGGGCTCTGTGGCATAGGGGCTGTCCCCAGTTGTCCGGTACCTGGCCCTGGTGTGGGTACGCTATAATACTGCATACACTGTTCCCTGGCAGAGGAATGATGGCCCAGAGTATAAGAGCTCAAAAAAAGGAGATGGTTGGGTTATACGCTCTGGGTTGGTTGGTTTGCATATGGAGGACATGCTCACAGTGGAGTCATTTGCCGTCTCTGGGAATTAGCTGGCCCTGGAAGAGGCATTCCCTCCAGGGTCAGCAAGCCCTCAGATATCAAAGTATCAGAGTAAAAATATATGCTTAATACAACCTGACAGACTCTAGCTGTTAGCTTTGTCAAGGTTTGCCTCAGTTTTCAAGCTCAGGGCATTTTCTTCTCTGGGTAGCCCTCAGCCAATGACTGAGCAAGGTAGTGGTATAAAGGTTTAGTCATTTCCACCCAGTGTGGATTTCTCTAACACATTATTTACTCCATAGTTCCCAGTTGGTCTGGAAGAGACTTTTGTCAGATTGGCGTTGCTGTCTGATAGCTTTCCCCGCCAGATCCTGCTTCCTCTCTTTTCCTTTAACAGGTGTTACTTCTCAATAAACCTTTGCACATTTACTTTATTTAAGTGTCTGGTACCCAGAAAGCCTAATTTGTAGTAGGTAGTAGGTAGTACTGAAAGAGCTCCAAGAAAACTAATGTTAAGATGAGATTTGGGGACTGGATCAATCACCACTCAGCTGGTGCTGGTAATGAGAACTTGGTGGTAGGTGGCATGCTGACAGCTTCTAGCTCAGGCAGTGGTGTGATTGTTAAAACTTTCACCACTGGCACTGGTAGTAGAGGTGAGTGCACAAGTCAGTGCCAGTTCATACATTTTAGGGTTAGAGGTGATAAACATAAGGACAGTGGAATTGCATGGTTGCTACTAGTTTGCAGTTATGTGCAAGAGGTGGATAATGAAAAGTGGAGGGCAATTAACATAATTGAAAGCTGAGTTTGAGATCCAGAGATTCTCTTTGGTAGATTATTAAAAAGCTCTCATCTCATGCAGTGGGTGAGCAGGAAAAGCTGAATACCAAACACAGGACTGGATAGAGTGGTTGAACTGCAGTGATGGTTGGATGCTCAACATAGATCTGGTGATCCAAAGTCAGAGCCCTAGTTGGTAAAACTTGGGACCTGACACATGGGATGTGGCTATTGGGCTAGATAACCTGAAGTTTTTGACTCTGCAAACTTTTTTTGTTTGAGCCTTCTGAGTTTGCAGAGGTGGGTTCTCTCTCTCTGTTGAGCTAGCATTATGCAGGGATATTGCAGAAGCCTCTTCCTCACAAGGCAATAGCTCTCCTCTCCAGGAGCTCCATGCATTTTCTCTCCTGGCTGCCAAGCCTGTTACCAAAGTTAAGTCACAATAGGGGGGATTTCACTAGAGAGCTGGGACAAGTAGGGGTGTTTGGGGAGATAAAATTACATAAAGTATTAGTATAAAAATTTTTTTTTCATTTTTGTTTTTAGATGCTTTAAAGGAACAAAGCATATTTGTCTAAAACAGAATGATTAGACTATTATGAATAAGATGTAGAAAATCTCCCACCAAGGGAGGGAAGTATCTAGAAGCATTTACTGAGGTCTTTATTGCTCTGGGGATGGGTGTGTGTTTGGGGAATAAAATATAATGAAGAAATTAGCCATAAGAAACATAAGAAATAAATGGTAGAAAGAAAGGTGACAGAGTTATACCAAACATAAAACTTATGCTAATATACATGAGTAGTTTCAACAGATGGAGTAAAAGGCAAAGACTCTTTGATGGTTTTAAAAAGAAAATCCAGTTTTCAGAAGCCTGTACATTGTCAGATATACAACTAAAACAAAAAGTTAAAGAGAAGGAACAAAGATAGCAAGCAAGTATACGGAGATAGTAAGGATAGAGGTCCAAAGCAATAACAGTAACCAGGATAAAGAGGGTTATTTATATTGATAAAAACACACAAATATATAATGCAGCAATTTAAAAACTGAGAATAATAAGGTAACAGCTGACGTAGAATAGATAAGAATATGTGAAACTATACCAAAAATATTTAGTCTCAAGAAAATAAATTTCTGAAAAAATTAAAATTATTGAAATTGAATCAAGAACTAGGAAACTTGAACAGAAAAATAACTAAGTGTGGAAGAAATAGAAAAGATTATATAAACTTTTTTTTCCTAAAAGCATCAGGACTCAGTGTTTTCAAGAAACTGTTATTTCCTATGCTCTCTTAACTGTTCCCAAGTACAGAACATGCTGAAAACTTTTCCGTGAATTTTACACTGCGGACATTATCTTGGTTAATAAAAATCTTGATAAGACACTAAGAAATGTACCAGTCTACCCCTGAGGAATTATTAACATATTTGAATTAATAAACCCCTGGGTCTATCTTTTCTAGATAAGCTACATAGGGTTGCTACATAGACCAAACACGTGTAATTTGGAGTGTTTGCCCTTTTGATCTTCGATTTGGGGTTGGTATTTGAAAATCACATATACATTTTTGGTTTTACTTGCATGCAATATACATGACATGTCCTATACTAGATCTTTAGTTACATAGACCTTTTTTTTTTTTTTTAACATGCATCCATAATAGATTTATTTATTCTATTTTATTTTTTTAACATCTTTATTGGAGTATAATTGCTTTACAATGGTGTGTTAGTTTCTGCTTTATAACAAAGTGAATCAGTTACACATATACATATATACGCATATCTCTTCCCTCTTGCATCTCCCTCCCTCCCATCCACCGTATCCAACCCCTCTAGGTGGTCACAAAGCACCGAGCTGATCTCCCTGTGCTATGCGGCTGCTTCCCATTAGCTATTTTACATTTGGTGGTGTATGTATGTCCATGCCACCCTCTCACTTTGTCCCAGCTTACCCTTCCCCCTCCCCATATCCTCAAGTCCATTCTCTAGTAGGTCTGCATCTTTATTCCCGTCTTGTCCCTAGGGTCTTCATGACCATTTTTTGTTTGTTTGTTTTTTAGATTCTATATATATGTGTTAGCATATGGTATTTGTTTTTCTCTTTCTGACTTACTTCAATCTGTATGACAGACTCTAGGTCCTTCCACCTCACTACAGATAACTCAATTTCATTTCTTTTTATGGCTAATAGTCCATTGTATATACGTGCCACATCTTCTTTATCCATTCATCTGTTGATGGACACTTAGGTTGCTTCCACGTCCTGGCTATTGTAAATAGAGCTGCAGTGAACATTGTGGTACATAACTCTTTTTGAATTATAGTTTTCTCAGGGTATATGCCCAGTAGTGGGATTGCTGGGTTGTATGGTAGTGCGATTTTTAGTTTTTTAAGGAACCTCCATATTGTTCTCCATAGTGGCTGTATCAATTTACATTCCCACCAACAGTGCAAGAGGGTTCCCTTTTCTCCACACCCTCTCCAGCATTTATCGTTTGTAGATTTTTTGATGATGGCCATTCTGACTGGTGTGAGATGATATCGCATTGTAGTTTTGATATGCACTTCTCTAATGATTAATGATGTTGAGCATTCTTTCATGTGTTTGTTGGCAATCTGTATATCTTCTTTCTAGAAATGTCTATTTAGATCTTCTGCCCATTTTTGGATTGGGTTGTTTGTTTTTTTGATATTGAGCTGCATGAGCTGCTGGTAAGTTTTGGAGATTAACCTTTGTCAGTTGCTTCATTTGCAAATATTTTCTCCCATTCTGAGGGTTGTCTTTTGGTCTTGTTTATGGTTTCCTTTGCTGTGCAAAAGCTTTGAAGTTTCATTAGGTCCCATTTGTTTATTTTTGTTTTTATTTCCATTTCTCTAGGAGGTGGGTCAAAAAGGATCTTGCTGTGATTTATGTCAGAGTGTTCTGCCTATGTTTTCCTCTAAGAGTTTGATAGTGTCTGGCCTTACATTTAGGTCTTTAATCCATTTTGAGTTTATTTTTGTATATGGTGTTAGGGAGTGTTCTAATTTCATTCTTTTACATGTAGCTGTCCAGTTTTCACAGCACCACTTATTGAAGAGATTGTCTTTTTTCCACTGTATATTCTTGCCTCCTTTATCAAAGATAAGGTGACCATATGTGCGTGGGTTTATCTCTAGGCTTTCTATCCTGTTCCGTTGATCTGTATTTCTATTTTTGTGCCAGTACCATACTGTCTTGATTACTGTAGCTTTGTAGTATAGTCTGAAGCCAGGGAGCCTGATTCCTTCAGCTCCGTTTTTCTTTCTCAAGTTGCTTTGGCTATTCAGGATCTTTTGTGTTTCCATACAAATTGTGAAATTTTTTGTTCTAGTTCTGTGAAATATGCCGTTGGTAATCAGATAGGGTTTCATTGAATCTGTAGATTGCTTTGGGTAGTAGAGTCATTTTCACAATGTTGATTCTTCCAATCCAAGAACATGGTATATTGCTCCATCTATTTGTATCATCTTTAATTTCTTTCATGAGTGTCATAATTTTCTGCATACAGGTCTTTTGTCTCCTTAGGTAGGTTTATTCCTAGATATTTTATTCTTTTTGTTGCAATGGTAAATGGGAGTGTTTTCTTGATTTCACTTTCAGATTTTTCATCATTAGTGTATAGGAATGCAAGAGATTTCTGTGCATTAATTTTGTATCCTGCTACTTTACCAAATTCATTGATTAGCTCTAGTAGTTTTCTGGTAGCATCTTTAGGATTCTCTATGTATAGTATCATGTCATCTGCAAACAGTTTTACTTCTTCTTTTTCTATTTGGATTCCTTTTATTTCTTTTTCTTTTCTGATTGCTGTGGCTAGGACTTCCAAAAGTGTTGAATAATAGTGTTGAGAGTGGACATCCTTGTCTTGTTCCTGATCTTAGTGGAAATGCTTTCAGTTTTTCAACATTGAGAATGATTTTTGCTGTGGGTTTGTCATATATGGCCTTTATCATGTTGAAGTAGGTTCCCTCTATGCCCACTTTCTGGAGAGTGTTTATCATAAATGGGTGTTGAATTTTGTCAAAAGCTTTTTCTGCATCTATTAAGATGATCATACAGTGTTTATTCTTCAGTTTGTTAATGTGGTGTATCACATTGATTGATTTGTGTATATTGAAGAATCCTTGCATTCCTGGGATAAACCCCACTTGATCATGATGTATGATCCTTTTAATGTGCTGTTAGAATCTGTTTGCTAGTATTTTGTTGAGGATTTTTGTATCTATATTCATCAGTGACATTGGCCTGTAGCTTTCTTTTTTGTGACATATTTGTCTTGTTTTGGTATCAGGGTGATGGTGGCCTCATAGAATGTGTTTGGGTGTGTTCCTCCCTCTGCCATATTTTGGAAGAGTTTGAGAAGGATAGGTGTTACCTCTTCTCTAAATGTTTGGTAGAATTCGCCTGTGAAGGCATCTGGTCCTGGGCTTTTGTTTGTTGGAAGATTTTTAATCACAGTTTCAATTTCAGTGCTTGTGATTGGTTTTTTCATATTTTCTATTTCTTCCTCGTTCAGTCTCAGCAGGTTGTGCATTTCTAAGATGTTGTCCATTTCTTCCAGGTTGTCCATTTTATTGGCATATAGTTGCCTGTATTAATCTCTCATGATCCTTTGTATTTCTGCAGTGTCAGTTGTTACTTCTCCTTTTTCATTTCTAATTCTGTTGATTTGAGTCTTCTCCCTGTTTTTCTTGATGAGTCTGGCTAATGGTTTATCAATTTTGCTTATTTTCTCAATGAACCAGCTTTTAGTTTTAATCTTTGCTATTGTTTCCTTCATTTCTTTTTCATTTATTTCTGATCTGATCTTTATGATTTTTTTCCTTCTGCTCACTTTGGGTTTTTTTGTTCTTCTTTCTCTAATTGCTTTAGGTATACGGTTAGGTGGTTTATTTGAGATGTTTCTTGTTTCTTAAGGTAGGATTGTTTTGCCAGAAACTTCCCTCTTAGAACTGCTTTTGCTGCAGCCCATAGGTTTTGAGTTGTTGTGTTTTCATTGTCATTTGTTTCTAGGTATTTTTAAATTTCTTCTTTGATTTTTTCAATGATCTCTTGGTTATTAAGTAGTGTATTGTTTAGCCTCCATGTGTTCGTATTTTTCACAGATTTTTTCCTGTAATTGATATCTAGTCTCATAGCATTATGGTCGGAAAAGATACTTGATACGATTTCAATTTTCTTAAATTTACCAAGCCTTGATTTGTGACCCAAGGTGTGCTCTATTCTGGAGAATGTTCCATGCACACTTGAGAAGAAAGTGTATTCTGTTGTTTTTGGATGGAATGTCCTATAAATGTCAGTTAAGTCCATCTTGTTTAATGTATCATTTAAAGCTTGTGTTTCCTTATTTATTTTCAATTTGGATGATCTGTCCATTGGTGAAAGTGGTGTGTTAAAGTTCCCTGCTATGATTCTGATACTGTCTATTTCTCCTTTTAAGGCTGTTAGTATTTGCCTTATGTATTGAGGTGCTCCTGTGTTGGGTGCAGAAACATTTACAATTGTTATATCTTCTTATTAGATTGATTCCTTGATCATTATGTAGTGTCCTTCTCTGTCTCTTGTAATAGTCTTTTAAAGTCTATTTTGTCTGACATGAGAATTGCTACTCCAGGTTTCTTTTGATTTCCATTTGCATGGAATATCTTTTTCCATCCCTCACTTTCAGTCTGTATGTGTCCATAGCTCTGAAGTGGGTCTCTTGTAGACAGCATATATATGGGTCTTGTTTTTGTATCCATTCAGCCAGTCTGTGTCTTTTGCCAGGAACATTTAAGCCTTTTGCTTTTAAGGTAATTATCGATATGTATGTTCCTATTACCATTTTCTTAATTGTTTTGCATTTGTTATTGTAGGTCTTTTCCTTGTCTTGTGTTTCCTGCCTAGAAAAGTTCCTTTAGCATTTGTTGTAAAGCTGGTTTGGTGGTGCTGAATTCTTTTCGCTTTTGCTTGTCTGTAAAGGTTTTAATTTCTCCATCAAATCTGAATGAGATCCTTGCTGGGTAGAGTAATCTTGGTTGTAGGTTTTTCCCCTTCATCACTTTAAATATGTCCTGCCACTCCCTTCTGGCTTGCAGAGTTTCTTCTGAAAGATCAGCTGTTAACCTTATGGGGATTCTCTTGTGTGCTATTTGTTGTTTTTCCCTCATTGCTTGTAATATGTTTTCTTTGTATTTAATTTTTGATAGTTTGATTAATATGTGTCTTGGCATGTTTCTCCTCGGATTTATCCTGCATAGGACTCTCTGTGGTTCCTGGACTTGATTAACTATTTCCTTTCCCATATTAGGGAAGTTTTCAATATAATCTCTTCAAATATTTTCTCAGTACCTTTCTTTTTCTCTTCTTCTTCTGGGACCCCTATAATTCAAATGTTGGTGTGTTTAATGTTGCCCCACAGGTCTTTGAGACTGTCCTCAATTCTTTTCATTCTTTTTTCTTCATTCTGCTCCACGGTAGTTATTTCTACTATTTTATCTTCCAGATCACTTATCCGTTCTTCTGCCTCAGTTATTTTGCTCTTGATCCCTTCTAGAGAATTTTTAATTACATTTATTGTGTTATTCATCACTGTTTATTTGCTCTTCAGTTCTTCTAGGTCCTTGTTAAACACTTCTTTTGTATTCTCCATTCTATTTCCAAGATTTTGGATCATCTTTACTGTCATTATTCTGAATTCTTTTTCAGGTAGACTGCCTATTTACTCTTCATTTGTTAGGTCTGGTGGGTTTTTATCTTGCTCCTTCATCTGCTGTGTGTTTCTCTGTGTTCTCATTTTGCTTAACTTACTGTGTTTGGGGTCTCCTTTTCGCAGGCTGCAAGTTTGTAGTTCCCGTTTTTTGGGGTGTCTACCCCCAGCGGCTAAGATTGGTTCAGTGGGTTGTGTAGGCTTCCACATGGAGGGGACTAGTGCCTGTGTTCTGGTGGATGAGGCTGGATCTTGTCTCTCTAGTGGGCAGGTCCATGTCTGGTGGTGTGTTTTGGGGTGTCTGTTGACTTATTATGATTTTAGGTAGCCTCTCTGCTAATGGGTGAGCTTGTGTTCCTGTCTTGCTAGTTGTTTGGCATAGGGTGTCCAGCACTGGAGCTTGCTGGTCATTGAGTGGAGCTGGGTCTTGGCGTTGAGATGGAGATCTCTGGGAGATTTTCGCTGTTTGATATTATGTGGAGCTCGGAGGTCTCTTGTGGACCAGTGTCCTGAACTTGGCTCTCCCACCTCAGAGGCACAGCCCTGATGCCTGGCTGGAGCACCAAGAGTCTGTCATGCACACGGCTTAGAATAAAAGGGAGAAAAATAAAAAAGAAAGAAACAAGAAAATTAAATAAAATAACATAAAATAAAATAAAAAAATTATTAAAATTAAAAATAATTATGAAAAAAAAGTTTTTAAAGTAATTATAAAAAAAGAAAGAAAGAAGAGAGCCACCAAACCAGAAAACAAATCCACCAATGATAACAAGTGCTAAAAACCATACTAAAAAAAACCCAAAAAACAAAAACGGACAGACAGAACCCTAGGACAAATGGTAAAAGCAAAGCTATACAGACAAAATCACACACAGAAGCATACACATACACACTCACAGAAAGAGAAAATTGGGAAAAAAATACGTATATCATTGCTCCCAAAGTCCACCTCCTCAGTTTAGGATGATTTGTTGTCTATTCAGGTATTCCACAGATGCAGGGTACATCAAGTTGATTGTGGAGTTTTAATCTGCTGTTCCTGAGGCTGCTGGGAGAAATTTCCCTTTCTCTTCTTTGTTCCCACAGCTCCTGGGGTTCAGCTTTGGATTTGGACCCGCCTCTGCCTGTAGGTCACCCGAGGGCGTCTGTTTTCTGCTCAGACAGGATGGGGTTAAAGGAGCAGCAGATTCGGGGGCTCTGGCTCACTCAGGCTGGGGGGAGGAGGGGTACGGAACGCAGGGCGAGCCTGCGGCAGCAGAGGCCGGCGTGACGTTGCACCAGCCTGAGGCACGCTGTGCATTCTCCCGGGGAAGTTGTCCCTGGATCACGGGACCCTGGCAGTGGCAGGCTGCACAGGCTTCTTGGTGGCGGCAGCAGCAGCCTTAGCATCTCATGGCCGTCTCGGGTCCGCGCTAATAGCCGCGGCTCACACCCGTCTCTGGATCTCATTTAAGCAGCGCTCTTAATCCCCTCCCCTTGTGCACCAGGAAACAAAGAGGGAAGAAAAAGTCTCTTGCATCTTCGGCAGCTCCAGACTTTTTCCCGGACTCCCTCCCGGCTAGCTCTGGCGCACTAGCCCCCTTCAGGCTATGTTCACACAGCCAACCCCAGTCCTCTCCCTGGGATCCAACCTCCGAAGCCCGAGCCTCAGCTCCCAGCCCCCACCTGTCCCGGCGGGTGAGCAGACAAGCGTCTCGGGCTGGTGAGTGCTGGTCGGCACCGATCCTCTGTGCGGGAATCTCTCCGCTTTGCCCTCCGCACGCCTGTGGCTGCGCTCTCCTCCATGGCTGTGAAGCTTCCCCGCTTCGCCACCCGCAGTCTCCGCCCGCGAGGGGGCTTCCTAGTGTGTGGAAACCTTTCGTCCTTCACAGCTCCCTCCCACTGGTGCAGGTCCCGTCCCTATTCTTTTGTTTCTGTTTTTTCTTTTTTCTTTTGCCCTAGCCAGGTACGTGGGGAGTTTCTTGACGTTTGGGAGGTCTGAGGTCTTTTGCCAACATTCAGTAGGTGTTCTGTAGGAGTTGTTCCACATGTAGATGTATTTCTGATGTATTTGTGGGGAGGAAGGGGATCTCATCTTACTCTTCCGCCATTCTGAATCTCTCCCTACCCAGACCTTTCATAGAACTTGGGTTTTTCCTGCTTTGTCCCTGGGAATGGTCAAAGCAGATTTCTTGAGTTTGTTTTGTTGGATTTGTTTTTGTTGTCATTTTGAATAGGTTAATTTTCCATTTCTTTTTCTGTTTGTTTAGTGCTAACTTCAAGACAATCTATTGATTTTCCCCTCAGCTTTATTGAGATATAATTGATATATCACACTGTGTAAGTTTAATGTATATAATGTGATGATTTCATACATATATACATTGCAAAATATTTACCACAGTCAGGTTAGTTAATACATCCTTCACCTTCCATAATTACCATTTCATTGCTGTTGTTGTTTTGGGTACATTAAAGCTCTACTCTCAGAGCAACTTTCAGGTATATAATACAGTATTGACTATAATCACTATGCTGTGTATTAGATCCTGGAGGTTATTCATCTCATAGCTAAAAGTTTGTACCCTTTCACCCAACATGTCCCCATTTCCCCTGCCCCCAACTCCTGGCAACCTAATGTTTAGCATAGTGACTATAGTTAATTATACTGTATTGTATACTTGAAATTTTTTGAGAGAGTAAATCTTAAGCATTTTCACTCAAAAAAAAATACATGTTAGATGATGGATGTGTTAATTAACTTAATGTAATAATTTCACAATGTATATATACAATCAAGTTATCATGTTGTATACTTTAAATACATACAGGTTTTTCAATTATATTTCTATAAAGCTGGAAAAGTGTTAATATCACCCAGAACACCCTCACAGAAACATCCAAAATAATGTTTAACTATTGATACATATCTGGGCACTGTGGCCCAGTCAGGATGACATGTGAAACTAACCATCATAGAGTTCAAATAACACACCCATAGTCACTCAGCTGGTAGGCTATGGAGCTGAAATTCAAATAAATTCTTTTTCTTTTTCTTTAAATAAATTCTTTTTAACTTCATATTGTTTACTTCTGTGCAGCAATTGTATGATTTGGTAGTGTAATCTTTTACAAACATTTTGAAAGATTTTTTTAAACCTATATTTAATAATCCAGTTGATTCAAATGAGCATCAATGGCCAGGTTTTCTATTAGTGTTGAACTCTTTCACCAATCTGTGAAATATGTGATTGTAGGGAGGTACATGAACAGGGTTTGAGGTCATTTGGAACCATGAAAGTGCATAATGACATCATTTTGACACAAAGATAACAATTCTCACTTACTGTTCGAAGAGAAAGAACTTGAGTTGTTTTTTTTAGTAATACTGGTGCATTTCCACTGATTTACCCTTATTTGTTTTCCCAGGCTTTTGAACAAGAACATTTAATACTATGATAGTTTTTTTTTTTTTTTTTTTTTTTTTTTATGCGTTACGCGGGCCTCTCACCGCTGCGGCCTCTCCCGTTGCGGAGGACAGGCTCCGGACGTGCAGACCCAGCGGCCACGGCCCACGGGCCCAGCCGCTCCACGGCACGTGGGATCCTCCCAGACCGGGGCACGAACCCGCGCCCCCCGCGCCGGCAGGCGGACTCCCAACCACTGCGCCACCAGGGAAGCCCACTATGATAGTTTTGATGATTAGGAATAGTCTGTAGTCATGGAACAGGGAGAAGCTACCAGCTCACCTTGGAATTCAGTCTGTGTCTTTTTTTTTAATGTTTGCTTTATTTGTCTTGTGCTGGAGTCTGTTGATCTGATTATTTTTTTCAGAGGCATCTAACTGAGAAGGAAATGAGGAATGTGGATCAAATAGGAGATGGTGTAATTATCTTCTATTTGATGGTTAGGTTCTTAAAATGGCCCAATGAAAGGCAATGTGAAGGCTAGGCTGTATTTAGAGTGGTTTTCTTGGAAATCCAGAAGTAAAGTTTGTGCTTTTGCACCAAGAATACTGTCCTTTGCCTCAGACACCATGAGAGAGAGGAAACAGTGCTGTGGTCAGCTGTGGCATGACTTCTGACCTAGAATGGTCTCCATCCTACTTCCCAGTTGTCCATCCAGGGAAAGCAGGAAGAGTGTTGAAGCCCTAGCTAAAGGTTTTTGCTGGACCACCATTGTGTAGTGTATCATGGAGCCAGATTATGTTACCACTTTTAGTACAGTTTCAAGAAGAGCACTGACAGGAACCCTGAATGTTCTCTCTATCCAGACATGATCCCAGCCAGATAACTGATGACAGTTTTATAAGTGGGAATCTTCAAGGTTGGGCAAAAATATTTAAGGTCCCCCCAGTGATTCATTTCATACTTTTCTGCCATGGTCACTTAAACAAAACAAAGCAATAACAAAACTTTACATGGGAAGGAGGTTTGTCTGGAACCCCAGAGACAACTGTGTACTTTCTATAGACAATGACAGAAATTACTCCAATCTCCTCCTCTAAACTACCCCTACCTTCCATCATTGAAATTGGACTTATCTTTGCTCAGGGACCAACATTATATATGATTCTCCAGGAGAGCATTCCCACAAAGGTAAAATACCTTATTTATTCAATATCAAGCACACTTTCAAGATTTAGAACTATCTCTTTGAGGGGGGCCAGCATCATGTCTCTAGACTTTCATGGTTTGTTCTACCATGGTTACCGTCACTGTCATTTTTGGTGAGTTGCTTTCGCTGAAGTAGATAAAGCAAACCTGCCAGATGGCTCCTCTAATCCTGGAAGCCAGGTTAACAGAGATTGGTAAGGGAAATTTTTCTTCGGGAAATCTTGAGAATTTTGAAGACATCTAGTTCCCAGGTTCCAACTAAAGCACATGATCCCTTAAAGGATAGCAGGAGAATCATGTGGATAATAGTGCCTCACTGAATGGCAGAACCTCCTGAGATGGCCCTGGGAGGCACAGGGTACATAGGTGGTCCTCTCTATGAGGGCTGTGACCACATAACTCAGTCAGAGACATGCTCAGCTTAGTGTTTTTTCTGTACCATGTTGTTACCACAGTTGATCATTGCAGCCCATACAAAGTATTCAACAGGTTATGTAGGAATTTTCAGGGGCCCTGTATGTGACATAATATCATCTATATGCCTAAACCCATAACACCTATTTCAAGGCTAAACACAGTTTAGGTTAATTTGAGGAACTGCTGTTCATTTGTTTCTTTCCTTTTTTTTCTGACTCCTGAAAGCCTGCGTTTTAATCTTTGATTTTCCCTCACTAACATTGAAGGTCTTCACTACACTCATGAAGTTGTTAATCCCTATACTGGACCTCTATCCTCACCATCACTATCAGTTTCCACAGAATTTTTAAATATAATTTTCAGCTATTCATTTAAGAAAAATACGTTTAGTTCCTCTTTTTTTTTTTTGCCTATACTGATTGATAAAAAGACTTTCAGCTTGGTAATTAGAAAACTCTCCTGTTGTATGTTTCCTGCAAACAACACAATTCAGCTACAGAAGAATTCCCTTATACTAACTCCTTGTGAGTCAGAACTCAATATTCCTTTATATTTTACCACATCCTCAAGGGCCTCTGAGGCTCTAGCAGCTTTTGTTAAAAAATAGAGAAACAGAGTTTATATTTAGAGAAATTTTAGGTTCACGGCAAAATTGAACAGAAAGTACATATACCAACTACCCCCTGATGTGCACAGCTTCCCCACTATCAACATCCTGAACCAGAGTGGTACATTTTTTACAATCAATGGACCTACAGTGACACATCATTATTACCCAAAGTCCAAAGTTTGTATTAACATTAACTCTTGGTTTTGATAATCTATGAGTTTTGACAACCATTAGAGTATTATACTGAATAGTTTTACTACCCTAAAAGTCCTCCATGCTCTACTTATTTATCCCTCCCTCCCCTCAATCCCTGAAAACCACTGATATTTTTACTGTTTCCATAGTTTTTCTTTTTTCAGAATGTCATCTAGTTGGAATCATACAGTGTGTAACCTTTTCGGATTGGCTTCTTTCACTTAGTAACACGCATTTAAGCTTCCTCCACGTCTTTTCATGGCTTTATAGCTCATTTCTTTTTATCATTGAGTAATATTACACTGTCTGCTTGTAACACAGTTTATCTGTTTACCTATTGAAGGTTGTCTTGGTTACTTCCAAATTTTTGTAACTATGAATAAAACTGCTATAAATATTCTTGTGCATGTTTTTGTATGGACATAGATTTTCAACTCATTTTGGTTAAGTACCAAGGAGCACAATTGCTGGATTGTATGTAAGAGTATGTTCAGTTTTGTAAGAAACTGCCAAACTTTCTTCCAAAGTGGCCGTACCATTTTGCATTCCCCTGGTAGCTTTTTAGCACTTGAGAAATGTACAGGCCATAAGGAAGTGACACCACCATAGTCTCCATGGTATCAAGAACAGGTGCAAATGTTTTGGCATTTATGTAGCATCTTTAGGGATGCTGACTTTTTAAACTTAGGGAAGACTATTATGTAGAATATACTCTTTGATGTCCTTCTAGCCTGTGTTAAGATTTAAAGTTCTGTGGGACTGCTTTGAGGTGTTAGTAACTAATAATATTAATCTCATAACTTTCAGCTTCAGTTGCCTCATTCGTTGACATCCCTCCTTTCTTCCTCAGCTCTCCCCTATGCCAATTAACTAAGACCCCACTATAGCTTATGCCTACATATCCCAACAACATTAACCTGAGGCAGAAAACCCAAGTATGTTAAGAGGTTCCCAGCTGACTCCTATTTTTGTCTACTGAAAAGTGTACAGGCTGGAGGAAGGTGCTGTTGTAGCACCAACCTTAGAAATGTAGCAAGCACCTTTGGGTTTTTCAATGGATAAACCTGAGATAGTCTCTTTAACTCATCCATCATTATTTTTGCAAATAATATTATTACTCTAGTAAAATCAGCTTCATTTTTCCATTAGTTGGTCTAATAATTAGGTTTTGAATTTCCAGACTTTCCTTTGAACTTATTCTCTTTCAGACTTTCCTTGTTTCTAAGTGGATTTGTATTTAGATTTCTCTCCCCACTGGCTTTAATCTTCAGATTAAAGATCTATAAGATGTCTTTCGATTTGGCTTCTCTCTAAATCAGGACCTCAGAATTTCCAACTTTAGCTCAAAATACCACAGTTCATGGATAAGTTACTGAGCCTAAAAGGTAGCATCTTTATTCAAGCTTAGATGTCCCAGGCATGTACTTATGCAGTCTTGACACTCTTACTGTCTCTCCTCTTTTAGCCCATGAGCCCCTGATCATTTTCATTAGTATGTATTTAGATTTCAGTGCGACATTTGGGATTTTTTTCCGTTTATTTAATTTAGTGACTTCAGGTGTGGGAGGAGTCTCCTGAACTTGGAAAACAACAAAATCAGTTTTAAAAAGTTAATCAGTTAAATCTTGATTACTAATGGATATGAAAGGACAGGCTTATGGATAATTAAAATTGTTGAACCAAATGTCATGTTTTTCATGAAATTCTAATCCTTTTATTTCTGTGAGCTTTCAAAAATAGATATTGTATATGATTTTTAGTTTTATCTCTATTGTTTCCCATTAGGCAAATTCAACAAAGAAGGGCTTTGATCAGAAAAAAATAACCATGGATATCTAACAAGGCTTTTTGGAAGTACCCCGACCTCTTTTGTGAGGTCCATGAAAGAAAAAGGAGGAAAGGGGCAGTCCTTGTAGATCAAATAAAACCAAAAAAAAGGAAATGGGAGATTTGCTTGTTGGCCTTATTTCCAAATATCCCTATGGGTTTGGAATGTGCTCATTTAAGGGATATAGGGAAAAGTTTTTGATTTAGAGGAGGTCCTGAAATGTCAGGGACTTGCCTTACTGTAATTTGATTGCTTCTGGTGTAGGCAGAGAGCAGGAGATCTTTAGAAACATTCAAGAATGTGCAAAGCAGGACCAGCACAGATTGTAAAGCAGTGTAAAAGAAGGTGGCCTGGGGGAAGCAGTTAACAACTGAGAACTGAGGTGTCTTTCCTTCATAGAAATCATAATTAACCTCTATTAATTTATTCCTTCATTAAACACAATATATACAGCATATTGTCCTAAATACTGTAGGGAATACAAAAATGAGCAAAGCAGTCTTTAATGGAACTTAAAATGTTTGCAGAGATAATAAATTTACATATAAGCTGTAATACAGAGTAAAGTATGAGGAATGCTCTAGGGGAAGAACAAAAACATTCAAAAAGAGTAATGTTGTCTGGGATAAAAAAGGTATTCTCAGTAGAAGTGATATTTGAGCTAGATCTTATAGAGTGAAGAGAACATTGCATGCCCCACTATATATATGTTCAGGAAATAAAGAGTAACATTCAGTGTTATAAGAGCACTGAGAAACAAGTGAAAATTTTATTCGTTGTTGGCAGATTGTAAAGGACCTTACAAGCTATGGTGACGTGAATTTAGACTCTATTTGTCAGGCAAAGGGGAAATCAGTGAAGATTTGAGTGCGTGAGAATAGCATTATTGAATAGCATTATAATCTAGCTACAATTTGCTAAATGCAGTAGAGAGAGGTTGAAGGTGGGGAACGCAGTGGGAAGAGATGAGATAATAACAATATGGCGTTAATAATAGTGAATGATCATTCCAGAATGTGTTATAGGAACTGCAGATTCACAATCTAACTGACTTGTTAGATTGTGAAATCAGTTTAGTTGGTGGGGCAAGCATTTAAAAATATGAAATAGAATAGAATAGAAATATTAGATTTTATTGTATTTAATAAGGTAGGTATTGTTTTATGAAACTTCTGTTTCATTTTTTCATACATAGTATTTTGTTACATATTTATGGAGCTGTGATGTAAAATATATTTCTTGCTGTGGATTGTGGTCAAGATAGAGAAACTCTACTAGAGGGTATATTCATAGAAAAGCTATCTTCATAGTAGTGGTTGATGGTTCTCTATGAATATACTGTAGGCAGGAGTATGAGAGAAACACTAGGCACATTGTGTGTGGGAAGATCACTCTGTATTTGAAATAGCCACTGACTAAATCATCAGTCGCTTATTCTGCTGTTTCTTTTAGGAACATGATAGTGAACATACAGTTTGACCAGGAGACTATAGTTTTTGAATGCTCAGTGTCATAATTTTGAGATATCGCTGGCATTTCTGAAAATAATCAAATGTCTTTGGAACAGTAGTTCTCAAAAGGGAACAAGTTCACCCCTTAGGAGACATTTGCCAATGTCTGGAGACATTTTTGGTTATCATAATTTGGAGGGAAGGAGTGTATTTCAGGCATCTAGAAGGCAGAGGTCAGGGGTGCTGCTAAAATTCTACAATGCATGGAGTAGCCTCTTAAAACAAAGAACTATCCAGACCAGAGGGTCAACAGTGCCAAAGTTGAGAAATTCTGCTTCAGAGTGACCCAAACTAGTTATTTAAAAGAAATGTAATTTTTAACAGAAGTTGAAAGAAAGGTTCATGCTATTGGCCTAACACAGATTCAATGATATTATTTGTAGAATGCTCTGATCACCAACTTTATTATTAGATTTTAAATAATATATCAGTGTTTGTTTACACGTGACCCAGGATTAAGTGCTTCACAAAACAGTTTAGAAATATAAAGTTATAACTCTAAGATCATTTCTTGAACCTTAACACTAGAAATCAGAATTATATCTTGCCACCATAATATCGAATAATTTATATGCCTATGTATATTTTTATATAAGAAAAAGCAGCTTTATCTTGAAGTGAGTTCAGAGAATTGGCAGCCAGCCGCCTAAGTGAATCACACCGTTTAAAATTCAATTTAAAACAGATTCAATAGAACTCACCGAAGTTTTTATACAGCTGATGATTCAATAAATATGGACAATCATAAAGATACTTTGTAAGAAAAGGGCCTGTGAAATTTGTACCTAGGTTCTAGGCCCACTGGGGATACACATTACCTACAGCTTCACAAAGTTATTTACTTTTCCTGGCTTCAGTTCTTTGAACCCTAAGTGTACTGGCCCACGTGACGTGTAGTCTTTCCTAAGCTTTAAAATTCTGTGAGTCTAAGTTATGGATCAATTTTTATGGTGAATAAATTTTAAATCTCTTTTAGATTATTTTAGGATTTTTAAAAAATTTATTTACTTTATTTTTGGCTGCGTTGGGTCTTCGTTGCATTTAGGATTATTTTTATGCCTTATTAATAGCACATGGGGGAGATTGTTATAAAATCACTCAATTTTCTAACAGTTTGGCTTATATCTGGACTGCATGAGTAAACCACGCCCCACCTATAAACCCTGATGTTTAGTCAGCATTGTCACACAAACAGTTTCCACAAAATCTTCATGTAATTGTATCATGGAATACATGAGCCTGACTCACCTAATGTCTTCATGAGACACTTAGGGGGTTCATTTAATCACTTTGTTCATGTGTTCTGTATGGTTGGTCCTCAAAATTTATATTTATTAAATTAAAACAAAAACTATTGTTTCATGGTTGCAATAGTCAGGCTGTTGCTGCAAGCCTTAGGAGATAATTGGCTGCAGCAATACACAGGAATAAACTTTTTCTTTCTGTGTGGAAGGATAATGCTCATTAATTCTTCAACATATTAACAAATTCTCATTTTTTCTAGGCATTTAAGCGTACAACAATAATGTACAAAGCTGCCTCCTGGTGGTCCAAACATGTAAACGCATCTATAAAATATCCAATTTTTGTGCCATTTTTTTCGGACTGCTCATGAAGTTACTATCACCTTCCCCCCAATTTTTGTAACAAAAATACATCTTTGATTAGCTAATTACCGTATATATTCATTAAGCAGGCTTTTTCTGGGTATATCTGAAGGTAGGGATAATCTGTGTGTGTGTGTGTGTGTGTGTGTGTATGTATGTTAAACAATCACTGAAAAATTAGGGAGATTTTGCAGCAGACAAAGGTTATAAGATCTCTGGCTTGATTTATCACCATACTTTGTTTCCTAGATATAACTTTTTAAAAAATTAGGATCCCTCCAATGGATTTATAAATTGAAAGTATGGAAAATTTCTTTGGAAAACCTGTAAGCACTAGAAAAAAGTATTTGTGACCTCTAGAGAAATGATAGAAAATTATGTAAGGGTTTCCTAAACTCAGAGTTCAAAACGTTTCTCACTTAAGGGAAAAAGACACTGTAAAAATCATACAGATTATCCTCAAAAATTTGCATTGCTCCTCTTTTATACTCTAGCTTGCTGATTTAAAGAGCTCAGTATCTCTGCTGTATTTTTCAAGCCAGGCTAAACTGACCCACTACCTTATAAATTTAAATCCTTTACAAATTGGCTATGGGATTTTGATTGATTAAAGTGATTCTGAACTAAATCATATCATTTAATCTCACTTCATTGTACTACAACCACAGAATATATGGATTCTCATACATGTATGACCTGCATACAGCTCTCAATGTTTAACTTGTATAGTGAATTAGAGGCCTGTTCTTGAAGTAATCCAGTTTCGGTAATAAGCCACTTTTGTGTAGACTCCAGGTTTGTTCTTTTGCCCACAGTTATCTCCCCAGCTCACAATTCCAATGAGATACCAGGTATCTTTAAGATCCTTTCCAACTAAAGGTCCCCCAGAATCACCCTGAAAATAAAAAAAGAAAAAAGAGAAAGAAAATTAGCTAAATGTAAAACTTATTACTTAAGATAGTTTGATGAACCACATATTTTATTATTAGACAGAATATGTATAGATTACCAATTCTAGGATAATTTGTTGAAACATGGGTTTCAAAAGTTATAAAATTCAATTTCCACATTTTAGTTTTTCAACTTTATAGATGAATAATTCACAAATAAACATATATATTTAAAGTGTACATCGTGATAATTTGACATATATACTTTGTGAAATGATTACCACAATCAGGTTAATTAACATACCCATCATCTCACAATACTTTGTGTGTGTGTGGGTGTATGTGTGTAGTAAGAATGCTTAAGGTCTACTCTTAGCAGATTTCAAGTACACAACACAGAAAGTCAATCTGATGTTAGTTTTTTCTGACTTCAAGTAAGGTGCCTGGGCTTCTGTTTTATCAGACAAAGCACCTCCCAATGTACCCCAGTAGCAATCCCTGTATTCCTGCTTAGACCCCTGTGCCTGAGTCACTTCCTCGATAACTTCCCCAATTTTTCTATGACTAGAGCTTTGCCTTATTATGCACTGAACAGTCATGGGGCAGGAATCTTACCTCTGCTCCCCAGTCCAGTGAAAGCTCTTTATGACCACCAATCTTTCCAGAGGCTTATCACTGATCTTCCTGTTCGTCTAGATTCTCATTTTCAGTGTGTTCCTGTCACCACCTCCCACTTGCCTGTCATGGCATGAACCTCTCTTTGGAGTCCCTGAATTCTAGATGCCTCCTCCACATTCTCAGCAACTGGGGCTAGGTTCTGCTCTTGCCCAGCGTGTATGCTTGCAAAACTCCCTGCTATTTTTCTGACAGAGGTTGTCTATGTTGTGTAATTGGTGGGACTCTGCGCAGGGCTTTCTGCCACCTGATAACAATACAATTCCCATCAGTTTAGCATGTGGAATCACCTCCTTGGAGTTTTCAAGAATCTCACATTATAAAGCAAGTGCCTCCAGGAAGAAACACACTTTACTCCTTTGTCCAAAAATATACATGCAGGATAGATGCTGGACAACAGAGTAGGCCACTGGAAAGGGGACTAGATATTCACACCATGGCCTAATCCGCCTTCTCAGCATTAACAGCTTCTCACCTCTCATCCTCCTTAGGCTGAGACCCAACAGAGTACTTGGAGTTGCCTCAAATATGAATTATAATTTCACACCTTCAGAATTTTAGCTATGCTTTTTCTCTTTTCTATAATATTCCCCTCTTATTCTATAGGGTAAGTGCTCTTTATCCTTCAGGCCTCATTGAAGTATCATCTCTCTAATACTTGTTCCAGAAATGTTCCTTCAAGCTAAAAATGTTTGTTCTCCACACTTGAAACTAACACAATATTGTAAATCAACTATACTTCAATAAAAATTTTTGTTCTCTGTTATATAATTTATAACATTACATCATAGCTCATTGTTCATGATTGTTTCCTTTCTAAATGTGAGCTTTTTAAGGAAAGAGACTCTGCTTTATGAACCTGTGGATTTCTGGTATTAAGAAAATTTAATTTTATTGGTTGGTTGATAGCATCAAAGAAACTCTTTGCTTATTTTGTTTTGCTTAATAAAACATTTAAAGATATGTTTGTGTTTGAGATTTGCATTTATAAATTTTTGAACAGACAAGATCTCTATATTTTACTAAAATAAAGAGCATTTTGAGCCAGATACATTTTTTGAGTTCATGATATCAAAATAATCTCTCTCCACCTACCATACAGGCATCATAAATTCCTTCCAGATAGCCAGCACAAAACATTCCAAATTTTATATGTCTGCCATACATATGTGGCTGCTTGCACACATCATCACTTATGATTTTCAGTCTGGCTTCATGAAGATCATTTTGGGATTCACCTTAAGGAAGAACAAAGTAATTTTAGTGTTTACAGTAAACATCTTAGCTAGAATGAAGTGTGGACCTTTTCCCGATTTTTTTTCATACTAAAATTGTTGATACAGAATGAGGTTAATGTAAGCAGTTCCTAAAGAAAAAAAATTCTGTTTAATATCTGGTATATGTAAATGATAATCGTCCTTATCTCATTTTTATAAATACCTATACTAGCAAGAAAAACATTTTGTTTCTTTTCCTGGAACCTTTGTACCTTAAAAAACAATCAGTTAATGTATTTAGGACGGCATTTTAAATTTTATTTATTTATTTATTTTATTTTATTATTATTATTTTTTTTTGCGGTACGCGGGCCTCTCACTGCCACGGCCTCTCCCGTCACGGAGCACAGGCTCCGGATGCGCAGGCCCAGCGGCCATGGCTTACGGGCCCAGCCACTCCGCGGCACACGGGATCCTCCCGGACCAGGGCACGAACACGTGTCCCCCGCATCGGCAGGCGGACTCCCAGCCACTGCACCACCAGGGAAGCCCAGGACGGCATTTTTAAAAAAATAAAGTTTGTATTTGTATGTTCCCAGAAACTTTTCAGGCCTCGTTTGCTCCCCTGGCTTGATAAAATAACTATATACATTTACTTTATCCTTTACATTTTATGAAGAACTTTCACATACATAATGACATTTAAAGGCAATGATTTCATTACCTCTTACAATTTTGGGACTCCAGATCATAAACTAGATCCTGAGTTATAGAAACCGGTATTAATGCAGAAGACAACTATTTATGATGGAAAACAATAATATCACAAGCAATCAGGGTTTCTTTATATCAACCATACGTTGATTGGGAAACTGACTCTGTAGTACACAGAATTCTACTATGATCCCCAAGATTCCTATGTGATCTCCTTTCTCTGAGGTATGGGTGGGATCTGTGAATATTATGGATGTCATTCTCAAGATTAGGTTATGTTCTGTGGCACAGGAGAGGGAATTTTGCAGATTAATTAAGATGTAGTCAGTCTGACAGTGAGTTCATAAAAAGGGAGATTTTCCAAGGTGGGCCTGACCTAATCCTGTGAGCCCTTTTAAAAAGGGCTTAGGCCTTCCCTAAGTTCAGAGAGTTTTTGCTAATGGTGTTGGAGAAGCAAGATGCCATGAGCTCTGCAGCTGCAAGAAACTGAGTTCCATCAACAACCAGCTTGGAAGAGAACTCAGAGCCGTAGATGAGACCACAACCCCAGCCAGCACTTTGATTGCTGTTTTGTGAGACCCTGAGAAGAGAACCCACCTAAGCTATGTCTGAACTTCTGACTCATGGAAACTGTGAGATAATAAATGTGTGCTCTTTTAAGTTGTTAAATTTGTGGTAATTCGTTACGCAGCAGTAGAAAACTAATATAGATACTAATTTCTGTAGAATGCCAATTCGGGATTTATTTCTGGACAGGTGTGTTTGCTAAAATGCTCAAATTATTCTGTTCTTTGAATATAATTGGTGTAATTTTTTTTGCCTACTACATTATCAATTAAAAATAATTCATGTCGGGCTTCCCTGGTGGCGCAGTGGTTGGTTGAGAGTACGCCTGCTGATGCAGGGGACACGGGTTCGTGCCCCGGTCCAGGAAGATCGCACATGCTGCGGAGTGGCTAGGCCTGTGAGCCATGGCCGCTGAGCCTGTGTGTCCGGAGCCTGTGCTCCGCAACGGAAGAGGCCACAACAGTGAGAGGCCTGTGTACCGCAAAGAAAAAAAAAAAAAAAAAAAAATTCATGTCCAGTGCCGGGAAGGGTTGAAATGCATATTGTAGGTGACAGTGTAAATTCATAAATTTTTCATAAAACTAGTTGGCAAAAAGTTATAAAAAGTATAGTCTAACACAACACTGTAGATCAACTATACACCAATAAAAATTAATTAAATTAAAAAAAAAACCCATAGGAAACAAACAAAAAGTATAGCCTATAAGTCCTATACATCCCTGAACTGTTTCTCAACTATTGTGGGAATGCTTAATGACATTTCTCAGAAAGTATTGATTTTTTTCAAAGAATCAGCTTTTTATTTCATTAATTTTCTCTATTTTTTGCTTTTGATAGAATTCATTTTCACTCTTACCTTCATTATTTCCTTCTTCCTGTTTATTTTAGGTTTATTTTGCTCTTCTAGTTTCTTGAAATGAGAATTTATGTTATTGAGACCTTTTTTGTTTTCTAATGTATGCATTTGCTATGTTTCCCTCTCTCTTTACTGTTTTAGATACATCCTTCATGTATTGATATTTTTTCATTTTCATTTTATTCTATGTATACTTACAATTTTCTTCAAGATTTTCTCTTTGACCTATGAATTATTTAGAAGTGTATTGCTTAATTTTTAAGCATTTAGAGATTTTCCTGTTATCTGTTACTGGTATCTAGTTTGATTCCATTATCATCAGAGAGCATACTATGTGTGATTTCCATTCTTTTACCCTAACTAATCCAACCAAACTGTGTGGAAAAGTCTGACAGAATAATATTGATGGACATTAAATCACACTGCCATAAGTATGGCTTAGTGCTCCATGATTCATTTTGGGATACCCACCACCATGAAAAAGTGCTCCAAATCCTGTGACATAGACAGTTGAATTTGGTTGGAAGGACACAGAGGCTTCTGGCAAACAAACTCTTCGGATCTCATCAGTGAAGGTGACGCTGGATGATAATTGCACAACAGCAATGTCGTATTCTTTTGCTGGGAAGTGATATCTCTCATGGACAATAATTCTTTCGATATTTCTTTTCATTAATGGAGGGTTGATTGTTGTTCCAAAGCTAACAGTCCATTGATGTGGATTTGATTTACTGGAAAGGATTAGAAATGAACAGAATATATGAACTGCATTACAATAATTGCATGCAGGCTAATAAAGGAGAAAATTCCACCCTAAAACACTTGGTTGTGATGATAGTTTTCTTTGACCATATAGTCTTTTGCTACTGTCTTGAAAGATAAAATGTATACAAACGGCATCTTTGAGCTGAAATTCAGTATAGAATTATTGAATTTTAGAACTGTAAAGCACATAAAATATTATTCATTTATTTCTTCAGCAAATATTTATTAAACATCTACATGTTGAACCTTATTTGAAGTGCCGGGGATAAAGTGGCAAACAAGATAGAAAGGTCCCTGCTGGTGGGTGTATTTGATTTCAGTGAAGGAAAAAGAGCAAAACAAATTAATGAATAGATAAATAATTTCCCACAGTGATAAGGTTTATGAATAAAATAGGGCAATGGAATAGAGTACAAGGGGGTAGTTAGATAAGTCTCTTGAGATCATGGCATTTGGGTTGAGACACGGTTGATGAGGAGTCAGCTGTGAGAAGGTGGAGTGACAAGTTTTCAGGCAAACATCTCAAGGGCTTAGACCAGACAGGCTGCAGTTCAGGACACAAGGGAATTATGGTGGGGGATGAGATCGGCGAGGTAGGCGGGGACCAGATTTTAGAGTGTCTTATAGGTCATGAATAAAGTGCTTAGATTTTATTCAAGTGATATGGCAATTCACTGGATGATCTTAAGCCAAGCATAATGTAGTCTCATGTTAAAAAAAAAATCACATTGTTTCTTTCTAGAGAGTAGATTGTTAGAGGGCAAGAGTGAATGAGGCAAAGTTGTCATAAGTCCTTTGAGAGATGACCAAGTATGGGTGACTTCTAGCTTATGGGCTTGAGCAGCTGGTAGATCATGGCACATACAGGGACTGGGAAGGTCATCTAGTAATGAAAGGTCCTCTAGTAAAGGCTTTGTTTTATACTTAAGGAAAATAGGGCCTAGATGGTTTAAATTATATGCCTAGTATCATATGTCTGCTTGTCTCTCTCTGTTCTTTATAGGACACCATCTTCCACCAAAATGTATTATTAATAATGAGATTAATGTTCCTTAACTAATTAATTGAACTAACATCATCCAAGAGGGATAAGCAAAGAGACAGGTCCTGCTGATATAAACACTTGTTTCTCAACCTAATTATTTCTTTTTTTTTAAAAATTGAAGTATAGTTGATTTATAACGTTGCAGGTATACAGCAAAGTGATTCATTTTTTATATATATATATATATATATATATATTCTTTTTCAGATTCTTTTCCATTAGCGTTAATTACAAGATATTGATTATAGTTCCCTGTGCTATACATAGGTTCTTGTTGTTTATCTATTTTACATATAATAGTGTGTATCTGTTAATACCAAATTCCTAGTTTATCCCTCCTCCCTTTCCCCTTTGGTAACCATAAGTTTGTTTTCTATGTCTGTGAGTCTATTTCTGTTTTGTAAATAAGTTCATTTGTATCTTTTTTTTAGATTCCACATGTTAGTGATATGATACTTGTCTTTCACTGTCTGACTTACTTCACTTAGTATGATAATCTCTAGGTCCATCCATGTTGCTGCATATGACATTATTTCATTCTTTTTTATGGTTGAGTAATAGTCCATTGTACATATATACCACATCTTCTTTATCCATTCACCTGTTGGTGGACATTTAGGTTGTTTCCATGTCTTGTCTACTGTAAATAGTGCTTCTATGAACATTGGGTTGCATGTATCTTTCTGAATAAAGTTTTCTCTGGATATATGCCCAGGAGTGGGATTGCTGGATCATATGGTAGCTCTATTTTTAGTTTTTTAAGGAATCTCCATACTGTTTTCCATAGTGGCTGCACCAATTTACATTCCCACCAACAGTGTAGGAGGGTTCCCTTTTCTCCACACTCTGTTCAGCCACAGTTTCTTTATTTAAAACCTTAAGGGCCTGATACTAGGATAATGACTACTACCCCTACTGACTTTCCAAATAAGTGTAAGTGTAACACAATTTTAGAAAAGAAACTGAAAGAAGTTTTTCTCATTTTACCTCAGTAATATTTGGGGACATTGATTATTACTCAGAAGATGATAAAACTCAGAGGTTTTTTTTTAAGCAGTAGTAGTAAGTTAACGTCAATCACTTACATCCTAAAGCAGTGCGCTGCGGTAACAAGCCATGTATTACTAATCAAAGTGGCCCCACATTGATGTATGTTATTATGCTGAAGGGAAGCTTGCCAAGGCCAGGAAGACTTGCCCGCAATCTCTCCGGATGTTATTCTGTTCACTATTAATGGAACAGCTCGTTTACCACAACCTGAAAGAGATGAGATCATTAGGTTGTAAGAAACATCTCTATAATCCCTGATACAGAGAAACTAGTAGAGTACTGCAGTGCAATATTTGCATGTCATTATATAAACATGTACAATATTAATATCCATCCTCTGTATTTCCTGATAGTTGATGTTTTGCTTACACCCTCCCTTTATAGATGTGGATATATATTGCCTACTAAAGCTATGTAAGGCTGTAAAGTGTTGACACACCAAAAAGTGTATGTCCTGAGGACCTGCAGTGTCAATTATCCAGATGTTCTGGGAGCTCCTACTAAGATTATTGTTTCCCAGTTTTAGATGTTCCCACCATGTTACTCTGACATGAAGCCTTCACCAAAAGAACTAGTCAGAGAAGTAATTGCTAATTCCTTGGAACTCCTACCCCCATACAGTTTTCTGAGTGACTAGTTCCTAAAGTGGGCACGGGTTAATGTATCATGACCAGTCTCTTACTCTTTGGGATGGAGGGTTCTATGTTTCCACATAAACATCACATTCACTATTGGTAGGAATAAATATGTACTTTATTATGTGCATCAGATCAGAGATTAGTTTGATGCTTAGGGTTCCTGCTAAGAATTAAGCCTGTTTAAAGCATGGTGCTCATAAAGAAAACATGGTAGGTTCAATTCTTGTTCCAACAAATTAGGTATCAAAAAGGAAATTCACTTTACTGGTACTGATTACACTCCTTCTGTGGCCAGTCATTTTAGAAATCCCCATCACTCTGCCATCGCTAGTTTAGACTACCGTTTTTCTCATCTGAAGGACTGCAATAGCTTCCCTGTTCATCTCCCTGCCTCCAGCTTTGCTCTTCCAGTCCATTCTCCACACTGAAAACTGAGTGACCTTTCTGATGTGTGTAAAACCCTTCAGTGACTTCTCATTGCCCTCCAAACAAAGTCGAAATGTTTCAGCATGGTTCTGGTCCTTGATCATTATTAATCACACCCCTTTCCCATGCCCACCCTATTCTATATTACAGCCACACTGACATTTTTCAGTGACAAGAAATGACCATGTTCTTGCTTTTCTGAAGACATTTTTACATTCTGCTCCCCCTGCCCGAGACACTCATTCCACTTGTCACTTGATTTTCCATCCTTCCTTTCACCTCAAGGATCACTTTCTGACCCCACAAGACCAGGTTAGCTGGCTCTGATTGACTCTCATAGCACTGTGCTCTGTCTCTGTCATAGCGTTTATCACACTGTTTTAATATTTCCTGATTTATTTATGTCTTCCCCTACCTTCAAACTCCTAACTTTAGAGGAGGAATCATGTCTTATTGACACTTGTATTCACTCTCTGGCACTTGGTAGATGTTAAAAAATTATTTATTGAATGAATGAATAAAATGTATAGTGTGTTTGCAAGACACAGATGAAAATGAAAGAACAACTTTCCTAAAATTCATCACTGCTATTATAAAATCTTTCAAAATTTAGGTCACAGTGATATAAAGTGAGTGAGAGGAGCTGCTGTCAACCATCAAGATGGGTATAATAAGTAAATTTTATAGGTCAGTCACAAATTATGGGGTCTATCTCTTTCCCATTTATCACTTTCTCATTTTATTTCTCAGTAGAAAGCATATTTCATATTTCATAGCATTCAAAAAATTAGCAAGGCAAGTTTATTTATTCCAAACCAGAAATATATAATTTCTTCAAACTGCCCCCAAATTCCCACCATGTAAAATGTTTTTCTTGAACATTACAAAAAGATTGGGAACATTTTCTTGAACATTACAAAAAGATAGGGAAAAAAAGTATTTTCATCTCTTACTCAATTGTTATTCTCTCCCAAAGAAAATGTGGGACATGGGTGGGAGATTATGAGGTAATATTTGAAGATATTATCCTCCCTGATATGGAAATTGAACTTGTTTTTATAAGCTAACTAGACTTACATGCTTGGACAGTTAGCTTCCCTGTCGATGAGCTCATTGCTGAAAAACAAAATAGAGCAAAGAATGATAATTTGATATTCTTCTGGTTGGTCTCAATGACCAGAAATTATCAGAGGATACTGACTGCATATGGATTCTAGAAACTTGAGCATATGGATCAGTCAGGAAAGTGGTTATCTGATATAACAGAATATGTGTACAGTTTTTGTAGAGATTTATAGGCAACCGCTGATTAGGTGGGTAATACAAGCAGTAGGTAATTAAGGCACAAATATTGGATGATTAAAACCCACAAATCATTTGTATTAATACAGAACAGTGGTTTTCTAATGGTGCAGGATAAAGCTTCTTTGGATTTTATTTAAGGAAACAGAGAAAGAGGGGAAAGAGGGAGAAACTAGATGGGGTCTTCAGGTTCAAACCCAGGCTCAACCAGAACAGGTCTTCTTTTATCTCTTCTCTTTTTTTTTTTGTTACCGGTACGCGGGCCTCTTACTGCTGTGGACTCTCCCGTTACGGAGCACAGGTTCCAGACGCGCAGGCCCAGCGGCCATGGCTCACGGGCCCAGCCGCTCCGTGGCATGTGGGATCCTCCCGGACCGGGGCACGAACCCGTGTCCTCTGCATCGGCAGGCAGACTCTCAACCACTGCGCCACCAGGGAAGCCCTATCTCTTCTCTTTATTTAAGATTTCGCATAAGCCTTTCTTTGGTCAAAGGGTTTGGGAATGGGAAAAAAAAAAAAACTTTGAAAACTACCACATAAACTATATTTAAAATACTTCTAAAACACAGTTCCTAAATTATTAAAATTATTTTTTTCTGAGGTATAAACTACTGTATATTCTTATCAAACACCGGCTGGATATTGGTAAAGGCCAATTATTGGACAGAATCTAAGATTAAATTCTGTCACTTCCAACAAAGTTAGGAATCTGATAAAGGAAATACAAACATTTAAACTTAAGCTGACGGACAGTTGCATGAAAACTGTGATGTTTTTCAAAATAAAAGGGCTTAATGAGTAGAATGAGGGTAGATTGGTTTTACTTATTTCTACCAATGCCATGTTTCTCAGACTCATATTCTTTGTATCTAATTTCTCATTATACACAATAAGAATGTTTCTTTCTACTTACCTTCTATAAATTTCACTTGGGAAACTAGTGATAATGAACTCTACAAAGTGGGAGCTCTTGAGAATATCCAATTCAGGGATATCCTTAAAGGCATACCTAAATCATTATATGGTGAAGAATCAATTTCTCAGGTCAGATTCTCAGTACTTACTTATGAAAGGAACTCAATTTTCAGTCAAATATAGTTTTAAGGTAGTAAATTTCTTATTTTATGTTTTTAAATGTAGGCATACCTTGGAGATATTGTGGGTTCGGTTCCAGACCACTGCAATAAGGTGAATATTGCAATAAAGCAAGTCACAAAGTTTTTGATTTCCCAGTGCATATAAAAGTTTACTTTTACACTATACTGTAGTCCATTAAGTGTGCAATAGCATTACGTCTTGAAAAAACTATATATATATATATAATTTTAAAATACTTCATTGCTAAAAATTATCTGACACTACAGCGTTGCCACAAACCTTCAATTTATAAAAACACAACATCTCTGAAGTGCAATAAAGGGAAGTGAAATAAAAAGAGGTATTTTAATATGCCACATGTTAGTAATAAATTAAAATGGAAAATAGTATAATGTTAGACTTCTTCAGTTAAAACTTCTTCAGCTTAGTTTGAGCAAGATGCAAATCACCCCTTTCCAGGAATGATACCAGGGTGAGTGTAATAGTTGGGAGTGTAATTGAATTTTTAAGGAAAGAGAATGATTACACCTGGAACTAAACTACCCATACACAAGTAACTAGCTGTTTCACATTTCCAGTTTTGACCAAATGCTTTTACTTTCCACGTCTAGAAGCGAAAAGAAACATTAACACCTTAGTTTTGAAAGTGACCCTCTAACACACTTCTGAGTTGGGAGTAATCACATTCAGGTCAGTACATGCTACAAGTAACATGATGATAACTGGAACCCACATCAACAACATGTAGGCGGTGAGCCGCTCTTCCACAGCCATGGTGTTTGCAATTCAAAGGAGCTGATTTTAATTTTGCTCTGACACATTACATCACATGAAAGACCCACACCACACACTTATTTGTCAAGCCAAAACACAGATTCTTGACAAATTATGGATAAATCTTGGGCTGCAGGGTTGTTTCTAGACTTGGTCTAGAATTTCTGCAGTTCTCCATTCATTTGAAGTCCCCCAAATTAAGTTTTGCTGGAGAGCAATGTTTTTGTCTGTAAGAATTGCCTTGAGGATTCTACTGAGCTTTCTACTAAATGGGCCTTTCCTAAGTACTAGTAAACACTGCTCTTTTTATATTTGGAAATTTGGAAAACTTCAAAGTTATAGCTTTTTCTACAACCAGTTACTCACATTAATGCTTTCAGGTTTCCAACGCATATGCACAATTTGCTAGCTTTCTAAGAGGTAATGGCCTATATGTTCCATATTCTATTTTCTTGTGTATCTTCATGGTATTTCTGTGACTTCAGGAATAACAAACATTATCATTGCAAGTTTATAGATGAGAAGATGGAGGCAAAGGCATGGGCCAATTACCTGGGTGTTCCTGCAGTGACTCAGTGGAGTTAGAATTAGGTAACTCTCAAATCAGGTTCTCCATCAGCACATCCTGCCCTTTAATCTACTATAGTCATTAAAATAAGCTGCAGGTCACAAACTGAACCTATAAGGAACAAAGAGCCCAGACAACTGATGACCATTTCATACTTCATTTCTGGTTTCAGATAGTTCAGGCTTTTAAGTTCCTGGCAGATTAACTGGTTGTTGGAAATTACATAGAACACATCATGTAATTTATCAGAGCTTCTACTATTTCACAACCTCGATTCATTTGTTTCCCCACAAGCAAGAAAACAAAGAAGGTGGATTAAGCCCTTGACAGGTTCTTCCCTCCTGGGTTGGGAGAGGTCCCCAGGTTTATTCCCTGACTAGCTGACTCTTTGTCTCATCAGCAAACTCCTGCCCATCCCATTCCTGCAGATTTTCACTTCCTGGTCAGGTTTCCTCTTAAAGGGTCAACCAGACCCTTGCAAAGGCAGGGCCTTCTGTTTCACATCTGATATTAATCACACTTACTCTGAATCTCTTCTGTGACTCATAAGTCTGGTGTCCCCTGGAATTTGTACGGGAAATCTGCAGTTGTCTTCCAGAAATAGATGCTTGTGGAAGCAGCTTAATGTACAGGGTTGAACAGGTTTCTGTCTAGCTGGTCTCCTCAGAGTCTTTAGTATGCTAATATAAGGGATGAATTTCCAAGAGGTGAATATCATAGACTGAATTTCTGAAATGCGTTTGACCACACCCTTTTTTCACAAGCCTCTCAAGAAATTAGTAATCTAGATTTGAATGTTTGCTCCTTTTTTAAAAATAGTTATTTATTTATTTTTGGCTGCACTGGGTCTTTGTTGCTGCACACGGGCTTTCTCTATTTGCAGCGAGTGGGGGTTACTCTTCGTTGTGGTGCACGGGCTTCTCATTGCAGTGGCTTCTCTTGCTGAACACGGGCTCTAGGTGCACGGGCTTCAGTAGTTGTGGCATGTAGGCTCAGTAGTTGTGGCTCAAGAGCTCTAGAGAACAGGCTCAGTAGTTGTGGTGCACAGGCTTAGTTGCTCTGCGGCATGTGGGACCTTCCCGGATGAGGGCTTGAACCCATGTCCCTTGCATTGGCAGGTGGATTCTTAACCACTGCACCACCACGGAAGTCCCGAATGTTTGCTCCATTTAATTATTGGAGTCCTTAGCCTTTTTTGCCCCTCTTTCACATCTATAAAGGTGAATTTCCCTAATTCATAAGAATATAGAAATTAGGTGCTGCATGTAAAGGATATAGAGAAGGGCCTTGATAAAGATTACTTCTCGTTCCTATGATTTCTCTTCTAGTTTAGTGATTTTTAAAGCATTACTTATAAGAAGGCTTTAGTGGCTCCAAAATTGATTTACCATTTTCTCAAATGCCCATAGGAAAAAAAGTTAACATAAACTCCGTAATTTCACTGTTTACAGAAACTATTCATATTTTTAAAAGGCAACAAATGAGTTTATGTTTTAGAAACAGAAAAACAGTTTTTGCTAAACACTTGGTATTTTCACCTGCTTAGTCATGGAGGAAGTGGCTGGCTCAGATTGACTATGTTAGTGGTAAAGGTTTGATTTTATTTCTGGTTGAGTGCCAGTCAATTACTACAGAAAAAATCACTTGACAACTAACTTCAGACATGCTTTCATCAGAGAATAATAAAACCTTTAAAAGTCACTTTTTTAACTTGAAATTTTTTCCATCTGAATTCTAGCCATTATTTGGAATAGAAATAATGGTAAATAAGTTTATGATTAGACAAAAAATGGACTTAATAGAGAACTTCACATCACATAGAAAGGTACCTACTTACCATTAACTTCAACTGACGAGGCATTTATTGACAAAGCTCTGGTGTTATTTATCTTCTTATATAACATGCTACGGATTTTCCTTTTTCTCACTGCCCTTGACTCAGCAGAGGGGAACTGGAACACCATAATGACATCTACTGTCACACCATCTTCCTCTGGACTGTGACACACAAAAGAAAGGTACTTGTTCAAAAAATACATCCAGTATTATCTAACTCTCTTTTCTGTATTGTCTTCTCCTGAATTATGCCTCAGTTGTTGAAAGTGTCAAG
Source organism: Phocoena phocoena (assembly GCF_963924675.1). Classification (NCBI taxonomy): domain Eukaryota; kingdom Metazoa; phylum Chordata; class Mammalia; order Artiodactyla; family Phocoenidae; genus Phocoena; species Phocoena phocoena. The sequence goes on along the minus strand of NC_089223.1, from coordinate 53,069,591 downwards.
AACTAATCATCTCACATTGATAACTCATATATGTCACTTTCTGACTCAAGATCATTTCATATGTTCCCTCTTCAAGTTTTCATTATGTTCTGAGTGAATTTTCCCCATTAATTTGAAGGCTTGCTATAGCATTTGAGTTAGACTCAGACACCAAAATTTTATCATCAAAATTATAAACCCTGAGGATTGGAAAAAACTTTAATGGTGTCTTTGGCCAGTCCCTCGTATGATACCTTCATCAGCTCTACAGCTGCCATGATAAGTGGTCATCTAACCCCAGCACAGTAATTAAAAAGATTTACTTCTCTAAAGACGGTATTTCTCTTTGGTCAGCTCTGATTTTAAGAGAGCTCTTCACTTGGAGTTGAAATATGTCTCCCTAAAGCTTACATTCCATAGGCTTAGGTCCATACATAAAACATAAATATATTTGAAGACAGTGATATTCTTGGTGTCTGAGTCTTCTCCAGATTACACATGTCCAGTTCCTTGAACTTTTTTCATATACACAAGTTCAAGCCCCTTCACTTGTGGGGTTGAATTTTTCCATACTCTTAAAGTAGGAAAACCAAACAATTAAAGGGCTTTAAGAAAAATGGAAACCTATGTGTTGATCTGCCATGTCTTTTATTTTTACATTTCAAAAGATCCAAGCTCTAAAAAGCACTGAAGCCCTATTTTCCTGAATTCTTCGATTTAAAAAAAGAGGGAATCATATCAGTTTAAAGGCATTTTATATATTGTGGCTCATTTAGGCTTTGGAATGTGAAGATATAAATAAACAGAATTTTATGTCAAATTGGTAAATATACAATCTAGTAATTTCCCCTCTTTTTAAATCAGAGGGAAAACATTGTTTACCAAGTGGGATTTCCCTGGACCCACACAAAAGCTTACAAAATGATAGTGGCTACAAATTCAAAGGAGTTCTTAAGACTATGATAATTTTGCTAGGATGCTATGGCAAGTCAGAATTTAAAAACAGAGGGCATGAAATCTAGAAAGTTTCGGCAAATACATGCTTTTTATCTCCTAAATATTATAAAATTTATCCAATATAGTAAAATCCTTCTGGAGGTCACTAGTTACTCGATAAAGGTATAAGGAACTTGGGGTAAGTCTGCCAATAAAGCATTAGCCTATTGATGAGAAAACCGATTGTTATTTCCTTCAAATAGATCTGTCTGACTATATTCATTTTCTTTAAGAAGATGAGTCACATAGGCCCATATGTTTGTTTCTGTTACGTATATGTTCTGCTTTGAGCTTTCCAAATAACACAACTGAAACCTCTGAGCAATTTCTGCAAATGACAGGAGTCTTCCCTCTCCACCACAACAAGCAGAAATTCATTAAAACAGGAACATCTTTTTGTTTGGGCATGGCTCCTCTAACTAGGGCTTCATTACAGGTAAGACTTATGATCCCATTTTGTAGTCAACTTTGCCTTCTTAATACTTTTGAAATGACATGTGTATTGAAAGAATACAGCTTGGTGCATTCAGTGACATGCTGCTGGGTTTTCCCAAAGCTATGGTTTTTGGTAGTCCCAGGCCTTATAATCAGTTGATGGGATTTGAATCCTGGTTCTGTCACTTGTGGAATTTTGAACATAACACTTAACCTCCCAGAGTCTTAGTTTTTGTGTTTACAAACTGGTGGTCGGCCCTGTATCTCGAGACTGTTGTCGAAATAATATTTATAAGAAATCCTAGCCAAAAGCCAAGCTCATAGAGGCAACAGTATATGAGGGTTCCTATCTCTTTTGCCCTTTGTCACTCCAGGATGTGAATCCACCTTTGCCCAAACATACATACGTCAGTTTGACTACTTGGTTCTTGATATAATGCTTGTTCAAGGCTGAATCTATAAATATATCATCCACCTGTTATTACAATAAGAGAGAAACTATGTGTTAATAAGATATTTTATAAGAAGAATATACCCCTGATTAAATGTTAAAGCGATAGAAAAATGTTTTAGCATGAGTAATATCATGATTTAAACCAGTGGTTCTCAATTCCAACTGTGCAACAGAATCATTTGCAGAATTAAAAAAAAAAAAAGACTTAAGATGCTGGGGCGCTGGGGCCCCTCTCCCAGAATTTTGGTTATAAATCGTCTGGATGGAACCTAGGCATTTGTATTTGTAAAAATCTCCCCAGGTGACTCTAATGTGCTGACATAGGTATCTGGGGTAAAGGTTATCTTCCTAAAACTCCACAGAAGGTGAAGCAGAAAGTTGCAGAGCAGAGATGGGACATGGAGGGAGGCCTTGAGAAGTGGTAGAGAGAACCGCGGCTCAGTGCTGGGTTTGAAGCCTGCTTATCCTGCTGCTCTTGAACTGGATGACCTTGGAAAAGTTGCTGAACCAAGCTGAGCCTCAGTATCCTAACCTCTAAAGCAAAGATATTGCTATGCTACTCATAGGGTTGTAAGGATTAAACACATATAAAATGCTGGGTATATTTTGGTAGTAGACTGCCGGTGGATCAGGTTAGCCCCCATTCTGGCATCACAGGTCTCAGATTTCTCTGCAGGTCTTTGGCTGTAAGTACAGGGAAGAGGCATTAGAGATTTAGGAAAGAGCTAACAATTTTCTAATTGTTGTTGATTCTGAGCCCTAGGGTAGGTCAGGAAGGAAGAAAGAGTAAGGTGGTTTTACAGGTTTAGGTCAAAGTTGTGTTCCTCAGTTTATGTCAACAGGGGAGGAGAACAAAAACTACTGTTTGGGGTCCATTTGCACAGAATTTTAATTGCCTGCCAAGACATTATGATGCTGTGACTTATCACACCTAGATTTTTGCTTGCAGTATCCCCCAGTGACCACCTGGTGGCAACAGTGTCATCTGAATGCAGGCACTGCATTTCATATTTGATAGTAGATGAGCCAAATGTGCTCATCTATTTAGGACAAAAATTATGTCCTAAATCCTTAAGAAAGAGACAAGAAAACCACCTCTCATTTTGAAAAACCCAAAGAATGGAAATAAAAAAGAAGACTGTTTCAGAGATCAAGGAACAAGTTGTGACTTCCTTAGTAGTATCAGGCATTCGTAAAAAGCTTAATTGGGAAACAAAATATATATCCCCCTTACTCCTTATAATAACTGTATGAAATAAGAATTATTTTGATTCTTATTTCATTTGAAGAGGAAACTGACACTCGGAGACATCATGTGAATTTCCCTAGCATCATGTGGATTAGTAAACTGGGACTTAAATCTAGGTCTTCTGTCTCTAGGTCCATCTCTTATCAATCACACAACCTCCTTGTTAAATGTGATGTACATTTTACTTCAATTTCTTTCATAGAACATACAACAATAAGTTATAACATAAACAGTCGATTGACTTAAAGTATAAAACTTTTAAACATATATTTGGTAATATATTTTTAAACTTTAGATCAAAGACAGTATTTAGAAAATAGAGAAATTGCTTGTATCCAGAATATACCCTTACTTGTACTTAAATAAGAGAAGCTTAAATGGGCTGAAGAAATGTGGGGTTTATATGTTAGAAATGAAATTATTTTGTAAGATATGTTTTTGCAAGACCACTAATTGTTTTAATCATTTCTCTTCCGACATACACAGCCAGTCCTGTTACTCAGTATCTGGGGGAAATCCAAAAGAAAAGAAAAGCCTAACCAAAACAAAGGGGAGAAAAATGACCAGTATTAAAAGGAAAAAAAAGTAAATAGTGTTTGGGTATCTAAAGAAGTTTGGTTTGTAATTATCCTCTGAAATTCTACCCGCAATAGATCCCTTGGCTGTTTGTGACTTGTTGGTGAAGGCACTGGATTAAGTTTTTGACTCTGGATGGCATCATTCATCTGGCAAAATACCTGCTGAGAAGAATATCTAGCCCCAGCATCCATTCCATCTTTGAATAGTTCAGGTGTCTGGGAAGATAGGAGCTTAAAGAATAACATAAGAAGAATCTAGGTAGAAGTAACTTTGGTAATCACAGAAATATAGAAGTCTCTTCTCTATAATTCAAATTCCAGGACCGTGTCCCTATAAAGCCTCATTGGTTGGGTCTGGGGTGAAGCTCAGGATCTTTATGTTATCCTAAAAAATGCTGGAGCACAGAGACTAGCTAACAGGGTTCCTACACTAAAGGAATTTGAAACAGGGAAATCAGAGAAACATGAACGTAAACTTTATTGCTGAATGGAGTTTATGTAAGAACTAGCTTTCTAGAGACCCCACCCAAAAATGTTTCCCTGGCAGATTAAGGCCTATTTCATCAGAAACATTCTGCCAGCACTTTGGCATTCTAATTCTAAATTCTCAGAAGTTTCAAAGGACACTTTTAAAGCTGTGTGCCAGCTTGTTCTAAGTTTATTATTTACATATCTTAATAGAGTTAGTGATTTATAAATCTATCTTGCTCCCATTTGGAGCCATTTGTAGAGTTTTGTAGTTGGAGTTAGTCCCTCATATTGAACAAAAGACCTTTTTTCAAGGTAGTACCTCTTTATATTTGATGATTTTGAAATGCTGGAAGTTGCACTAAGTTCTAAGAGGGCAACTGCAGCTTAGTTGGGTGTTTAATGGAAGAGTTAGGGAGAGGCCTTCAATTCAAACAAACAGACGGGCCCAGCAATTTAGCTCTCATTCCCAGACTACCTCTGTTCACACATGTAGCCCGCCTTTCAGTTTAGATGCTTCCCAGCTTGCTCCTCTCACAGCAGTCTTTGTACTCACATAGGGGTGTTTCAGAGCTGAGACCACTAACTTCAGAGAGATATGCCACTGAAGACTGGCCAATGGAATATGAAGGCAGTTTCTACCAACATCTTACCAGATGAGTGCCTGATAACTAAAAGTTTAGAGCCAAAACATGCCAAGAAAAAAATTCAGATCCTGTTGCTTTCTCCTAGTTATAATAAGAGTGGCACACAAAGGATGGTATAAGAGATGCTTTTAAAAAACACACCTTTAACCTTAAATAAGGTTTAATTGAAGTTGCTTTACTCCAGGGCTGAACTCAAGGTAGAAATAGAGATTAGAGCACAATTGCATTTGAGTCTCTGGTCACAGAGTCATATGTTCAAGGGCCTCACCATCTGTCATTCATCCCCACACCCACAACCCCCATCAACACCACCATTACCTTTCATGCTTGGTAGTGCTGTTTTCAGGCATGTCCTGTTTCCCTCTGTACTTGCCCTTCTCAGGCTATTCCTTTGGTCTGTAGTCCCCTCTCTGATTCTGCTGGCTCTGCTTTTCTGAATCACAACTCTCCTTCACAGTCTATTTCAGATAAGACCTACTTTGGGTTTATTCCTTGAACCTCAGAGTAATCTTTCCTCTTTCTGTCCTAATTGTTCTTATTCCTCTTATATCTTCTACTCCTTAATATAGTTATTTATGAAAATATATTATCTCCTCTACTAAACTGCAAACCTTTTATGGATAGGGACAATCATTCTTCTTTTCATACTCTACAATATGTAAGAATTCAGCATGCTTTTTTGAATGAATTAATAAAAGGAAGTAAAAATTTATTTATCAGAAAGCCTTGCATTTATCAGGAAGATTTTATTAGTGCTTTTAATGAGATTTACATCAGATTGAGATCAGTGCTTCTAGAGAAAAAAGAAAACTGCACATGAAGTATTTGAGGGAAATTTTTTCTCCTTGTTGACATTTTCAGTAATTTGATTCCTATGGATTAAGAGCTCCTACCCATTGATATGTACAAGCAACATGTAATTGTTACCCCTCTCCAAAGGCAGCCTATATTCTTTGCCCTCTAAAAATAAAGACCATAATCTTGATAGTTCTTATTGCAATCCTTTAAAGTTGTTATTCTATCTATCTAAAATCCAGATTTTTGGCAAAACCCAAGATTTAAGAAGTCAGCTGTGAATCATTATCCTAAGCCTATGTAGAACATGGCCAACCTGAGCACTGATGGTGCTCACAGGATTTTGAGGCTTATTGGTCTTTTGATCTCTTTACCCCTCAAGGAACTAGAGAAAGAACAAACTAAGACCAAGGCTAGCAGAAGGAAAGAGATAACAAAGATAAGAAAAGAAATAAATGAAATAAAGATCAGAAAAACAATAGAAAAGATCAACAAAACTAAGAGCTGTGTTTTTGAAAAGATTAACAAAATTGACAAAACTTTAGTGAGACTATCTAAAAGAAAAAAGAGGACTCAAACAGAATCAGAAATGCAAGAGTAGACATTATAACACAAAAATACAAAGGATCATAAGAAACTACTATGAACAATTATAAACCAACAAATTGGATAATCTAGAAGAAATGGATAAATTCCTAGAAAAATACAACGTACCAAGACTGAAACATGAAGAAACAGAAAATCTGAGACCAATAATGAATAAGGAGATTAAATCAGTAATCAAAACCCTCCTCAAAAGGAAAAGCCCAGGACCAGATGGTTTCACTGGTGAATGTTACCAAACAGTTAAATAAGAATTAATGCCAGTCCTTCTCAAACTCTTCCAAAACAATCAAAGAAGAAGGAACGCACCCAAACTTATTTTGTGAGGCCAGCATTACCTTTATACCAAAGCCAGATAAGGACACTACAAGAAAATAAAACTTCAGACCAATATTCCTGAAGCAAAAATTCTCAACAGTGTATTAGCAAACTAAATTCAACAGCACATTAAAAGGATCATATACCATGATCAAGTGAGATTTATCTCTGGGATGCAAGGATGGTTCAACATATGCAAATCAATAAATGTGACACAACACATCAATAGGATGAAAGCTAAAAATCATATGACCATCTCAATAGATGCAGAAAAAGCATTTGACAGAATACAAGGTTCTTTCATGATAAAAACACCCAACAAATCACGTGTAGAAGGAACATACCTCAGCATAATAAACTCCATATATGACAAATGCACAGCTTACACCAAAACTCAACAGTAAAAGATTGAAATCTTTCCCTCTAAGATCAGGAACAAGATAAGAAGGGTGCCCACTCTCACCACTCCTATTCACCATGTTACTGGGAGTTCTAGCTAGAGCAATCAGGCAAGAAAAAGAATAAAAGGCATTAAAATCAGACAGGAAGAAGTAAAATTGCCTTTATTTGCAGATGATATAATTTTATATATAGAAAATCTTAAATATGCCACCAAAACACTGTTAGAACTGACCAATGAATTCAGTAAAGTTGCATACATATCAAGAGAAATCAAACATATAGAATCAACATTCATAGTGTATAGAAATTAGTTGTGTTTCTATACAATAACAACAATATATCTGAAAAAGAAATAAAACAACGTGATTCATAATAGCATCAAAAACAATAAAATACTTTGGGATAAATTTAGCTAAGGAGGTGAAAGATCTTAACAATGAAACTTCAAGACTTTGGTGAAAGGAGCCCTCGTGCACGGTTGGTGGGAATGTAAATTGGCATAGCCACTGTGGAGAAAGCATGGGGGGGGGGTCCTCAAAAAACTAAAACTACCATCTGAGCCAGCAATCCCACTTCTGGGTATAGATCCAAAGGAAATTAAAACAGGATCTCAAGAGAGATATCTGCACTCTCATGTTCATCACAGTATTATCCACAATAGGCAAGATACGGAAACAACCTAAGTGTCTGTCAAAAAATAAATGGATAAAGAATATGTATATACATATATATACAGTTGACCCTTGAACAATGTCGTGGTTAGAGGTGCTACCCCCTGTGCTGTTGAAAATCCCCATATAGCATAACATCCCTCTGTATCCACAGTTCCCATATGGTTCTCTGTATTCATGGTTCTGCATCTGTGGATTCAACCAACCATGGGTCAAATCATATAATCCTACAGTATTTACTAATGAAAAAAAATCTGCATATAAGTGGACCCTTGCAATTCAAGCCCATAGTGTTCAAAGGTCAGCTGTATATTCCTCAGCCAGGAGAAAGAATGAAATTCTGCCAACATGGATGGATTTTGAGGGCATTACACTAACTGAAATAAGTCAGACAAAGATAAATACTTTATTCCAGTTTTATGTGGAGTCTAAAAAGCAGAATTCATAGAAACAGATAGTAGAATGGTACTTACTAAGGCTAGGGGATGGGAAAAATGGAGAAATATTGATCAAAGAGTACAAACTTCTGGTTACAAATTAATAAGTTATGGTATCCCATGTACATTGTAATGATCATACTTAATGACACCGTGTTATATACTTGAAAGTTGCTAAGAGAGTAGATCTTGTGTTCTCACCACACACAAAAAATGGTAATTATGTGACATGATGGAGGTGTTATAGTGATAATCATTTTGCAACATAAATGTATCATATCATCACATTTTACACCTTAAAATTACACAATGTTATATGTCAATTATATTTTAATAAAGCTGAAAAAATTGATACAAGGAAATGAAGAAACTAAGAATGAAGACATCTTTATATAATTAGTAATGTAATCCCAATGTGTTGGCTAAGTAAAAGTGGTCTGACAGAGCATATAAATTTATAATCTTTATGGATTTAAAAATTAAATGGGAGAAAAATTGATGTAGAATTGAACTTCCTATTATAGCTTAGTCCCTTCCTGACAAATAGAATAATTTAGTGGAGATGGCACCTGTTGGAGTTAACCTATATGGCTTCAAATCTCCCCTCCTTGATTTACCAACTGTGGACCTTATCTTCAGAGGCTTAGTTCTCTTATCTATCTATAAAGTGTGAATAACAATGCCTCCTTTGCAGTGTTATATTGAAGATTAGACATGAAATATACAACAGTTAGCTTTTTCTTTCAGTATTCAAATTTAACACATTGAAGGCAGAGGTTGTGATACACATTTTCCTCTTTTAGTCATACCTAATCTTCAGTTATGAAATGAATGTGAGTTTGAGCTCCCAAATAAGAACTCAGTCACATTCTACACCCAATTTTTCTAACCTCTGAACACAAAGGTTTTTTTTTTGTTTGTTTTTTAAAATAATTGCTGCTTACTTTCTTTTCTAAGCTTTCAAATAAGCTTTCAAATTCATTTCTTCTCTGAGCATAGGACCATAGGCCTACACCAGGCATTGGGCCTCTTACTTCTCTTACATTATGCAACTCCAAACTTTAGGTAGTCTAATACCTTTGCTAAGTTGTTTACCTTGACCCAGTTGCCTTTTCTCAAGAGAAGAGCTTCCTGCTTCAGAGAGCCAAGTCTCTCATTGGTGTCTTCAAGTTCCTTTAGAGAGTGTTCCTAAACTACATTATCTCCTTACATCACTTCTGTTTCCAAGTTCTTTGTCTCTACAACTCTAGACACATAGTCCAAAGGATAGTTTGAGGATCATTTCAGGCACTGTTTCTGGTGTTCCTGGGCACAAAGAAGATAAAATTTAGGACTGCTTTGGGCACAGGAGAAGTGAGTTTTTTTGGAGACAACACTAAGAAAATTCCTAACTGATGCCATTGTTAATTCAGATGGTGGTCACTGGCACATGCTAATACTATACAGTATTCAATGGCCATTGAACCATGTGGGGGGTTGGGTCAGAAATCTGCATATAACTTCATAGTTGGCCCCCTGTATCCCTGGTTCTGCATCTGTAAATTCAACCAACCACCAATCATGTAGTACTGTAGCACATATTTATTTATTTATTTATAGCACGTATTTATTGAAAAGACTGCATGTAAGTGAACCTGCACAGTTCAAACCCATGTTGTTCAAGGGTCAACTGTAACTGAAAGAGAATAATGTACCAGGTATAATTACTTGATTTCTGGTGTTTTGTGGGATGGTAGATGGGAAGTAAAATCACACAGATGATTCTTATGGATGACAAAAATGTATTAAGAAAATGTAATCTAAAACCCTAACTATATCATTTACTAGCTGAATGATCTTGGGTAAATTAACTTTTGTGTACCTTGATTTTTCAATTTGTAAAATTGTGATAATAATTATACTTACCTCATAAGTTTGTTTTTGAGGATTAACTAAAATAATACAGATACAGTGCTTAATGTGCTAAGCTAATTGAGTGCTTGGCATTCAGTATATGTTAACTAGTGTTATTGCTATAGTGTTACAAGTTTTTAACTTTCACATTTGTAATGATCCTATACTTTAAAAATATTTCTGAAATATATTTCTTCAAATGAAGTGCTCGCTCAGTCAGTGATCCTACTCAAACTTATAATAATAATAAAAATGACCTACCTATTTAGGAATATCATGGTGTCTGGTTACTGGAGTATTCTCTGAAGAATGGTATGAAAGATGAGATATGTCTGTGCTGCTATCTCAAGGAACTTAAATGGGTTTTAGCAGTATCTGAACGTGAACTCATTTTATATTTGCATCTCCATTTCCATTCAAATCAGTGAATCCCCAATTATGAGGAAGAACAGGATCTACAACCTGTATTTCTTGGCTGTCTAATTAGCACACACATAGGTCAGAGAGAAGAATCTGGTTTCACTCATTGGGATTTAGCAACAATAAAAAGGAGTGGCTCAGGATGAGGCATGAACACTTCCTGTAATTCTCCTGAAGGTAAATTGGTGGGGATTGGAGGGAAAGGGACATTGTCTCACTTAAACAGGGCTAAAATAATACACAGCCTTTCCTGACCACGTGAAGCCTAGTTGATCTTCCTTTTCTTTGAAGTTCTTCTGCACTTATAGTCCTCAACATACAGTTTAGTCCTTAACCATATCATGTCATGCTGTTCAGTTTCATGTGTGTTACTATCATCTCTCCAAGGAGATGGGAAGCAGTTTGAAGAGATGAGGATCATCGTTTTTTTTCTGTAAGACTCAGGGTCTAAGAAGTGTCATAAGCTGAATAATCATACCATATATTGGTGAGACAGATTGTTTAGTTAGTTACATTGGGAAAACCGGATCACTACCTGGGTTCCTACTTAATATCACATTCAAAGGTGGACTTCAGATGCATTAAAAACCTTCTGTAGAAGGTAGAAGTTTAATAGTTTAATAGAAGAAAATACAGTAAAATAATTTTATAACTTAAAAGAGGAAATAAGTTTTAAAAAAAATCTTTGAAAACACAACCATAAGGCTGAGAAAACTGATAAATATGATTACCTAAAAATTATGGATTTTTGTTTTATGAAGGGCAATATGGTCCAAATTAATAAAAGATGGAATGGATAAGTGCAATGTTTACTACCAACAAACTGTTCTATCTAGAAATCATAAAAGTCAGAGCAGAAATAAATGAAATAGAGATGAAGAAAACAGAAAAGATCAATGAAACTAAAAACTAGTTCTTTGAAAAGATAAACAAAATTGATAAACCTTCAGCTAGACTCATCAAGAAAAAGAGGGAGAGGGCTCAAATCAATAAAATTAGAACTGGGAAAGGAGAAAGTTATTATACAATGGACACCACAGAAATACAAAAGATCTTAAGAGACTACTACAAGCAACTATATACCGATAAAATAAACACCTAGAAAAAATGGACAAATTCTTAGAAAGGTACAATCTCCCAAGACTGAACCAGGAAGAAATAGAACATATGAACAGACCAATCACCAGTACTGAGATTGAAACTGATTAAAAAACTTCCAGCAAACAAAAGTCCAGGACTAGATGGCTTCACAGGCAAATTCTATCAAACATTTATAGAAGAGTTAACACCTATCCTTCTGAAACTCTTCCAAAAAGATTGCAGAGGAAGGAACACTCCCAAAGTCATTCTGTGAGGCCAGCATCACCCTGATACCAAAACCAGACAAAGATACCACAAAAAAAGAAAATTACAGGTCAATATCACTGATGAATATAGATGCAAAGATCCTCAACAAAATACTAGCAAACCGAATCCAACAATACATTGAAGGAGTCATACCCCAGGATCAAGTGGGATTTTTCCCAGGGATGCAAGAATTTTTCAGTATCTGCAAATCAGTCAGTGTGATACACCACATTAACAAACTGAAGAATAAAAACCATATGATCATCTCAATAGATGCAGAAAAAGCTTTTGACAAAATCCAACGCTGATTTATGTTACAAACCCTCCAGAAAGTGGGCATTGAGGGAACCTGCTTTAACATAATGAAGGCCATATATGAAGAGGTGCAGCCTTTGGGAGGTGACTAGGTCATGAATGGGATTAGTACTTTAGAAAAGAGACCCTAGAGAGCTCTTTAGCTCCCTGCTCTGCACCATGTAAGGATACACCAAGAAGTCTGAAGTCTGCAACAAGAAAGAGGGTTCTTGCCAGAACCTGACCATGTTAGTGTCATGGTTTCAGACTTCCAGCCTCCATTACTATGAGAAATAAATTTCTGTTGTTTATAAGCCACTCAAACTATGGTACATTTTTATAGCAGCCCAAACTAACTAAAACAAGGGATTTATAACACAGAATAAATCAAAACCATGTGCTCTGCACAAAACAAGAAAATGCATTTTTGCAAGAATGAATACTAATAAAAGAATACATGTGAAATACAGTATGGTTGTCTGCAGGGGGAGGAGAATGAGAGTGTGGTATGAAAATAAAAGAAGAAATAAATAATGACAACTAGAGAAAGGCCTTGTAGGTCTTTATGATGATAATGTTTCATCACGTAACTCAGCCTTTGTACCTGAGGTTCTTTCACACCTAAAAACGTGTGCTTTAGTGAAGCTTCAAAGTTCACCTTCAAACACATACCTCTATAAGTGAATTTCTTTCACTTTTTTAAAAAAGACCTACTTCATTCCTGTCCATTTACTTCAGTAGAAACAATGTCTTAGTTAGCCTAAAACAATGCCAACAATATTGGCTGTAAAACATAAAGAAAACAAATTTTAAACTTTCCTGTTAAATTATAAATATTTTTTCAACATTCAAAGAAATTGTATATCTTTTTAACTAAGATTAATTTTTAAATTAATAAATAATTATTAATATTTTTACATTGAGGAGGTTATGTGGAGTCACTCAGGGTCAGAGGAATAAAAGGTACTAGGGTATGTATCCAAGTTTTTTCTGGCATTCCTCAAGAAATGATCACAAATGCTATTTTCTAAGGTGCTCTGAATATAAAAGAATGGAGGATATATATCAATCTATAAATGTAATTATTGATCTGGGGGGATGAGACTGCAAAATAAAAAAAATTGCATAATTTAATGAGAATTGAAAATATAGATTAAAAACTCCATTTGTGATGTGGCTGTGAATATGTTGCAACTGGGTATGCATGTGGACAAAGATCAAATAGTGGCATGAAAAAATGAAAATGGTTTGAGAAAGAAAGGAAATGTTTTGAGTAAAAAATGATTCTTTGACTAAAACAAACCAACACCTGACATTTCCACCCTTTTAAGATAATTTTATGCTCTGTGCTTCTTTGTCAAGGCAGTTAACTTGACCTTAGTTTTTGAGTGAGGGTTCACACACATCGTGAGCAGAGCTGTCATGCAACTGAGTTTACTTTTTAGGGGAGGTGGGGGTGGGGACAGTCTTGTATTTCAGTTTTAACAAAATCGTTAGCAGTTCATTTGAATATTGCACAATAGGTCTGGGTATTTTATCTTAATTAGTGTGTTTTTGAGATAAAATGAAGATTTATAATCCTCTTTCCTTTTTTCATGTATTTAAAAAATATTTTAAGTCTTAAAATGTGGTCTAACAAAAAAAGCATGTGGTTTTACAAATAACCACTTCTGGTATGTTTAAGCTTTTCAATTGGGTAGTATCGTGGTGGAATGGGGGAGCGAAGGGCTGGGATACCTTGGCTTCCGTTCTCTCACTTTTAAATGAGGTGGTTTAAAAAGTGGTTTATCAGAATCACCAATCTGCTAGAATGCAGATTCCCTTACTCCCCTCTCGCTACGCACCCACCCCATCAGACACTGATTCAGAAGATCTGGAGTGGGACCTGGGAATCTGCAAGATGATTCTGATACAAATTGTCTGAAAATCATGTTTTAAGAAATAGTGGGGAAAATGATTCACAAAATCCCTTCCTCCTGCAATATTTTATGATAGAAACAATTTTATCTGACTTACCAAGTTTTCACTCATCTCCTGTAAGTCCTTAAGCTGGTATGGGCTGCTCTGTCCAGAATTACTTTTGACTCGTAGATCTGAAATTTTAAAGATGCCATGATAATACTCCATTTTCTGGCCTGTGATGAAAAGAAAAAGTAGGAAATTAAGCGGTTTGAGGGTAGATTTTGGGATCTAAGGCCCAACTATAATGGGGCTAATATGAAGTCTTGAATATATCTCTGAGACTTTAGTTTAATAATAAATATAATAAAAATAATGACTAATGTTATATGTTAATAGTAGCTGGTATTTATTCAGTGCCTACTATGTGCCAAGCTCTGTTCTGGGCACTTTATATGTATTAATTCATTTGACTCTCACTAAGCTCTCTAAGACTGGCATCACCTTCATTTTACAGATGAAGAAAGTGAGGCAGGAGGCATTAAGTAACTTGCTCTGTGCTATACAGCTAGTTAGTGGCCTCTCCAAGTTTAAACCCAGACAAGTGTGGCTCTAGAGCTGGAATATTTAATTACTGTATTGCTTCTTGCTGCGGTGAAATGTATACCACCTTGTACTCTACTGGAAGTAGAGGTAAATAAGTGTTCTTGTAAATTTTGGTTTTTAATGGAAGAGCCAGGCACACTAAGAAAGGTGTGAAAAGAAAGGCAGGGAAAAAACTGCCTGAGGTGGGAGGTGAGAACAGTGTGTAAAAGGGATGAATCAATCAGATTTCTGCTCGTCTCTCAGGAAAGGTTATAAAAAACAGAGCAGTGGAGGAGTGAGGTAATCTTAGGAGTATGGCCCTTGTGGGGCAAGAAATCTACAAAGAGTTAAAGATAGAAAATGGAGCAACCACAGAAGCATATCTCTCCTTGCGAAGCTGTGGATCTAGGAAAGAAAGAGGACCTCAGGATGGTCTGTCTCCTAGGGACAACTCTGGACTCTGTAGTGCTTTTTTGGTCCCCCGATTACTAATCTATATAGTCCATTTGTAATTGAACCCTCTACTCATAGAAAAGGGGCTTCTATACATTAAATTAGCTGACCTGAGAATCTTTTGCCATTGGTGTAAACTACAGATGGGGTAGTTATATGGGCCCCAGAACTATGTTCTTAAGCCCTTTAAAGCTCCTAAAAGAATCTTGACTCCCCCATCAAGTCTGAGGAAAGAGACAACAGATAAGTCCATTCAAGTAAGTCCCCTGAACTAGTTGTCTTATCACATACATCTGTGTGAGATTGACATTGTGGACATTTGTCAAAAATGTAAATGGTTTGCACTCTGCAGAGTGATGCAATATAAAAAGAGAATTCTGCAATGAATTTTTGTGGGATTATAAATATATCAGGCAATAGAAAAATAATCTCTCGATATTGTTTTGGAAAGAGTAAAATTTTTTCTCTAAAAATAAGTGATAGGGGCTTCCCTGGTGGTGCAGTGGTTGAGAGTCTGCCTGCCGATGCAGGGGACACGGGTTCGTGCCCCGGTCTGGGAAGATCCCACATGCTGCGAAGCGGCTAGGCCCGTAAGCCATGGCCTCTGAGCCTGCACGTCAGGAGCCTGTGCTCCGCAACGGGAGAGGCCACAGCAGTGAGAGACCCGCGTACCGCAAAAAAAAAAAAAAAAAAAAAAAAAAGTAATAATACTGTATCATATTTATACTTTACCAATAATTTTAAAATTCATTATTTCATTGGACACGTGCTTTTCTTTTTCCCTAGAAATGTTAGTGGGCAGAAAATGCTGAGTAAAAGAGCCAATTTTAATAACTAATTCATCATAATTTTTCACTTGCATATACATGAATGATTAGAGTTTATTGTGATTACTAGTAAATTTTAGACAATTACTGTTTTGGTCTTTTGTATAGATTCTGAAAAGAATACTAGACTGTGAGCTCCAAGGAGGTGGGAAATTTATCTGCTTTGCTTAATGCTGTTTCTTGAGTGCCCTGAAAAGTACTTGGACATACTAAACATTCAGTAGTTTTTTGTTGATGAAATGACTGAATAAATTAAAAAATTCAAAATGTGGACATTTACTAGTGAAAGTACATTATTTTTGGATGGAAATTTACATTTATTCAAATGAAGCTTTACAGAAAACTGAAATCAAACTGAGCAAAATCCATAATTTTACCTACCAGAGACTAAGAAGTAAGCCAGAAGACCAGTGGCCACAGTTACCACTGTCAGTAATAACACAATAAGGGCAATCATCCATGGTTTCAAACCTCTGCTTTGGGTGCCAAATCCTACCGATCTGCAAAAAGGAAAACTCACCAGTTACTCTCATGTTGTAATGGTTACAGGTTTTCTGCTTCTTCTTGGATAAGTGCACGTTGCTTTAGCCCACCTTTCCCAGCAAGAAGACATTTGTCTTCAATTTTGGTCAAGGTCATCTCGGCATGAAGGGAGGTATTAAAAAGATCAGTATCTGGGAATCCATGCTATTGCTCCTGGTTTCTATTTCTAGAGGCATTGGGTGGATCTCTGTGGTGGCCATTCCTGACTTCTCTTAGCAGTGTGGTCCAAAGTAGCACATATGCTTGAAAAAAAACCATTCCTTCTTTCTCCAACAATTTCTTTAAAAAAAAAATCTCTTTTATCCTTTTAAAGTTTACAAAGTGATTTCAAATATATTGTCTCATTTATTCTTTATCTTTCATTTTTAACTATTATGAAATTTTTCAGACACAGAAATTTAGAAAGAATGGTATAGTAGAACACCCCTATATTCATCACATCATTTTGTCAGTTAACATTTTTGCTATAATGGCTTCATTCATTATTTTCTGCTGTATTTTAATGTAAAATAGGACTTCATGAGTTTTTACCAAATCATTATTATAAGCAATTAGGATACATACAATATAACCACAATACCATAACACTCTTAAAAAATTAACAGTATTTCTCTAATTTTTTTATCTTCTAAACAAAATCCATCTTCAGATTTCCTTTATTGTCCCTATTTACAGATGGATTGTACAAATCAAGGACCTCATAGTACCTTGGTTGTTATGTCTTTTAAGTCTTTTTTAATATAAAAGAGTCCAGCTTGCTTTTTAATTTTTAATGGCATTGACTTGTTGAAGAGATCAAGCCAGTTTTTCTTTAGAATGTCCACCTTCTGGACTTGTCTGAATGCTTTCTTGTGATCTCATTTAACTTGTTCTATCCCCCTCATTTCTTATAAGCTTAAATTTAGATCTAAAGATTTGATTAGATTTAAATTAATTTGGCAAAAATACTTCAAAAGTGATGCTATATACTTTATATTGCATCACCTCTGGATTAGAGGAAATTTCCACAGTTTAGGAGAAAAAAGGTAACTCTTTGCTCTTCCTCTAGTTATGCTCAACAATAGCGATAATCACATTGTAGTAACTGTTTATTTTCAAGTATATTAACCTATACGTAACAGTGAACTCAATGGGTTAAACTAGTCATGTTCATCTTTTAATCATTAAGACCTAATAAGGTGCCTGGTACAGAGTAGGAATTTTATAAATCCACGAGAATCAGGCAGGTATTATACCAACCTTACATATGAAACAACAGAGGCTGAGAGAGAAGATGCCTTATTTATTAGAGCCAGGAGACTTAAAAGGACCCAGGTCATCTAATGCATTTTCTAGTGCTCCTTCTCTGCAACTTGCCATTGTAGTCAACTTAATTTATCTCTTTCATTAGAATTTATCTTTTTGTGTGTGTATTGAAAAGCTAATTCTTTGGGGGCAGAGGTATTTTTCATGTTTCACAATCTTTAGTGCATTGATTTACTCTAAGTAGACTTTTAATAAATATTGATTGATTTACAGGAATTTTTTTAATATAAAATACTTTTATACATAAATGCCAGCACGAAAGATATAAACTGTTTGGACCTAAATAGTTAAGAAGGTAATAGTTTTGGCATAAGTAATACATTTAGCCAATAAACTACTTAATCCTATATGAATAAACTTTCAACATAATATCAACTTTTATGAATGTGAACAAGCAATGCATGAAAGCAAATATGCATCCTCAACCTCCCATTCTGGAGAGGTCCTATTAGTGATTTGCATAATATCACTTCAGATTTGAAAGGAAATATACTTAGTAAACCCTTTGGAATCTAGCCTGTTTGTAGTTAGAGATGCTCAAGCATTCTTTTCCTGCTTTACCTGCACCCATAAAACAAACACTGGTGTATTAATCTTCTGTTGCTTGCTGTGTAACAACTTACCACTAGTGAAACTTGAGAGACCTGAATTTTGTTGTGTATGGAAAATACTGAGAATGCACATTGACTGATTTAAAAGAATCTAGACAACTGGCTGTCGAAAGGCAGTTTTGGATGGACAAGACCTAAGGTTCCAGAACAAAAACAACAAACAGGAGGAGCTTCAAGATGGCGGAAGATTTAAGACTCGGAGACCACATTCCTCCCCACAAATACATCAGAAATACATCTACACGTGGAACAACTCCTACAGAGCACCTACTGAACGCTGGCAGAAGGCCTCAGACCTCCCAAAAGGCAAGAAACTCCCCAAGTACCTGGGTAGAGCAAAAGAAAAAAGAAAAAACAGAGACAAAGAATAGGGACGGGACCTGCACCAGTGGGAGGGAGCTGTGAAGGAGGAAAGGTTTCCACACACTAGAAGCCCCTTCGTGGACGGAGACTGCAGGTGGTGGAGGGGGAAGCTTCGAAGTCGCAGAGGAGAGTGCAGCAACAGGGGTGCGGAGGGCAAAGCGGACAGAGTCCCACACAGAGGACTGGTGCTGACCAGCACTCACCAGCCTGAGAGGCTTGTCAGCTCACCCGCCGGGGCGGGCGGGGCTGGAGCTGAGGCTTGGGCTTCTGAGGTTGGATCCCAGGGAGAGGACTGGAGTTGGCGGTGTGAACACAGCCTGAAGGGGGCTAGTGCGCCACAGCTAGCTGGGAGGGAATCTGGGAAAAAGTCTAGAGCTGCCAAAGAGGCAAGGGACTTTTTCTTGCCCCTTTTGTTTCCTGGTGCATGAGGAGAGGGGAATAAGAGCGCAGCTTAAAGGAGCTCCAGAGACAGGGGCGAGCTGCGGCTATCAGCGCGGACCAAGGAGATATGCATGAGATCCTAAGGCTAATGCTGTAGCCACCAAGAAGCCTGTGTGCAAGCACAGGTCACTATCCACACCTCCCCTTCCGGGAGCCTGTGCAGCCTGCCAATGCCAGGGTCCCGTGATCCAGGGACAACTTACCCGGGAGAACACATGGGGCGCCTCAGGCTGGTGCAATGTTAAGCGGCATCTGCCACCGCAGGCTCGCCCCGCACTCCGTGCCTCTCCCTCCCCCATGCCTGAGTGAGCCAGAGCCCCAGAACCAGCTGCTCCTTTAACCCCATCCTGTCCTGAAGAACAGACACCCTCAGGCGACCTACACGCAGAGGCAGGGCCAGATCCAAAGCTGAACCCCAGGAGCTGTGCGAACAAAGAAAAGGAAATTTCTCCCAGTAGCCTCAGGGGCAGCGGATTAAATCTCAACAATCAACTTGACGTACCCTGCAGGCATTTGTGGAATACCTGAATAGACAACGAATTATCCCAAATTGAGGAGGTGGACTTTGGGAGCAACGATATATATATATTTTTTCCCCTTTTTCTCTTCTTGTCAGAGTGTACGTGTATGCTTCTGTGTGTGATTTTGTCTGTATAGCTTTGCTTTTACCATTTATCCTAGGGTTCTGTCTGTCCTTTTTTTTTTTTTAATTACTTAAAAATTATTTTTCTTAATTATTTTTTATTTTAATAAGTTTATTTTATCTTCTTCTTTCTTTCTTTCTTTCTTTCTTTTTTCTTCCCCTTTTATTCTGAGCCTTGTGGAGGACAGGTTCTTGGTGCTCCAGCCAGGAGTCAGTGCTGTGCCACTGAGGTGGGAGAGCCAAGTTCAGGACACTGGTCCCCAAGAGACCTCCCAGCTCCATGTAATATCAAACGGTGAAAATCTCCCAGAGATCTCCATCTCAATGCCAAGACCCAGCTCCACTCAACAACCAGCAAGCTACAGTGCTGGACACCCTATGCCAAACAACTAGCAAGACAGGAACACAAACCCACCCATTTGCAGAGAGGCTACCCAAAATCATAATAACTCAAAAGACACTCCAAAACACACCACCAGACGTGGACCCGCCCACCAGAAAGACAAGATCCAGCCTCATCCACTAGAACACAGGCACCAGTCCCCTCCACCAGGAAGCCTACACACCCACTAAAACAACCTTAGCCACTGTGGACAGACACCAAAAACAATGGGAACTACGAACCTGCAGCCTGTGACAAGGAGACCCCAAACACAGTAAGTTAAGCAAAATGAGAAGACAGAGAAACACATGGCAGATGAAGGAACAAGGCAAAAACCCACCAGACCTAACAAATGAAGAGGAAATAGGCAGTCTACCTGAAAAAGGGTTCAGAATAATGATAGTAAAGATGATCCAAAATCTTGGAAATAGAATGGAGGAAATACAAGAAACTTTTAACAAGAACCTGGAAGAACTAAAGAGCAAACAAACAGTGATGAACAACACAATAAATGAAATTAAAAATTCTCTAGAAGGGATCAGTGGCAGAATAACTGAAGCAGAAGAACGGATAAATGACCTGGAAGATAAAATAGTGGAAATAATGACTGCAGAGCATAATAAAGAAAAAATAATGAAAAGAATTTAGGACAGTCCCAAAGACCTATGGGACAACATTAAACACGCCAACATTCAAATTACAGGGGACCCAGAAGAAGAAGAGAAAAAGAAAGGTACTGAGAAAATATTTGAGGAGATTATAGTTTAAAACTTCACCTAATACGGGAAAGAAAATACTTAATCAAGTCCAGGAACCACACAGAGTCCCATACAGGATAAATCCAAGGAAAAACATGCCATGACACATATTAATCAAACTATCAAAAATTAAATACAAAGACCAAATAGTAAATGCAGCAAGGTAAAAACAACAAATAACACACAAAGGAATCCCCATAAGGTTAACAGCTGGTCTTTCAGCAGAAACTCTGCAAGCCCAAAGGGAGTAGCAGAACATATTTAAAGTGATGAAGGGGAAAAACCTATAACCAAGATTACCCAGCAAGGATCTCATTCAGATTTGACGGAGAAATTAAAACATTTACAGAGAAGCAAAAGGTAAGAGAATTCAGCACCACCAAACCAGCTTTACAACAAATGCTGAAGGAACTTCTCTAGACAGGAAACACAAGAGAAGGAAAAGACCTACAATGATAAACCCAAAACAATTAAGAAAATGGTAATAGGAACATACATATCAATAATTACCTTAAATGTAAATGGATTAATTGCTCCAACCAAAAGACATAGACTGGCTGAATGGATACAAAAACATGATTCATATATATGCTGTCTACAAGAGACCCACTTCAGACCTAGGGACACATACAGACTGAAAGTGAGGGATGGAAAAAGATATTCCATGCAAATGGAAATCAAAAGAAACCTGGAGTAGCAATTCTCATACCAGACAAAATAGACTTTAAAACAAAGACTATGACAAGACACAAAGAAGGACACTACAGCATGATCAAGGGATCAATCCAAGAAGAAGATATAACAATTGTAAATATTTATGCACCCAACATAGGAGCACCTCAATACATAAGGCAAATACTAACAGACATGAAAGGGGAAATCAACAGTAACACAATCATACCAGGGGACTTTAACACCCCACTTTCCCCAATGGACAGATCATCCATAATGAAAATAAATAAGGAAACACAAGCTTTAAAAGATCCATTAAGCGAGATGGACTTAATTGATATTTATAGGTCATTCCATCCAAAAACAACAGAATACACATTCTTCTCAAGTGCTCATGGAACATTCTCCAGGATAGATCATCTTGGGTCACAAATCAAACCTTGGTAAGTTTAAGAAAATTGAAATCGTATCAACTACCCTTTCTGACCACAATGCTATGAGAGTAGATATCAATTACAAGAAAAAATCTGTAAGAAATACAAACACATGGAGGCTAAACAACACACTACCTAATAACCAAGAGATCACTGAAGAAATCAAAGAGGAAATCAAAAAATACCTAGAAACAAGTGACAATGAAAACACAATGACCCAAAACCTATGGTATGCAGCAAAAGCAGTTCTTAGAGGGAAGTTTATAGCTATACAAGCCTATCTTAAGAAACAAGAAGCATCTCAAATAAACAAACTAATCTTACACCTAAAGGAATTTGAGAGAGAAGAACAAAAAAAAACCCCAAAGTTAGCAGAAGGAAGAAATCATCAAGATCAGATCAGAAATAAATGAAAAAGAAATGAAGGGAAATGCAAGAAGGAAGAGATATGGGGATATATGTATATGTATAACTGATTCACTTTGTTATAAAGCAGAAACTGACAGACCATTGTAAAGCAATTCTACTCT
This sequence comes from Phocoena phocoena, assembly GCF_963924675.1. Classification (NCBI taxonomy): domain Eukaryota; kingdom Metazoa; phylum Chordata; class Mammalia; order Artiodactyla; family Phocoenidae; genus Phocoena; species Phocoena phocoena. The sequence continues at coordinate 53,047,159 of NC_089223.1, read as the reverse complement.
AATAAAGATGTTAAGAAAAACAACAAATAGAAGCTTCATGGGATATGACATTATTTAGCCTCTTAATTGGCTTAAAACCTAGATTCAGAAGTGAAGCATAATTTAAAGACTATTTAGTACAATGTAACACATTTTCCAGTTGGGGAAGTTGAGCCCTAGAGATGATTAAGTGCCTCTTCCAGTATAATGAAGGTAGTAGTCATCTCAAACTCATGTCTTCTAACTTGTAGTATGCTATTTTTTCTCAGTGCCAGAGTACCTCCCCATTGATTGTATTTTAATTCTTAACTAGATTTATTATTTATATATTCATCTCTTCACTTATTCATTCTTCATTTATTTGACCATTTATTTTCTTAGAGAATCTTATCAGTGTGTCTTCAAGTCATTCAAAACCAACAATGGACCAAAGGAGAAAGGCTAGACCTCAAGCAGATTTACAAGCTTTCAAGTCTATCTTCCCATGATAACATAGTTCCTCTGAGTTGGACAAATGGAGAAAGTAGATGCAGGAAGATCACATCCCCACCACCAAGATGCACACAAACTCACACTATTACAGGCTGTGAGACACTAGGCAGAAGAGTGGTTCAACACTCACTGATACACTGCTTCAAGTGCCATGGAGGTCATGTCCAAAAATGCAATACAAGGAGCTGTTAACATCTTGTGGGAAATGGTGGCCAACAAACAGGGGTGATCAGCTGTCAGAGTGTTTCTCCTTTTGAGAAAACTTTTCGGGAATGTAACACGTGCGCAAGACCAAATTACAAACACTGCAGGAGCCATGGGTTAAAGCTGTAACTACTTAATCCTATATGAATAAACTTGCAACTTAGTATCAACTTTCATGACTATGAACAAGCAAGGCATGAAAACAAATATGCATCATCAACCTCCCATTCTGGAGAGGTCCTATTAATGATTTGCATAATATCACTACAGATTTGAAAGGAAATATACTCAGTAAAGCCTTTGGAATCTAGCCTGTATGTAGGTAGAGATGCTCAAGCATTTTTTTCCTGCTTTACCTGCACCCATAAAACAAACACTGGTATATTAATTTTCTGTTGCTGTGTAACAAATTACCACAAAGTTAGCAGCTTAAAACAACAGTCACTTCTTCACTCACAGTTCTGTATGTGGCATGGTTGAGTTCTCTGCTCAGGATCTCAGGAGGGTGAAATCAAGGTGTTGGTTGAGGCTGCAATCTCATCTGACGTATGTGACCGTCTTCCAGGCTCACTTAGGTTTGAGGCAGAGCTCAGTTCCTTGAAGCTGAATTGGGGTTCCTGTTCCCTTGCTGGCTGTCAGTCAGAGGGCTCTCAGCTCCTAAATGTCACCCACATTCTTTGCCATGTAGCCCACTCCATCTGCAAAGCCAGCAATGGGGAATCTCCTCCCATCAAATTTCTTTCACATTCTGAATCTCTTTCTCCAGGTAGAGCCTTGTTCTATTTTAAGGTGTCACCTGATTAGGCTAGGCCTACAAATTAGAATCTCTTCATTTAAAAGTCAACTGACTTGAGACCTTCATTATATCTGCAAAATCCCCTCACAGCAGCACCTAGGTTAGTGTTTGAATAATTGGGTGAAGGAGTGTATACCCCAAGGGTTGGGAATCTTGGAGGATCTTAGAAGTTTTCCACAACTGAAAATATTACGACTTTCATAAAAAGGGACAGAAATCTACAGCTTTCAAAGAAAAACGTGAGATTTAAAATCTTCTCTAATTTTTGTGGAGTTGGGGCAGAACTATTTCATTAAAAGGGAATTCTATTTTAAGCATAAAATTAGAAGACGACTGTTTTATTCAAGTAACAACTTGGGGGGAATACAAAGTGAACTATTCTAAATTAAAGTAGGAAAAAAGCTAAAAGTAATCCCTGATCATGACCTAATTAGCACTTTGCATTCCTTTAAGGAGAGGGCAAGTACAGCAGATATTTATTCAGAGTAGTAACCTATAATCTGCGTGAAATCCAATTTATCATATCCATTACACCTTCATTAACTTTGATTATTCAGTGTTTAGAAGGGTGTATTTATGGCATGATTTTTCCAAAGATGTTATCAATAAAAACATAGTGATAATATGAATAATTTTGTGACTTTGTCTTCTGCAATCTTGAAGACCGAAAGATATACACCTTGAAGAATATATAGAGCAGTATGAATTGTTAATGATCAGAGTTGGGATATTCATTTCCTTAGTAACAAAACTCTAAGCTGGGGACTTCCCTGGTGGTCCAGTGATTAAGACTCTGCGCTCCCAATGCAATGGGACTGGGTTTGATCCCTGGTCAGGGAACTAGATCCCGCATGCCACAACTAAAGATCCCACACGTGGCAACGAAGATTCCATGTGCTGCAACTAAGACCTGGCACAGCCTAATGAATAAATAAATATTTTAAAAAAGAAAAAAAACCCTCTAAGCTGATGACTTCTATATATGTGAGTTCAAAGATGACTTGAGTTAGCAGAAGACATCATGAACCCCCTATTCCACATGGATCTTCCTTTTCCTATAAAGACCTCCCTTGAAGGCAGTAACTTTGGCTCACTCCACAGTCGACTACATGCCCTTTATCATTTTTGCTATAAGCTCCAAATCTTTCCTTTTCAGGATTATTTTTCTGCGTTCTTGTAGTTACATTTTACCATTATACAAATGTAGATACATGTGATTATTATAAAAATGCCAATTTATAGACAGGTTATGTTCCCATAAATCTTCATAGAGAGAGTTTTCTGGTGTTTAAGATATACTATCTGATTTAAAAAGAAATTATTGGTTAGTTTCCCAGGCCAACCTACAAGTCTACTGAACTCCTAATATAAACTGTCAAAGGTGCTAAATGCACTGAATTCCTGGGAGACGGTGCAGAAAATTTGCTCTTCTTTTCCTAGCCTGGCTCCCACCCCTGGAGGAAAGTTCTTATAGAACTAAAGTGCCAAACTCTCCTTCCACCAGTGAAAATTGTCATTCCCTTTGAGTGGCTGAACTCAGTCATTTGTTACAGAAAAGCAACCTTTTGTGGTGACCTAATATGCTCTGATATTCCTGTGACTATTTTAGAATGACCATTTAGTACTAAAAGTGATAAGAACAAGAGCTACTATTTAGTAAGTGCTGACTTCGTAGGATATGTTGATTTTTTCCTTTAAATGCTCTTGTCAGTAGAATGATTTATCTTCATTTTACAGGTGAAAAACTTGCTCAATTCATGCAGCCAGAAGCAGAGGCAGAACCTAGCTCTGGCCACTGTGACTCAGAAGCCCTTTTTTTCTGTAGTATGATATTTTCTTTTGAGAGTGATTTTTTTCCCTTTTACAGAACAGACTTCCTATTAATCCAAAAGAATAATGTGTGGAATATCAAGAAGCATAAAAGGCAGGTGAAGAGTTTTATGAAGTGAAAGCAAGGGTTGGTTTACTGACCAGAGGGACCACCCACGTCCATTGTGGTCAAGTCTTGAATTTGTTTTTGCTTTCACTTCTTCCTTTCTACTGGCTTTAAATTCTTGTGAACTCTCAAGAAGTAAGTATTCCCTTATCCCTCTCCAGACAGTAGCAGAGGTCATCTAGAAGGGAGGAGGAAGGAAAGAGGGCTGTGAAAGCAGGCATGTACGAGGAGAATTAATTACCATATTTGGGCTTGTCTGTAAACTTTGGAGGCTTTTATTTAATTTGACACTTTTTCCATGCTGCCATATGTTCTCTATAAGTTTTATTTCTTTAGATATTATGTGTACACCTATCTTCTTGCCCCAAAGTGCGGAATATCTTGAAGACAGTGAGTAAGTCATATACAGCATTGAGGCATTCTCAAGAAGTGTTCCCAGGTAGTGGGGTAAAGGGAGGTTTCCCATATTTAAATAGGTTTGGAAAAAAATGGGTTAAAGAAAGTTAAATAGGATTCTCACTTCTAGAAGTCTTAGAGCCTTTAATGGTTTTAAAGGGGAGTAAAGGGGCTTCCCTGGTGGCGCAATGGTTGAGAGTCCACCTGCCGATGCAGGGGACACGAGTTCGTGCCCCGATGCGGGAAGATCCCATATGCCACGGAACGGCTGGGCCCGTGAGCCATGGCCGCTAAGCCTGCGCGTCCGGAGCCTGTGCTCCGCAACGGGAGAGGCCACAGCAGTGAGAGGCCCGCGTACCGCAAAAAAAAAAAAAAAAAAGGGAGTAAAGGTGAGACATTTCTGCTTTGGTTTTGCATATGGTTTTGCATATATCCACATTTCTGCTTTGGTTTTGGGGTTTTGATACAACCCCAGTACCAAATACATTATCTGACTCTTGGTAAATACTTGAATACTATTTAATGAATTGGACTGAAATAAAAGTTTTCCAAATGTGCTCATTAAAAATCACCCTATCTAGTGGTATCTCATGGGGGTCTGATAGTCCACAGAACACAGTTTTGAAAACATGGCTCTAGATGTATTTACACCAGTGTGCTGCTCCATGGAATGCTTTATTGTCAGGAGGTTAAAAAAAAAAAAAAAGAAGAAACAAAGAAAACTTCTGATATTCCTTCTATATTTAACTCCCAGATATGAATGGAGTGAGGGTTGGGACAAAGAGAGAAGGGCAAAATTGAATAAAATACCACTGTGAGTCTAGACCAAAGAACATCTTCTGTAGAAAATAATGAAGAGTTTCAGGCTGAGCTGAATTCAAGGGACTCAGAAAAAGAAAATGAGGATGCCAGAAAAGACAAGACTCAACTTCTTCACATATCTAGGGAAATGCCTTCATCCTGGTCCCAGGGGTGGAAATTAGGCACACTGGCAAAAAGGGAGCATAACTGAGAATTTTGAGCTGGAAGAAGAAAACATGACCTAAAGGGGATTGAGAATACCTCTCCTGGATTCCGCATGGATGTACTTCTTCCTCTTAGAGGGATACTCCCACCCCTGACAGTTCCTGACGGGAACACAATTACTCATTCTTTATCACATCTGACCTGCTGGGCTGGATTTACTCCAAATCCTGGCAGCTCTATCTTTCCTCTAGCATCTACCCAGCCCTAGTGAGTTAAATTAATTTCAGATTCTTATCCCTTCTAGGTTTCCCTGTCCTGGTTCAGTAAGGAGGCATTCTCTAGCCTTATTCTAAGAAATGACTGGCATTTAATTCTCTCACCTTCATAAATAAGCAAAATAGGGAGTTTTATTGTGCTACTTTAGCACAAAGTCTTTCATTTTATTTTATTTTATATATATATATATATATTTTTTTTTTTTTGGCTGGGTTGAGTCTTAATTGCAGCATGTGGGCTCCTCTTTGCAGCATGTGGGATCTTTTCGTTGCGGCACAGGCTCTTTGTTGTGGCACACGGGCTTCTCTCTAGTTGTGGCGTGTGGGTTTTCTCTCTATAGTTGTGGCTTGTGGGCTCCAGAGTGCATGGGCTCTGTAGTTTGCGGCACGTGGGCTCTCTTGTTAAGGTGCACGAGTTCAGTAGTTGTGGCACGCGGGCTTATTTGCCCCCGCGGCATGTGGGATCTGAGTTCCCTGACCAAGGATGGAACCCACGTCCCCTGCATTGGAAGGCAGATTCTCTACCACTGGACCACCATGGAGGTCCCACATAGTCTTTCTTAAATGGTGTTGAACTTAGATTTTGCATTAGAGGTAGAGCATAGTCACATGTTAGTTTAAATTAATGCAACATGATTGAACTCACTTCTACAGGGGGTGGTATAGTATTAAGGATAAGAGCCCAATCTCTTGAGCTGAACTACCAGAGTTCAAATCCTAGCCCTGCCACTTGCTAGCTCTGTAATAGGTGGCAACATATTTGACCCTTTTTTGTTTTAGTTCCCGCAATTGTAAAATGGAGATGAAATTAATACCTACCTCACAGGATTTCCATGAAAATTAAGTGCATTAGTTCATGTGAAATGACCAGCATATTGTAAATGCTATATAGCTATGAGCTATTATCAGTATTTTTGTTCTTCTTAATATTACACACTTGTTAGAAATTTGCCATGCTGAGAAAGTGGGCATTTCACCCTTAGAATATTCATGGTAGGTAATTTTTATATCAGTAGCATTTTGGAATTTAGGATCATCTTGGAGTGGCCCTGCAAGAGAAAGCTTAGATAGGTAGTATATTAGGAAATCCCCCAAATATTTTAAATGCAATGTTAATAAACAAAAAATGTGTCCTTGGATGGCCGTGAGTGACACAATGAAATAGAAATCCTGTTTTACAAGTACACTATTAATAAGGGAAAAACAGATTCAGTAACAAAACAGAAATTTATTACAGATGTTCTAATTTACTAGAAAAGGTAGACAGCACCAGATGTTATGGAGTTGTGTGTGTTTGGTTTAGTCTAGCATGTTTTTGACGCAAAGTGCAGTCCCACCTATTAAGGTTTGTAAAATATGTCTCAGGTTAGAGGTTAAGGTCTAGGCTAGGAGTCTATGCATGTGTGCAAAATGAGTTGTTTGTATACAAATGCCTGGATCAGAGCCTTATATACCATAAATATGTCCTAGCAAACTACTGAGAATTAATCATATATTGCAATATTTCTTATTCCTCCTTTGTCCTTTAATTTGTTCTTTTATGTATCCATTCAACTATTCATCCATCTGTCCATTTACCCAACTATTTTTCTTTTCCACAACGTTTCATTGAGTCTTTATTATGTTTTAAGGAATCATGCAGGGCTTAGGGAGGCAAGGATGAATAAAATATGGTTTCTACCCTCATGTAACTCATGATACAACATATAATGCTTTTGTCTCAATCTGTGCCATATGGATGATAATAATTAAGTATTGTAAACTTCTTTTCTATAAATATTTAAAATATCACAAATAATGAATTTCCATTAAGGTAACAAAAATGAGAGTTAAAGATTATGAAATAATAGAAAATATATGTATTGGTTTCTGCCCCGAGTTCCTTCTAAAACCTTTGTAATTTCCCAAGTGATGAAGAGCACTTGGAACATCTTTTGTTCTAATATTTGGTCTTTGGCCCCAGTTCCTGAGATAGAGGTCTTAAAGCCCTGGAGTTTCCTGGGTGATAGCAGTGTCTTTTATTCCAGTTAGATACTCTTGATGGGCTCCTAGATGGCTTCAAGATGGGGGCTAGTCTTTCTGGGGGCCAGAAAGATGAAGCCATGATTAGAAGCTTGGAACTTTAAGCTCCACCACCCGCTTCTATCCTCTGGGAAGAGAAGGGGGCTGGAGATCGAGTTAATAATCATTCATACCTATGTGATGAAGCCTCCACAAAAATCCCAGTCGTATATGATGAAAGAGCTTCTGGGTTGGTGTACACATCTACGTGCTGGGAGGAGGGAGCATCTCAACTCTTTGAGGACAGAATCTCCTGCATTGGGGACCCTTCTAGACCTCACCATATATATTGCCTCATCTGGCTGTTTATACATATCCTTTAATAACCTTTGTAATAAACTGGTAATCTAGTAAGTAAACTGGTTTCCTGAGTTCTGTGGTCACTCTAGCAAATTACTCAAATCGGACGAGGGGATTGTAGGAAGCTCCATTTTATAGCCCACCAGTCAGGAACACAGGTAACAACTGGGACTTGGGATTGACATCTGAAGTGGCAGCACAGGCAGTCTTATGGGACTCAGCCCTTAACCTGTGGGGCCTGCACTAACTCTGGTTAGTGTCATAATTGAATTGAATTGTAAGATTCCCAGCTGGTGTTGGAGAATTGCTTGGGAGAAAACCCTGCCCAGCTGATGTCAGAAGTATTGTGTGTGGTAATAGTGTGATAGTAAAGAAAAACACAGTTTTCCCAATACAAAGATTTTTTTTTTAATTCCTTTAAGTTTTTACCTGCCTGGAAAAACCTTCTCTAGGCCTATTTGTATTGCAGATCTGCCCTACCTTTTAGAGTCAAAGGACTTGGGCTTCAGTCCATGCTTATAACTCTTTAACATGTATCTTGAGAAGTTAATGAAACTCTCTGAATTTCAATTTTCTCACCTGTAAGATGGTGATAATAAATACTACCCAAGGATGTGAGGTAGTGAAATGAGTATATGAAAGACTCTAGCACATATCAAATTCCTACTCTGGGTCAGGAGTTTTCATAGGAGCTATCTGATGTATTTGTTGCCACAGCTTGGTGAGGTGTGTCTTATCACCATTCACTAATAAGGAACTGAGGATCAGAGAGGAAAATCAACACAGGTTCCAAAGCTAAGGGGAGGCCTTATCTTTCTGACTTCAAATCTATCAGTACCATTCGTAACCAGGCCACTCTGATCATGAATGTGAAAGCCTTTAGTAGTACGCTGTTCAGTTGTTGCTTATATTATTTTTGTATCCGTAGTGGGTCAATTTCCTGTTGTTGCCCAGATGTTTCAGAGGCACAGTTATGAATGTATTGGGGGTAAGATGGTGTGTATAGCTTGGGTTTAAAGCTCAATAACTCTATGATCTAGGGCTGCTTTCTTTTTTTGTAAAATGGGATAATAATAGCTAACTTATATGAGGATTGTAAATAAATGAGATAATATATGGAAAATGATGAATATTTTGTAAATAGGTAATAAATGGTAGATGCTATAACAGTAATTACAAATAAACTACCACCTACTATAGATTCATATATGCTTATCTGAACATAAATTTCTATTATCTTGGTTTCCAAGTATTTTGTATACATATTTGCCAGCCTCCCTATTTTATCTACAAATACATTATTCTTTGTATGACAGACAATTGGAAAGAAGAAAAGCAAAAGAAAGAAGAGGATGCTATAAACTAGCCTTTAAATTTCAATGATTTGAATACATACATAGGTAAAGCTTTACTGCACAACTAACATTATGAATCTCTTACTCAAATTTTAAATTAAAATGGAAAAATTGATTTTTTTCTCTTGAAAAAAACAGGATATCCTAATAGTTAAGCTCAGGCTTGAGTTCTAGACTGCCTCAAATCCCAGCTTCCACTCATTAGCCTGTGATGTAGGGCTAGTTACTTTTTCATCTATAAAATGGAGATAATAATAGTACCTAATCATAGAATTGTTGGGAGAATTAAATGAGGTAATATAATATGCATATGTGGCACCCAGCAAGCACTATGAGTTTGCGAAAAACTAACAAAACAGTAACATTTAATTGATAATTTACACAAAGTTTAGTGATCAGTAAGTAACATGGAGGTTTTACCTTGTTATTTTGGCTTTAACTCTGAAGATATAGTTTTTGAGTATATTAGAGAATGAACTTGGCAAATTAACAAGTTGATTTAAATGAGTATTCAAAATGAAATTAAAATGTACAACATGAGTGCTTGAGAAGCATTTTCTCTAAATGAGGATAATGACAAGGAGAAATCTAATTTTTGCATTTATTAAGCAATGCTGAAAATAATGGCAATAGGAAGAGAGAGATGCCTGTCATCTGGGAATAGTACAGCAATCTCAGATGAAGAAGTCATTTGATATTTTATCTTTTATAAGAGAAATAATTGAGATTTTCAGTGAATATATCACCCAACTAATCAATTTATAGGAAAGAGTAGACATATGGATATTGCTAAAGGCAAATGCAAATGGATATTCACAGCAAAGTTGGAACACTAAATACTATCTCTGAAAGGTAGAGAGGAGGGTTAAAAACCCATAGAAAAGAGATCCAAGTTTCAACAGACCAGAAACAGCAAAGATGAATGAAGTACATTTTGACACAGCTTCCACACTGAGTTTCTTGTTAGTGGAGAAGTAAGGATGGCCAACACGACTATAGAATGTACTGTAAAATTAGTGTAGGTGAGACATAGGGTGTCATAGTAATTATTAAGCATTTGCTTTGCCTCAGTCCTTAAGACTGCCTGGCCATCTCCTGCAAATCCTCCAAATCCTGGATTAATGTTCCATTAGTTTATCTTAAAGAAACCATAAACATTCAGTGTTTCTCACTGTCCCCTTTCTTTGTCATGGATGTCCTGAACAATTGCACTGACCCCCAATATTACTCCTATAATTTACTACCCTTAAGCTGGAAACAGTCCTCTAAACACATAAATATGCATTAGAAAAGAAGACTTTTGGTGTCCGTAATCATGAGACTTGATTTTTTAAAAGAATAATTTGGGGAATGTGAAATACGAAAGGTTGGAACTACTGCTCTATAATATCATGATTTCCATAGACCTGGAATATGCATTTTCAAATTCAATGAATTTTAATAAGCAAAACACTAATGCTAGCTATTTACATTTGTTTATTCATTAATTTGTTCAACAAATATGTGGAGTGCCAATTATGTGTGAAGCACTGTAGACCCTGCATAAGGATGTCAGAGACCCTCTGGCAATTACTATTTGCTTACTAAAGGACTGATCCAAATGTGCATTTTATTAGTGGGGAAGGAAGCCCAGTGAAGTTCACTAATTTAGGGGCTGACCTAGTGTCAAGTTCTCATCTCTGAAAGGCCCCAGATGGAATCCTTGCCACCTAGAGAGGCTGCAAGAATCCAGGAAGACTGGATTTAAGGAGTTGTGGGTTGCAGTGCTCTGATCTTGACAGCTCTGTCGATACAGAGAAGCCACTTAAGATCTGTTTCTCTTAGATTCATCACTTTAAAATGGTAGTTGGTAACTGTTCTGCTGATCTTACAGGGGTGTCCTGACTATTAAATGAAATAAAATGCGTAAAAATGTTTTGAAAATGGCATACATCTAAGCAATCTTGAAATATTATTGTCATTGATGTTTAAAATCACTATTTTAATTGTATCAAAGGTTATACCAAGAAGTCTTATTTTTTTCCTCTCCTTTGCATGTGGCAAACCTTACTTTGAAAAAAAAACTTGAAATAATTTATAGTTTTCTTTTCTCTTTAATATTTAACATGAAAAATTTTAGAGAGTAAACAGTTTCCCTAATCAGGATCTTGTCTCCTTTCTCCCCCCAAGAAGTCCTGAAATATCTATGAAGGCAGGTATCTCGGCAGATTTTGACCTCCCAATCTGCATTAGTTCCCAATGACTGACTATAAGGTATGAGGAAAAGGAGCTGAAGGAAAGTATTACAGAAGCTAAGTTTAGTCAGATTACTGAAAGGAGGCTTTTCTTAAAGCAAATTAACACCTTTCTCCCCCATCCCCCTCCAAAATCAGAAGCAGTCAAAACAACAATGTAATATAGTTTTTCATTAACTTCCTCTAAAATCCCAACTGTTGAACTTGGTAACATGAAATAATGTTAATAATGATTTTTAATACAAAAATATTGATTTTAACTACAGAGATTAATTAATCCAGCTGCTATAATAATTCCACAAACTTCATAACATCCAATGTAGGCAGTCCTCCGACATTCCGGGGATCTAGCCACTGACAGACAGTAGAACAAACAAGCCATTACTAAACAAAACTGAACTTACCGATACATCATCTGTGGGAGGAAGAATATGATCTTAAAGGTCTGTGCCCACTCACCTTGACTTTCTAATCAACAATATGACATCTCTAGATATATTAGAGGTCTATGGCTGGAAGACATAAGGAAACAAATTACAAGTACTTGAAATAAAACTAGTTTGACAAGTCTGAACAGAGAAGCCTCAACCCATAGAATAGCTCCAGAGACAGCATAGTCCCAACAAGAAAGCAATATTTCTTTTTTTGGTATTGACTAATTTTGTTAAAGGAGAAGGAACTGGTTTCAGGGATTTGAATGAGAAATACTTTAAGAATGCACTAGGATTAAGAGTTTAAAGAAGATTATTGGCAGGTATACAAATATCTTAAAGAAACCTTCACATAAAAAGCTCTCAATGAAAACAATTAGATATTCTTAAAACCGAGATTCATAATATGACTTGGGAAATACTCCTTAAATTTTTGTTGAACAACAGCTATCTCCATGTATCAGGGGTATAGTGAGTTTATTAATACATAATCATTTTACTTTTTAAAAATACCTATTTCTCAGAGTACATACAAATAAATTCATATCAAACCAGACTTTTTCCCTAAATGACTTAATGTAATAAGTGTAATTTAATTTATATAATATATATTTATACATATATATCTATATTTATATACATATATGTGTGTATGTGTGTGTATACACACACACACACGCAGAGGGGGAGAGAGGGAGAGAGAGATTTATTATAATGAAGAAAATAAAAAGAGAAGATAAGGGAAACATAATATTTTCAATTAGACAACATGAATACCAACTCTTTGTGAATATTAAAACATTAGAAATGAGGCTGAAACTCTGTTTGACCATGTCCTAATCATGATTTATTTCCTTCTCCTCAGAAGCAACCATTGTTATTAGGGTCCATCTTTTCATGGAACATACTAAGCATTTATGGGCACAGACATATACACACATATATTCGAGAAAAATATATATGAATGTTAATTAAACAATGTCATGATGCAAGCACCCTTGGGCAACCCGCTCTTTCTTTACTTAATATTTAGAAGATCTTTCTGTGTTTGGAGACACAGATCTACCTACCTTATTCTTTTTAACAGCTACGTGAAATATGAATATACATAGTGTTTAGCCTTGATTATAATCTTACAACCCAGTGATACCCATTTAAAGGGAAACACTACTTTAAATAAAGGTTTTCAGCAGTCATTGCTTCTAGTTGCTTCTAACACTATTGAAATAATCTTAGTACCACATAGTGCTTTAAGTGCATAGACTCTAGAATCAGAATGCCAGGGTTCAAATCTTAGCAGTTTCCATGTCTGTAAAATAGGAATAATGCTAGTGAGTACCTTGTAGGGTTTTTTGAAATGTAAATATGTTAATAAATGTAAAATGCTTAGAATAGTGCTTTGTGCAATTGCAGCACCACAGAAATATTAAGCATTATTATTATTAGGCCTGTAGTTTATATGCATATGTTTTCTTACTATTTAAGAGAGAAACACTTAATGGAGCATATTCTATTGAACTATACAAGCAGTACACATAGTTTCATTCATCCCTTTCTTTTCTTTTCCTTTCTTTCCCTTCCTTCTTTTCCCTCCTTTGTTCTTGACAGAGTGCTTCACTTCCATGAAATGGGGCCTGACTTAAAATGGAATTCTGACACTCGGAAAGTTATGTGAACCTGGACAGGCTACTTAGATCTTTTGAGCATCAGTTTCCTTCTATATGAAATGAGCTGATACCATTTATGTGCAATACTTTTATTAGAATTAAACAACATAATGTGTGTGGAACTGCCTAGCACGATATCTGGTAATAAATCACAGCTTCCATTGTTGGTGGAAGAAGCCCTGGTAGACAGAGCCCGGACTTGGAGGGAGATACACCTGACTAAATCCTGGATTCCCACATAGCTGCTGCTTAGCTCTTCTGCATCTTAGCTTCCCCGTCTGTACATGAAATTCATAACAGCTTTCCAGGCTATTGTAGGAATGAATGTAACAGTACATGTAATGTCACCCACACTAACTGGCATATATAAGAACTGAACAGAGAAGTGTACTGAGATCAAAAGATGATTACCCTGAATGTCAGCATGGCAGAACATGGCAAGAAGTTTGCTTCGAACTTTTCTATAGACCCTGACGTCATCTGGCTTCTTAGGTTTCTGGGTCTTTGTTTACAGGAAGGTAGAGGACTAACTGGTTGAATATGAAATACTGAAATATGAATACTAAAAACTATTATAATGCATAAGGATTATATCATGAGATCATAGCAATATACCTTTCCTGAGTGAGATGTAAGATATTTCTCTGAATGATATTTTTTTTCAACTGATATTTTTGTCCTCTCTCTGCTAAGGGGAAATTATAGGACTTAGATACCAGGTGACAAACAAGTGTTGTCATGTTGGAAATGAACAGATGGAAGGCATCACATAGCTTAGGAGTCATTGTACATAGTAGCTCAGACTCCATTGTGTGATGGTTATTTCAGAGAAGCCTAACACGGTAACATCATGGCATTCAGTACTTCATTAAATAGATATTTTCCCAGTTCCTGTGATGTGCCAGGGTACGTTTTGGGTACTTGGAGATTAGAGCAGTTAAAAAAATTTATTAAAATTACTTCCTTACATACATCATCAACTCCTTTACTTCTCTTTTACTTTGTACTCTCTTGATGAAAGGATAACCTTGGATAAAGCCAACTTTTTATGATTCCTCACCTGTACCCTTGTGCAGATAAACCAGCCTCTAGAAAAACACACAAACTGATTGATCTAATTTTAAATTCCTGTCTGTGATCCTAAAGTGGGCTCCTAGTGCTGCAGACAGTCATTTTATAGTTCGTAGGCTGTTCCCTTTCCCACACTCCTGGTCAACAATTTCTCACCTCTCCTCTTTTCTCAAACCCCCTCACTTCTCACTCTTAGCTGATGACCTTGCTTCCTACATCATTGTGTTAGGTTCCAGAGGCTGCTGTAACAAATTACCACAAACACAGAAATGTAATCTTTCACAGTTCAGGAGACCAGAAGTCTGAAATTAAGGTGTCATCAGGACTGCACTCCCTCCAAAGGCTCAAGGGAGCCAGGGAGCCCTTCCTTGCCTCTTCTAGTTCTGGTGGCTCCAGGAGTTCCTTGGCTTGTATTTAAAAACTCCAATTTCTGTCTCAGTCTTGACATGAATATCTTCTTTGTTCTCTCTTTGTTCCCTCCTTTTCTGTCTCTCTTTTTTTAATGTGATAAAATATACAGATCACAAAATTTACCATCTTAACCATTTTTAAATGTACAGTTCTTTGCCATTAAGAGCATTCACATTGCTCTGCAACCATCACCACCATCCATCTCTAGAACTTTTTCATCTTCCCAAACTGAAACTCTGTACACATTACACACTAACTCCCCATTTCCCCCTTCCCCCAGCCTCTGGCAACCACTATTCTACGTTCTGTCTCTATTAATTTGATGACCCTAAGTACTTTATAGGTACTTCATGTAAGTATAATCATATAGTATGTCTTTTTGTGACTGGCTTATTTCACTTAGCATAATGTCCTCAAGGTTCATCCATGTTGTAGCATGTGTCAGGATTTCTTCTTTTTGAAGGTGGAATTATATCCCATTTTATGTACATACATGTGACATTTTGTTTATTCATCTGTGAACGGTGAATTTTTTCCACATTTTGGTTATTGAGAATAGTGCTGCTATGAACATGAGTATACAAATATCTGTCCCTTTTTGGAGATAGAAGGTGAAATCATTCATGATTCTAAGGTAGAAATTAATGATGTAGTTGTTTATTGCCCTAGACACCGATATGTGAGCTATTACTACATTTTAGATAAGAGAAATCTCTACTCCATCACTACTGGAGGTATTACATTGCCTATTCTGCACATTTTCTGTATGAAAATTTTCATGAGAAAGGTTATGTAACTGGTCACTCCTTTTGTTTTCCCTTGCTATAAAGGAATGAAAAAAGACTTCGTTAATTTCTTGGCAATATTGCATCATTAGTCCTAGCAAAGTATGGTTTTATGGTTTTCTTACCTTGCTTTCCTCCATTATTTTAGTGACCTCATTAATGATTTATTATAAGAAGACAACATGCTTTAATGGCAAAATCAAGAGAAAAGAAGACAGGATACTAAATTGCAACTTGATTTCACTGCAGAATGAAGCAAATCCTTTCCTTGCTCCTGTTATCAATTCTCTTCTAGAAGCTATAAGTTCAGTGGTACCAAACTCATCCCCTGCACAGTTATTCAACCAGCTGTTCTGGATCACAGCAGAGAGCCAGGCATCTACTTGCTCACTCTGAATCCAAAACACAGTTTGCAAAATCCACACACTGAAGTGTTGTTGTTTTACTAATCAGTGATTCCTTACTCCATGGGTGTGTCTCATGCTTTAAACCCTAATCTAACCAGCTGGGATGTCAGCTCTTCAAGCCTAGAGCAGATTCACAGCCACATATTAGGTGCTTAATAAATAGCTATTGATTCAATAAGCTGAAATGAGAAGAGAGGAAGGGAGAAGGCTGCTGGTTGTAGTAATAGCAATGGTAATAACGAGTAAGAGAAGAGAGAAAAGAAGGTGTAATGGGAAAAAAGTACAGCTACCAGTTTCAAACTCAATAAAGGAAAAGAGTCCTAAACAACCTCCCAACCCTTGAAGGGTCAGTGTTTTAGAGAATATGTAATAATCTGGACACCACAATGAACTTCCTCCATCTTTTATCATAAAGATTTTCTTCAGGGACTATTACTCAGCCATAAAAAATAATGAAATAACACCATTTGCAGCAACATGGATGGACCTAGAGATTATCATACTAAGTGAAGTCAGTCAGAAAGAGAAAGACAAATGCCATATGATACCACTTATATGTGGAATCTAAAATATAACACAAATGAACTTATCTATGAAACAAAAACAGACTCACAGACATAGAGAAGAGACTTGTGGTTGCCAAGGTGGGGTGGAGGAGGGGTGGGTTGGGAGTTTGGGGTTAGCAGGTGCAAACTATTATATATAGAATGGATAAACAGCAAGGTCCTACTGTATAGTACAGGGAACTATATTCAATATCCTGATATAAACCATAATGGAAAATAATCTGAAAAAGAATATATATGTATAACTGATTCACATTACTGTACAGCAGAAATTAACACAACATTGTAAATCAGCTATACTTCAATAAAATAGATTTTTTTAAAAAAAGAAAAACAAAAAATACCCAAAACAAATATCTGTCCCTGCTTTCAGTTCTTTTGGATATGTACCCAGAATTAAAATCATTGGTCATATGGTAATTCTATGTTTCACTTTTTTTGAGGAACAACTTGTTATGGACTGAATGTTTGTGTTTTCTCAAAATTCATAGGTAGAAATACTAACCCCCAATGTGATGGTATTAAGAGATAGGGCCTTTGGCAGGTGATGAGGTCATGAGGGTAGAGCCATCATGAATGGGATTAGTACCCTAATAAAAGAGACCCCAGAGAACTCTCTTGCCTCTTCTGCCATGTCAGATCACAGCAAGAAGATGGCCATCTAAGAATCAGGAAGCAGGCTTTCACCAGTCACGGATTTGCCTGCACTTTGACCTTGAACTTCCCAGCCTCCATACTGTGAGAAATAAATGTTTATTGGTAAGCCACCCAGTCTATGATATTTTTGTTATAGCAACCATAATGGACTAAGACACTTTCATACCATTTTCCATTACAGTTATATCATTTCATATTCCACCAACAGTGCAGAAGTGTTCCAAGTTCTTCACATCTTTGCCAACACTTGCTATTTTCTGTTTTTTGTTTTTCGTATCCTGATGGATGTGAAGTGGTATCTCACTGTGGTTTTGATTTGCATTTCCCTAATGATTAGTGATGTTGAGCAACATATCACGTGTCTATTGCCATTTGTGTATCTTCTTTGGAGAAATAGCTGTTTAAGTACTTTGCCCATTTTTGAATTTGAATTTAGTTGTTGAGTTGTAGAGGTTCTTTATATATTTCTGGCTACTAACCCCTTACAGTTATATGATTTTCAAATATTTACTTTCATTCTGTGGGTTGTCTTTTCACTCTGTCAATAGTGTTCACTGATACACAAATTTTAAAATTTTGACGGAGTCCAGTTTATCTGTTTTTTCTTTTGTCACCTGTTCTTTTGGTGTCATGTCCAAGAAGTGATTTCCAAATTCATATCATGAAGTTTATCTTCTGTGCTTTCTAATCCACTGTGACAGATTTAAATATCATATGTGTGCATTTGACCCACAAGTCTTTTTAAATATTTGTTATAATTCTTCTGACTTAAAGTTCTGCCTCCTGGAATAGTCCTATGTGGATCTGTTTCTGATATCTCAAATTCAATATGCCCAAACAAGATATTGTTCTCTAATTCCCCTCCATCCATTCCTGGGTCTCCCACATCCATTGAATTTTTATGACTTGCATTTATTCTCTTCAAAATCACCTTCTCATTATATAAGAATCTATACTCCAACTCTACTAAGTCACAAAATATAACAAATGTCATCCTAAAACAAGGAATTACAACGGTTATTGGGGGTGGAGGAGAGAAAGCAGTGGAACTATTTGCTCTAAATGAATTTTATGCTGAAGCTAAATACATGAAACAAATCACACTGAAGCAGTTCTGGTTGAGGTGAGCAGGGCATAACTGGAATCCCACTTACTTAGAATCTCCATCTCCTGAGAGATGGTCCCCATGAAAGCTATTGCCCTAGAGTTTTCAGGAGACTGTTTACCCTGTTCTGTGGAAAGGAAAGGACCTGGCTTAGATTATAATCTAGCAATATCATAGGCATAGATATCATACTGTCTATACTTTGCATTAAGTAGAACAAAAAGAAGAAAATGTGTTAATGTATTTATTTCAATCAATATTGCCAGTTAGTGCAGTTAGTTACAGGTATTAGTTATAAATATTAGAATCTACTTAAATTAAGAGTAATGTATAAAACCTTTCTCCGTCTACTCCCTGCACCTCTGAGAGATGTAATATGTGTCATTTGTTTTGCACAGAATGCTAGGGTCATCCTTTACTGCCTACTCTAACAACCTAGGGAAGTTTATTCTGAGAAAACACTATCCATCCTTCAACAATTACATAGAGATGGGTCATCAATTCTGAAGACTGTGAAGGTTGACAGCATCACTTGAGAATGTGTGTTTTTCCTTCTGCTGTAAGTCTCCTATTCTCATAGCTAAACTATTATGAAACGAAAACTTCCTGTGTTCTTGATTTCTGGCTTGCACTTGAAATTATACGGGAAATTAAAACCTTTCCAGCTAATCTGATCTGAAGAAGATGTAGAAGGAAACAATTTGAAATTCACTTTGTGTATGATATGACAGATTATAGAATTTGGGTGTCAGAGGACATGTGTATACATAATTTAACTAAAATTGACTGATAACATCCGTAGTCATGAATGGTGTACATCCTTGCTTGCACTTTGCCATTATTCTACTTGCTTATTAGGTATAAAATGATGCCTTACTTTTGTTTTCATTGTATTTCTCTGAACACTAATTCTTTGAGCATTTGTTTTATATGCTTACTTCTTTTTTAAAAATTGCCCTTTTGTATTATTTTCCCAAATTTCTAATGTGGTTGTTCCTTTCCTTGTTGATTTGCAAGAGTATTTTGTATATTTTGATAAGGTTATCACTACCTTTTCAGTTTTAAATATTTTAAATATCTAGTTCCATTCTATCCATACTGTTATTTACCTAACAGAAGCAGTGAACAGTCACATGTATTTTTTATTTATTTTTTTGCCTTATAGTTAATATTCCCTGTGTTTAACTTTAACAATCTATTCCTTATCCTAGGTCATAAAGACATTCTCCCTTTTTTTTTGTATTCGTCATTTTTTTCCCTCTCACTTATGTTTCTACTCCATTTCTGGAGTCTACCTTTGTGTGTAGTTTTAGGCAGGGATCCATGGTTGTGGTGATGGTGGAAGTGTGCTTCTTCTGAGATCTTCCATCTAGGAGAATGTAACTGACAGATGGCCCCAGCTTCTGTGCTCTGAGCCCTCCACAGCACTCATACTGAGACCATGCTTCCCACAGGCTTCTCCTGGCCTTGGACCAACACAGCAGGCTTGTTAAGGCAGGAATATTCCTAGGAAATGTGGGTCTTCTCTGATGGGTGACTTTAACTTGAGGACTCCCCATAGGCTTGGCCAAATTTTCTTGGACCTGCACTGCCATGTGAGACTGTTTCTAACTCTTCTCCCTTTCTCCTCTCCTGTACAAGTGTTGGACTTGAACTGCATCCTGAGGGGTCTCTTTGCCTCCTCCAACATGTATCTCATTTTCTTCACAGAAATTTTCCCCAATAAATCTCTTGTACCTCAAATCCAACTTTTGGGTCTGATTGAGTGAGCTCAGAAAATTGAGGACCAACAAACTCATTTCCCTGCCTATTGGGTAAAGAGGACATTCTGAGTGGTATGCAGGGCACAGATAATCCCTAGCATAAGGTGACAACTGAATTGCTAAAGACTTCACCAATGGTGATCTGGGAAAACTTCCTGGTGGAGGGGACCCTGTTGCAGGATGATGGTTCAGGCAATTAAAAGAGATGAGAAGGAAGAATGCCTACAAAAATAGTGGAATTGGCTGGTTACTGCTAAATTGTATTGTTGCCCCACAGAGAGATAAGGAGAAATGAGGGTTGTTTAAAATCAGTTAAAGGCTAAGCATGAGAGCCAGTCACAGAGAGACGCTTACCTCCTGCAGAGGAAGAGTAGACTAAAGATTTAATAGTTAGTTTCCCAGAGTTTGAATACTTAGTCAAAGCAGATCTGCTCTGCTTAGGTTGGGACCTGGTAGAGAAAAATCTGGGACCTTGAAATGTAAAATGGAGACAGGTGGATAGATATTGGTATTGGTCCTGCAGATTCCTTGAACCTCAGAGTTTGTAGAAGTAGTCCCTTGTTCCTTAGTAAGAGCTAGCCCTTCTCCCATGGTGAAAGATGCTGCAGAGCCCTCTCCCCCACAAGGCAACAGATGCCTCCTCAAGAGATATTCTCTCCTCCTCAATTGACAATCAGGCCAGTAACTCAGCTAGGAATGTGCTGAGCCTTCAAGGTAATACAGGGCAAGTAAGGGTGCTGGGGCACAGAGTAAAACTTAAAAAGCTTTTCCTTCAACTTTACTCTCATTAAATTCTAGGCTTCAGCCACCCACCCTTCCTACATACTCCCATTCAAGATGGCCCCATCTCCCAGTATCTCACTTTTGTTATGATTTCCTGATCTAGAATCCATGTTTACTTCTTTATTCTTAGTTTATCTGATTTGATTGATTTGGAGAAGGGAGTAAGTATCCTATGCTAGTTTACCATTTTGGCAGAAACAAAAGCCCAGATATACTCATGTGATTGTGTGTGTGTGTGTGTGTGTATGCACACTATGTGAGTGTAAAAAATAATGCCATTTTTGAAAAATAAAAAGTGGGTAAGCCCTTTATAAGCAAACAGATATATCTGTTTATGTTTTTATACAGAAGGAACGATATGAAGGGATATATGACATTTTAAACTTGGGTTATTTTAAGAGGAAATTGGAGAGAGGTCGCCAGAGTTTTCTTTATACTACTCTATGTTTAGAAAACAGCTCATGTAACTTCATCTCCTGAAATGAAATTACAATAAAATATATTTTAAAAATAACATGGGGCTTCCCTGGTGGCGCAGTGGTTGAGAGTCCCCCTGCCAATGTGGGGGACACGGGTTCGTGCCCCGGTCTGGGAGGATCCCACATGCCGTGGAGCGGCTGGGCCCTTGAGCCATGGCCGCTGAACCTGTGCGTCCGGAGCCTGTGCTCCGCAACGGGAGAGGCCACAGCAGTGAGAGGCTCGCGTAACACACAAAAAATAAAAATAAATAAAAATAAAAATAACATGGACCAGGAGGTGGCAGCATATTAACACCTTTGGCCTAAGTTTCTTAGTGCCTTGCAGCATTTAAATGAACATAGGTGTGGGTCACAGTGATCTGTTGTTTCTGTATTTCTTAGATTCATCTATAATAAATCAATATTAACTGATTGTACAATCCAATCCTTGTTTTCTTTGGGTTGGCTTCTTGCTTAAATTATCATTTGATATTTTTTACCTTTGTGACTAAGTCACTCTGATACTCCTCCACTATTTGCTACTCTTGTGTTTGGTTGTTATTAACATAGCTTTTGGGGTTACAGGAAATTCCCTGTTGATTTAAAAAGCAACCAGAAACACTCATTGATTCTTTAATATACCATTACTTGGGGAAGTTCTGGGATCTTTGTCTGAGGGAGATAGAAAAAAACAATTTCTACCTGTGGGTCCCTGGTGGGCCTTCTGTAGCTCATACAGATCCCGTCTCCACTAGTGGACCAGCACCCCCAGAGGAAGGAGAGTTGAAAAGTGGTCATGCTATGCCTGGCTAACCACACTCTCCAAAGGGTCTGCTACTTTTAACAGCAGTTATCAAAAACACTTCTGGCTCTTTATGTAGTCTTGAGAAAGGACTCAGTTTTATACAAAACTGTATACCCATTGTCTAGAATACCCAATGTATGACACATAGAGGTTTAAGAAATGTTTGTTAGATGAATAGCTGATTATGCAAGTAGTTGTGTAGAATCCTCTGGATCAGTGATGTCCGATAAAACTTTCTGCAATGATGAAAATGATGTATATCTGTGCTACCCAATATGGTAGCCACTAGCCACATGTAGTTATTTTGCGTTTAAAATGTGATTTGTATGACTGAAAAATAAAATTTTAATTGTATTTAATTTAAATTAATTTATATCTAAATAGCGCCATCTAGCTAGTGGCTACCATATTGGACAGTACAGATTTTAGTATACAGTAATGCTACATGATTTTCTATTCTCCACTCTGAAATGTTAGTGAATGATGGACTGAGCCATTCTGCCTCAGTTGATTATGTAATACTCTTTCAAATAGTATCTGTTTATGCATTTTGAGGATACTGAATAAATAAACATGAGGCAATTATGTAGGATTTATGTGCTTGACATTTATTTCACTAGCTACATATTTATATAGATATATCTCTACATAATCTCTCTGTATCTCTATATAGATAGATCTCTCTATCTACATCTATATCTATCCATACATACATACATACATACATTCATCCATCTAGAGATGAATTATTTGCTTGTAGCAACTCAGTCTTCAAACTGCCTTCTTTCTCCAGCAAGGTTCAGTTTCCAAATGATCTTAATTTGGCTAGGATTTTTTAGATATGAGTGTGATCATGATAGATGGTCTTTTAGAGTTCTCAGTGCATCAGCATTACATAAAAGGGAAGAAGAAAGACATTTTCAAACTCATGTAAAGAAATTGTGGGTGCAAGATTTTTAAGAGTGACTCTTTTCCTCTGACTACTGACCCGATGGCAGTGGTTCTCAACTTGGGGCGATTTTGCCCCTCAGATGACATTTGGCAATGTCTGGATACATGTTTTTTTCTTTTTTGATAGCTGTAGGTTTTTATTGATGCCCTGTGTGAGGTTGAAGAAGTTCCTTCCTGTTTCTTTGTTTGTTGAGGAGGTTTTATCCTGAATGTTTTTTTTTTCCTGAGTTGGTTACATTTATTGACATCATAAAACTGTGTAGGTATGCATAAAAACATTTATTAAAATCTGAATCAGAAAAAGTATGTCATCATTTTCTAAATTTGTTGACTGTTATGTTTTTTTGTTTGGTTTTTTTTGAATTTTAATTAATTAATTTTTTATACAGCAGGTTCTTATTAGTTATCCATTTTATACATATTAGTGTATACATGTCAATCCCAATCTCCAAATTCATCACACCACCACTGCCACCACTTCCCCCCTTGGTGTCCATACATTTGTTCTCTGCATCTGTGTCTCAATTTCTGCCCTGCAAAACAGATCATCTGTACCATTTTTCTAGGTTCCACATATATGCGTTAATAAGACATATTTGTTTTTCTCTTTCTGATTTACTTCACTCTGTATGACAGTCTCTAGATCCATCCACGTCTCTACAAATGACCCAATTTCATTCCTTTTTATGGCTGAGTAATATTCCATTGTATGTATGTACCACATCTTCTTTATCCATTCATCTGTCGATGGGCATTTAGGTTGCTTCCAGGTCCTGTCTACTGTAAATAGTGCTGCAATGAACATTGGGATGCATCTCTCTTTTTGAATTATGGATTTCTCTGGGTATATGTCAAGTAGTGGGATTGCTGGGTCATATGGTGATTCTATTTTTAGTTTTTTAAGGAACTTCCATACTGTTCTCCAGAGTGACTGTATCAATTTACATCCCCACAAACAGTGCAAGAGGGTTCCCTTTTCTCCACACCCTCTCCAGCATTTGTTGTTTGCAGATTTTCTGATGATGCCCATTCTAACTGGTGTGAGATGATACCTCATTGTAGTTTTGATTTGCATTTCTCTAATAATTAGTGATGTTGAGCAACTTTTCATGTGCTTCTTGGCCATCTGTATGTCTTCTTTGGAGAAATGTCTATTTAGGTCTTCTGCCCATTTTTGGATTGGGTTGGTTGCTTTTTAATATTGAGCTGCATGAGCTGTTTATATATTTTGGAGATTAATCCTTTGTCCGTTGATTCATTTGCAAATATTTTCTCCCATTCTCAGGGTTGTCTTTTTGTCTCGTTTGTAGTTTCTTAGCTGTGCAAAAACTTTTAAGTTTCATTAGGTCCCATTTGTTTACTCCAGGAGATGGATCCAGAAAGATCTTGCTGTGATTTATGTCAAAGAGTGTTCTCCCTATGTTTTCCTCTAAGAGTTTTATAGTGTCCAGTCTTACATTTAGGTCCCTAATCCATTTTGAGTTTATTTTTGCATATGGTGTTAGGGTTTGTTCTAATTTCATTCTTTTACATGTAGCCATCCAGTTCTCCCAGCACCACTTAGTGAAGAGTCTGTCTTTTCTCCATTGTATATCCTTGCCTCCTTTGTCGTAGATTAGTTGACCATAGGTGTGTGGGTTTATCTCTGGGCTTTCTATCCTGTTCCATTGATTTATATTTCTGTTTTTGTGGCAGTACCATATTCTCTTGATTACTGTAGCTTTGTAGTATAGTCTGAAGTCTGGGAGCCTGATTCCTCCAGCTCCATTTTTTCCCCTCAAGACTGCTTTGGCTATTCGGAGTCTTTTGTCTCCACACAGATTTTAAGATATTTTGTTCTAGTTCTGTAAGAAATGCCATTGGTAATTTGACAGGGATTGCATTGAATCTGTAGATTGCTTTGGGTAGTAGAGTCATTTTCCCAATATTGATTCTTCCAATTCAAGAACATGGTATATCTCTCCATCTATTGGTATCATCTTCAATTTCTTTCATCAGTGTCTTATAGTTTTCTCCATACAGGTCTTTTGTCTGCCTAGGTAGGTTTATTCCTAGGTATTTTATTCTTTTTGTTGCAATGGTAAATGAGAGTGTTTTCTTAATTTCTCTTTCAGATTTTTCATCATTAGTGTATAGGAATGCAAGAGATTTCTGTGTATTAATTTTGTATACTACAACTTTACCAAATTCATTGATTAGCTCTAGTAGTTTTCTGGTGGCATCTTCAGGATTATCTATGTATAGTATCATGTCATCTGCAAACAGTGACAGTTTTACTTTTTCTTTCCCAGTTTGGATTCCTTTTATTTCTTTTTCTTCTCTGATTGCTGTGGCTAGGACTTCCAAAACTGTGTTGAATCATATTGGTGAGGGTGGACTTCCTTGTCTCCTTCCTGATCTTAGAGGAAATGCTTTCAGTTTTTCACCAATGAGAATGGTGTTTGCTGTGGGTTTGTCATATATGGCCTTTATTATGTTGAGGTAGGTTCCCTCTATGCCCACTTTCTGGAGAGTTTTTATCATAAATAGGTGTCGAATTTGTCAAAAGCTTTTTCTGCATCTATTGAGATGGTCATATGGTTTTCCTTCTTCAATTTGTTAATATGGTGTATCACATTGATTAATTTGCATTTATTAAAGAGTCCTTGCATCCCTGGGATAAATCCCATTTGATCATGGTATATGATCATTTTAATGTGTTTTTGGATTCTGTTTGCTTGTATTTTGTTGAGGATTTTTGCCTTTATATTCATCAGTGATATTGGTCTGTAATTTTTTTTTTTTTTATAGTATCTTTGTCTGGTTTTGGTATCAGGGTGATGGTGGCCTCATAGAATGAGTTTAGGAGTGTTCCTTCCCCTGCAATTTTTTGGAGGAGTTTGAGAAGGATGGGTGTTAGCTCTTCTCTAAATGTTTGATAGAATTCACCTGTGAAGCCATTGGGTCCTGGACTTTTATTTGTTGGAAGATTTTTAATCACAGTTTCAATTTCATTACTTGTGATTGGTCTGTTCATATCTTCTATTTCTTCCTGGTTCAGTCTTGGAAGGTTATACTTTTCTAAGAATTTGTCCATTTCTTCCAGGTTGTCCATTTTATTGGCATAGAGTTGCCTGTAGTAGTCTCTTAGGATGCTTTGTATTTCCACGGTGTCTGTTGTAACTTCTCCTTTTTCATTTCTAATTTTATTGATTTGAGTCCTTTCCCTCTTTTTCTTGATGATTCTGGCTAATGGTTTATCAATTTTGTTTATCTTCTCAAAGAACCAGCTTTTAGTTTTATTGATCTTTGCTATTGTTTTCTTTGTTTCTATTTCATTTACTTCTGTTCTGATCTTTATGATTTCTTTCCTTCTGCTAACTTTGGGTTTTGTTTGTTCTTCTTCCTCTAGTTCTTTTAGGTGTAAGGTTAGATTGTTTATTTGAGATGTTTGTTGTTTCTTGAGGTAGGATTTTATTGCTGTAAACTTCCCTCTTAGAACGGCTTTTGCTGCATCCCATAGGTTTTGGATTGTCGTGTTTTCATTGTCATTTGTTTCAAGGTATCTTTTGATTTCCTCTTTGATTTCTTCAGTGATCTCTTGGTTATTTAGTAAAGTATTGTTTAGCCTTCATGTATTTGTGTTTTTTACGTTTTTCTCCCTGTAATTGATTTCTAATCTCATAGCATTGTGGTTCAGAAAAGATGTTTGATATGATTTCAGTTTTCTTAAATTTACTGAGGCTTGATTTGTGACCCAAGATGTGATCTGTCCTGGAGAATATTCCTTGTGCACTTAAGAAGAAAGTGTAATCTGCTGTTTTCGGATGGAATGTCCTATAAATATCAATTAAATCTATCTGGTCTGTTGTGTCATTTAAAGCTTGTGTTTCCTTATTAACTTTCTCTTTGGATGCTCTGTCCATTGGTGTAAGTGAGGTGTTGAAGTCCCCCACTATTATTGTGTTACTGTCAATTTCCTCTTTTATAGCTGTTAGCAGTTGCCTTATGTATTGAGGTGCTCCTATGTTGGGTGCATATATATGTATAATTGTTATATCTTCTTCTTGGATTGATCCCTTGATCATTATATAGTGTCCTTCCTTGTCTCTTGTAACATTCTTTATTTTAAAGTCTATTTTATCTGATATGAGTATTGCTACCCCAGCTTTCTTAAATTTCCATTTGCGTGGAATATCTTTTTCCATCCCCTCGCTTTCAATCTGTATGTGCCCCTAGGTTTGAAGTGGGTCTCCTGTAGACAGCATATATATAGGTCTTGTTTTTGTATCCATTCAGAGAGCTTGTGTCTTTTGGTTGGAGCATTTAATCCATTCACATTTAAGGTAATTATTGATATGTATGTTCCTATGACCATTTTCTTAATTGTTTTGGGTTTGTTTTTGTAGGTCTTTTTCTTCTCTTGTGTTTTCCACTTAGAGAAGTTCCTTTAGCATTTGTTGTAGAGCTTGTTTGGTGGTGCTGAATTCTATTAGCTTTTGCTTGTCTGTAAAGCTTTTGATTTCTCCATCGAATCTGAATGACACCCTTGCCGGGTAGTGTAATCTTGGTTGTAGGTTCTTCCTTTTCATCACTTTAAATATACCGTGCTACTCCCTTCTGACTTGTAGATTTTCTGCTGAGAAATCATCTGTTAACCTTATGGGAGTTCCCTTGTATGTTATTTGTTGTTTTTTCCATGTTGCTTTTAATAATTTTTCTTTGTCTTTAATTTTTGTCAATTTGATTACTGTGTGTCTTGGCATGTTTCTCCTTGGCTTTATCCTGCCTGGGACTCTCTGCCCTTCCTGGACTTGGGTGGCTATTTTCTTTCCCAAGTTAGGCAAGTTTTCAACTATAATCTCTTCAAATATTTTCTCATCTCTTTCTATCTCTCTTCTCCTTTTGGGACCCCTATAGAGCGAATGTTGGTACATTTAATTTTGTCCCAGAGGTCTCTTAGGCTATCTTCATTTCTTTTCATTCTTTTTTCTTTACTCTGTTCTGCAGCAATGACTTCTACCATTCCGTCTTGCAGGTCATTTATCCGTTCTTCTGACTCAGTTATTCTATGGATTCCTTCTAGTGTACTGTTCATTTCAGTTATTGTATTGTTCATCTCTGTTTGTTTGTTCTTTAATTCTTCTAGGTCTTTGTTAAACATTTCTTGCATCTTCTCAATCTTTGCCTCTATTGTTTTTCCAAGGTCCTGGATCATCTTCACTACAATTATTCTGAATTATTTTTCTGGAAACTTGCCTATCTCCACTGCATTTAGTTGTTTTTCTGGAGTTTTATGTTGTTCCTTCATCTGGTACATAGTCCTCTGCCTTTTCATTTTGTCTATCTTTCTGTGAATATGATTTTCATTCCACAGGCTGCAGTGTTGTAGTTCTTCTTGCTTCTGCTGTCTGCCCTCTGGTGGATTAGGCTGTCTAAGAGGCTTGTGCAAGCTTCCTGATGGGAGGGACTGGTGGTGGGTAGAACTGGCTGTTGCTCTGGTGGGCAGAGCTCAATAAAACTTTAATCTGCTTGTCTGCTTTGGGTGGGGCTGAATCTCATCCTTGTTGGTTGTTTGGCCTGAAGTGACCCAGCACAGGTGGGGCTAATGGTGGACTCTGGGAGGGCTTAGGTCAAGGAGTACTTCCCAGATCTTCTGCTGCCAATGTCCTTCTCCCTGTGGTTAGCCACAGCTGCAACCCCCCACCTCTGCAAGAGACTCTCCAACACTAGCAGGTAGGTCTGGATGAGTCTCCTATGGGGTCACTGCTTCTTCCCCCTGGGTCCTGATGTGCACACTACTTTGTGTGTGCCCTCCAGGAATGGAGTCTCTGTTTCCCCCAGTCCTGTCAAAGTCCTGCAATCAAATCCCGCTAGCCTTCAAAGACTGATTCTCTGGGAATTCCTTCTCCCGTTGCTGCATCCCCAGGTTGGGAAGCCTGACATGGGGCTCAGAACCTTCACTTCAGTAGTTGGACTTCTGTGGTATAATTGTTCTCCAGTTTTTGAGTCACTCACCCAGCAGTTATGGGATTTGGTTTTATTGTGATTATGCCCCTCCTACTGTCTCATTGCGGCTTCTCCTTTGTCCTTGAATGTGGGGTATCTTTTTTGGTGAGTTCCAGTGTCTTCCTGTCAATGATTGTCTAGCAGCTAGTTGTGATTCCAGTGCTCTTGCAAGAGGGAGTGAGTGCACATCCTTCTCTGCCATCTTGAACCAATATCTTTAATATTGTTCTTTAATTTTTTTATTTTAAAAAGCAAAGAATTTCTCAAAGGACATTAAAATCTTATTTTTTTTGATATTTTAATTATATTTATGAATTTCAGAAGGGGGTTAAAATATAATAGTTCTTATACAACATATATTCTGTTTTCAGTGTATCAACTAAATGCATAATTTAGAAAGATCACAAACAGCCTTATATATTCTAAACTGGGATGAGGGTGAGAAAACACTTTCTTACTTGCTCCATCTTTCCATGCCTGCAAACTTACACAATTTTACCTCAGGCTCTGTGTTTTTCCTCCCTTTCTCTGTAATTATGTCATTTTCACATTAAATTTTCCAATTAAAATCCAACATGTTAGACTTTTCGAATCTTAAATAAAAAATTGTTAACATGGTTTCCTGAAATAAAGAATATTAACATTACCAAGTTTATATTTTCTCCAGTGGTAGAGAAAAAAAAAACTCTTAAATTCACAACTCAGAATAATTTCTGGAATTGGAAACCACAAATCTGAAACAGATATTTTAAACATGAAATAAAATTAAACTTACTGATACATCATCCACTGTTGAGAATGCACACTCTTCCACCTCTATGCTTCTTTGTGATTTCTCATCAAATAAGTAGCATCTGGACATTCTTTCAGACTTGTAAGGTGACTAAAGAAAGAATATACTTAAGGATTTAAAATAAACTAGTTTAACAAGTTTAGATGGTAAACTTTAACCAATAGTATGGTTTGAGGTGAAGAATCACTTGATAATCTTTGTTTTAGGAAGTAAATATTTCCTGATTCTGGCTAATTAAATGAGAAACAATATAATGTCCAAAACCTAAGCAAAACCCTTGAATACTTGGAGCAGTTTTGTATTTGTCTTTCAAGAGATGGCACTCTTTGTTCTGAGTCAGTACGTTCTGGTCTTCAGGCTATGCCTTTTCTCCTTTTAGAGGCAAGTGTGAAACAAGATCAGAGACTTTCATAAATGGTTTGATAGCCCTTGACTTGCTTTTCTTAGTGCAATGGTACCTGTCTGGGTCTGGCCCAGTAATTCTTTTGTATCTGCTTCCCCAACTCTCCTTGTGATTTCCTTTGTAGCTACAGCAGTGCCTACTTTTATTGACTTTGAGTTTTCATTTCTGTCCATCAGATCTTTTTTTTTTCCCCACTGTGTCTTTGCCCACATGCCTAGAATATTGTTTTCCTTCTTTGTAATACAGTTCTCAATTAAAAATCCACTTCACTGTAAGATTCAAGACATTTAGTTAGAATCTTATTACACAGGGTCCTGGATGTTTTCCTGTAATTTCCCTACTGTCCAAATAGCCCTTGACCCATGCTTTCCCTTCAAGCAGGAACCTAGTTTTAGTTTTCTTTATTTTCAAAATATTCCTCCTTTTAGACAGTGGAAGATTTGAGGCCAGAAACTGTGACACCTTTGAATGAATGCACTTATTATCACCTCTGTAAACACTTTGACATTAAATGTTTACTGAATCTTTCTTTTAGTCAATTTGACAATCAACAATTAAATTCATATTTCAATACCTCTTTTGAGAAGAAGTTTTTGGCAAAACAGGCACATAAAATTACAATGAATAAATTAACATTTGGGAAAATGTTCAAATTGGCTAATAAATAAAAATTCTATACCTTTGTCAACTTTTTACTAATGTTTGACAACTTACTACAATCTTAACCACTTAAAATGACAGCCATTTATTATTTGTTTTTATTCTGTTTGTCAGAAGTCCAGGTGGGCCCAACTTTGTTCTCTGCTTACTGTTTAAAGGCTAAAAGCAAGAAGTGGGCTCAGTTGGGTTTCTATCTGGAGGCTGTGGTAAAGAATCACTTGCTAGCATATTTAGTCTGTTGGTAGAATTAAGTTCATTTCAGAAGGACTAAGGTCCCTGTTTTTTTGCTCCCTATCATCTTGGGCTTCCCACAGTTTCTGGAGGCTAACTGAATTCCTCGGTAAATGGTCCCCTCCATTTTCAAGCCAACAGTGGTGCATCTTCTCACACTTGGAATCTCTGATTTTTCTGCTACCAGGAAGAGAAAATTCCCTGCTTCTAAGGGACTCTGCTTCTAAAGGATTAGACTTAAACCCACCTGGAAAAACCTCCTTTTTTATTAACTCAAAGTCAGGTGATTAGTAACCTTAATCATATCTACAAAACTCCTTTTGCCATGTAATGTAACATAAGCATGGGTATGATTTCTCATTATATTCACAGTAAGATAAGGGCAGAAGATCTTGGAGGACCATTAAAAAAAAAAGAATTCTGTCTACCACAATACTAAAAAAAAAAAAGATTGTTTTCCCCCTTTTAAACTATATGTTTAATAATGTTAGATATTTAGTAAAAATTCAACATTCACGTACTCTGGGGGTATAGTCATTTGGTACAACTCTTTCAAGAATGCAAACTTATTAAAGTGGTAAGGAGGAAAGAACTTTTATGTGAAGGGATTCATGTGTACATGCAACATTATAGTGTGTTTAGAGCACTAGAATACCTCTTTAAAAAATGAAAATTAAGAATAGCAAAAGGAAAGAAGCCAAGATGAGAGATTAAAATGGAAAATAGGAAGGGGATAATCATGGAAGTTTTGTACATCTAGAAACTATGTTTTGTCTTTACCTTATAGGTTAAGGTCTCATCATTTCTTTTTATGCCATGTCCATGGTCATCTTTGGCTGTCTGGTGAAGACTATGGACCCCTTCTCATAATAATGTTTTTAGATACATAAAATAAAATACATAGAATTATACTAAAACCAGTATATGGTGATGTGGTTATCAAAATAATTTTGAAATTTTTGAATAGAAATAAATATGCTTCTCTTTTAACATATTAAATAACAGCATTTAGCAATGAGTCTAGTAACAATTTCAAAGTTGCAATGAGAATAAATATA
The DNA here is from genome assembly GCF_963924675.1 of Phocoena phocoena. Taxonomy (NCBI): domain Eukaryota; kingdom Metazoa; phylum Chordata; class Mammalia; order Artiodactyla; family Phocoenidae; genus Phocoena; species Phocoena phocoena. The sequence continues at coordinate 53,015,172 of NC_089223.1, read as the reverse complement.
TTTTGATACATATGCAACAACTATTAAATGAAACTAAGATATCTATGATTTCTCTTGGTGACAAAGTCACTGATACAACTTATGTTACTGGGTTGTTGGGGTTTTTTTTGCCTATTTTATAATGGAAAGAAATAGTAAGTTTCTGTTAAAAGTTAGTGAAGATAAAGAAGATTTTTTTTCCTATCCAAGTTGTGCTCTAGATTAAGTACATCTTCTGTAGGAGTTTTCTAGATTAAGTACATCTTCTGTAGGAGTTGGAGAAATTAGAGGTATTTGAAATTAGAAATGCAGGGACATGGACTATAGGACTTCAAGATTAGAGAAAGAAGATCATTTTGAGGTTCTTCCAACAGTTTAGAAGGAGATGATGGAAGTGGAAAAGAAGTTAAGATCATTTGGATTTATGAGTTCAAAGAATTGAGGCTGGGTGTGGATTATCTACTTGGATGTTGAAACTGACAACAATGAAGATAGGAGTCAGATACATAGGTCCATTCTGAGCAGGTGCCTAGTACCTCAGTTAATGTGGGGGGTGTCCAGAGCTTGGAAGTGATTAGGAGGGGCAATATGTGGTACGGTTAGAGGCATGAGCCTATATACTAAAAATAGTTTATATTTTTATACTGTTGTGCAGCAGTAATTGTTGGAAGGCTACACAAACATTTGGAAGCTTTTAAATGGGTGTTGGAAAAATTTTGACTTAGAGCCAGGGAGAAAAAGCAATCACTTGAGAGGGTTACAATGAAAGGGTGTGTTAGATAGGGACATCCAGACTTGAGTAAGAGGTTGAGGGAGCATTCTATGAAAGGTTGAAGGTATAGGAACATTCTGATAAAAAAAAAAAAAAAAAAGAAAGACTAAGTGGAATCAGCTGAGAAAAAGGGTAGTAGTGAGGTGTTAAACCAGTGGGAAAGACAATGAGCAGTGTAGTGAGAGGGAAAAGAAACCACAGGCATTATGAGAAAGAAGCAAAGCAGAGGTAAGGATACGTGATCACAGTGGGCTTCATTTGGTGGAGTGCAAGAGGGTTCATGGAGTGAGGAAGGGTAAGACACCATACTTTATGATTCATGACCCTGGTGAAAAATTTAGTTGCTAGCAGGCTATCCTAATGTTCTGGGCAAGGTCTATGTGGTGTAACTATTTAATGTATCAACTCAAAGATAGCCATTAGAAGTGATAATAATACCAAACATTTGGTCATTGGAAAATATATAGTGTCAGATGGAGAAATACATAATTTTATATATGCTATTGTGTCAATTTTGTCAAATATATGTAGGTATATATACAAGAATAGGAAGGTAAAAAATAAAAATAGTTGTAAGTTGATACAATTGTGTGCCCTCTCCTTCTAAAAAGTATTAGTTATAATGTTCCCACAGGGTTTTTTTGTGTGTGTGTAGTGGGATAAGTAAATCCCATTAATTTCCTTTAATTAAAAAAAAACTTTTATTCTGTAATGCAACTATGTTTTTTCCTACGAAACTTTTATAAAGTGGCTGTGGCTTAATATTTGTCTTTCCAATGGCCTTAACTTTCAGGTTCTATTTATTTCTCCTCTCCACTTTTAAATTCTTCTTTTCTTCAAAGTGCCTTTCAGCCTATTCATTCAACTTCCTAATCCTCTTTCCCTAAGGATTATTACTTGTAGGACAAACACTAGAGGATTTAAAAAATTATCCCAAGAATTCAGTAATCTCCACCTAGATCTAAACAGGAAAATATGGGTTTCAGGTTCAGCAGAAAGTACTAGTTTTTAACACAGATGAAGGGTAGCTGAAACCATTAGGTAATCCTATGCATTTCTGAAATTTCTCCTCCTGAAAACATTTCTTAGGGGGGCATCTGAACATCTTGCATGGAGAGCACTGACATTTGGGAATGGAGAGAGAAGAAAGATCTAACAGGGTGATCTCCTCATCTCCAAAACTAAATTTTAAATAAAAGTTGGGACATAGATTCTAATAATGGAACAAAATGTATAAAAATAGAACTTCACAGGAAACCTATGACATCTGGTTAGCATACTCACAATTACATAGCTCTGTGACTTAAGTTAAAGAATCTTTAATAATTCAGAATGTAGACTAAGATATTACTAAGCAGAGTCTTTAAAATATACTTTGTTAAATTCTGACTTTGGAATGATTTTGGTATTTTCCATTGTCAGCTATGTAATAACTTTAACAATGTTCCCGGTTGATTTTTTCTTTTTTTTAATTTTTATTGGAGTATAGTTGATTTACAATGTTGTGTTAGTTTCAGGTGTACAGCAAAGCAAATCAGTTATACATATATATAATATATTATATATAAATATCTCCACTCTTTTTTAGATTCTTTTCCCATATAGGTCATGACAGAGTATTGAGTAGAGTTCCCTATGCTATACAGTGATTGATTATAGAATTCTCCAACAAGTTGTCATAAAATATGCTGTAAATAAAATGAGTTGGGACTATATTCAGTCTTAAAGCTATCAAGTGAACAACAATTAATTTGATTTGCTTGGTACTTTTCTTTTTGTGATAAATTAATATTAACCATATGAGCTGTATTATATATTATTTCTCTTCAAGAAAATGCTAAATATAATTTCAACAAAATAGTGGTATTTGCAAAATACATAAAGCAATACTAATGATAATGCTGACATTGTATAAAAACAATGACAATCTTAGTGCATGTGCAGCATCAGCTGTGCTGATACCAATTTATAATAATATACTTTGCACTTTTCAAACAGTTTGAAACATTCTCTGAATTTGGACTTTAATTTATTACTCAAGAGGAAAGCCTCATAACATCGTGAGGAGATAGATTAAGTTCCATTTAACAGGATAAGGACAGTTGGGAGTAAAGATGTATTTCTCTTCTTAATTGTGTGACAAGATTACATTTTTCTCATTTCTTATTAGCCATAGTTAAAACTTTCAGGCAAGAAAAATACTGAAACCTGTAAAAGAATGTTTATTGTAAGTATTTACAAAATCATCTTAATCAAAACTTTAGTTTGCTGCATTTTAGTGTGCTTCCTGTAGTTTTGTTTATAAAACAGATTTTCTAATAAGGCATTAAAAAGAGCAAAGTTCAAAACAAACTTTTGTTGTTTCAGCAGGGTTTGAACTATTTTGCTGCTCCTTATTTTAAAATATGGTATATAATTTATACCACATCAAGTCTTTAAATTACTTCATAAGCTTAGTGTGGAGGGTGAGAAAGGGATGGGGTAAGATATAGATTTGGAGGGTAAACTTTCTATGGAGTGTTCTGACCTGCCAATTTAATTGGCTCTGCAGCTTTGCCTATGTTAAAATCATCCTTCATTTCCTTAGGTATAGTTGGATATAGTTTTAAGTGGTATTATTTGTCTTAACCATAAAACTGGCTTGGTTAAATGATATACTTTGCTAAACACCATGTGAGTTTAACTTACATTTTTTCCAAGGAGAAACATCTGTTTGGCAACAATCATTTAATCCCAGTGACTTCTAGAACTGCAATATCCCTGCCTAGTGAATGTGCATAACACAGAGTAGTGCAGAGAAGACTGAACTGGATGAAAGAGCTCCTGGATTCTGTTCCTCTACTGGCTATCACCTACTGTATTCTTCGGGGAAATTCTCTTGGCTTTGATTTCACATGAGTCAAAAAAGGAGGTTGATATAGACAGTCTTTTAGGTCTCTCCCAGCTCTAACAGCTATAATTCTGGCATTAACTTCAATAATTTGTAACAAGTTTATTTTTCATTTCCATGATGGAATGAAGGAATGCCTTGCACACATCCCCTCTCTGTCAAATAAATATATGAACAAAGCAATAAGTTCACTGGGCGATTGCTATTAATATATTTTTGTTCTTATTGTTATTGAATCATGAAGATTTAACTGAGAGGTGGTTAAGCATTGCAATAAGTTTTGTTCAATTCTTACTCTAGTATTAAAAACTAACCCTTTAGTTCTCATGGCATTCCACAGAGGTTATGTGCTGTATCATTTACTGTCAACCTAATGAATTTGACCTTTATTTTATTTGCGGTACACGGGCTTCTCACCGTTGTGGCCTCTCCCGTTGCAGAGCATAGGCTCCAGGACGCACAGGCTCAGCGGCCATGGCCCATGGGCCCAGCTGCTCTGCGGCATGTGGGATCTTCCCAGACCGGAGCACGAACCTGTGTCCCCTGCATCAGCAGGTGGACTCTCAACCACTGCACCACCAGGGAAGCCCTGACCTGTCTTTTAAAACAAGTCAAATTGTAGAATTTTTTACCTATGAAAAGATATATCATTATAGCAGTCACAGCATAAGAGACAAAACCCAGGTTTTTTTTAAACCACAATATATATGTAAAATTCACCAAGCAATAATACTGATAAATAAAAATGCTAACACTAAAAAAAAAAAAGGCACCTTCTTTATAATCTTAATGCATTTGCAGCATCATCTGTACTGATATCAGTTTGCAATAATATACTTTGCATTTTTTAAGCAGGTTTTAAATATTTGACTTTTCAACTTTATTATTCAACAGGAAAGCCTCACAACAATACCATGGGGTAAATAGCTTAATGTCTCTTATGGTAGATGGAAAATATGAATCAAAAGTTATCGCGTGATTCCCATAACACCAGTCAATAAGTCAGGATCAAACTAGAAATAGGATACATAAATCCTATTTTAAAATCTACTTTTCCATTTCTTAGATTTTCCTGTAGCCTTTTGCATTTCTCATTTGTGTTAAAATGTCATTGAGTTGAATTAAACTAATCATATAATTATTTAAATAAGTATATAGTTTCACAGACATTTGCAAAAAGTTATCACAGTCTTCTGAAATATAAATAGAGGTACACAAAAGCACATATCCATTCTTATAGAAATTAATTAGTAGAAAATAATTTTTTTGTAGGTAGATTTGTTTTCTTGTTTTTACCAAATGATGCATTAGGCTTTAACATAAAAAAAGATATATCATCAGTCAAACAGATCTTGAATATGCTAAATATTCTCCAGAAAGCTTTGGCTTTTTCTGTACGTACAAAAGGAAGCATAAGAATTTAAATTTTTACTCTGTTTTTCCTGTTGATATTTAACTGTTAGTAGTCATCAACTCAGAAATTTGGTGACCTTTTCTTTTAAAAAGTGTGTGTGATGACCCTTTCATGTTTATTATATCTTAATATTGATATTAAATAATAACTAGGAGTTTTTTAGTTATATTTATCTTGTTTGCATATATTACATATAGCACATATACATGTAAATTAAAAGTTTTAGTTATTAAAGAAACTAAGAGGCTAAACTTTTCTCCAGTAAATCAGAGCAACAAGTCTAGTGTTTGAGGTCTTACATTTGAGACCTGGATGTGAAAACAGCTGCATCTGTAGTCACAACCCTGGTGACAGATGACCTTGTATCCTATGACTACTTGTGTATAAGAAGCCTTGGTTCAATATACATTACTGAGACATAAAAAGTGATTTTGAAAACCTAGTAATTCACCTAATTGTTTTTACAATGTAATTTTAAGTATTCTGAAATCAAATACATGATTTTAAAGAAGATACAGTTTTTTAAAAGTATATTGTTTTATTGAGTCTTAAACAAATGAATAATAGTTGATAGCCCCTAGTCTATATTGAGAGCCTGCTGTGTACAGACACTGTTCCAAGTAATTTACTTGTAAGCATGCATTTAATCCTCATGATGATCTTAGGTAGGTACTATTTTTATTCTCACTGCAGAAATGAAAGAACTAATGCACAGAGATGTTAAGGACACAATTTATACGTGGCAAAGCCAATGTTCAAGCTCAGGCAGCCTGGTGCCAAAGCCTGTGCTCTCCACCCCTAGACTTGGGGCTGGTTTAAGCCCCAACGTCATTCACTCATTTGACAAATTAAGTTTATTTACATTAAAACTCATAGAGACATTCCTTTCCATTATAACAAACCTTTATATAATGTATAATATATGCCAGGCACTATCCTAAGTGCTTTGTACAAATCAACTCTCCTAACCTGACATTCTGGTAGGCATCTGACTTGACAGAGAATTGAAGACTTATAAAAGCACCATATGCTAATGTAGGTATATCTAAATAAATAATTGGATGTCTCATTCCAACAAAAATCTAGAGTGCTTGTTTTTTTTTTTGTTTTTGTTTTTGTTTTTGCGGTATGCAGGCCTCTCACTGCTGTGGCCTCTCCCGTCGCGGAGCACAGGCTCCGGACGCACAGGCTCAGCGGCCATGGCTCACGCGCCCAGCCGCTCCGCGGCATGTGGGATCTTCCCGGACCGGGGCACGAACCCGTGTCCCCTGCATCGGCAGGCGGACTCAACCACTGCGCCACCAGGGAAGCCCTAGAGTGCTTGTTTTGTTATTAATCATTTGAAACTCAACTCTTCTAGCCTTGGTCCCATTGGTTCCTTTTATCTTCTACCCATGGAAGAGTGTTCCCAAGAGTTGTCTTTATTCTCCTTTTTGGTCTAACTCCAAATGATGCATGGATGGCAAGATGCTGTTAAAGAATAAATCAGAAATGCTTAGTAACAATACAACATGCATCCTGAAGCTAGTGCTTGTGTATATAACCCAATGTTAACAGCAAGTTCAGATACATTTAAACATCTTTTAAATGGCGACTCTTGTGGTTAATGATAATGATCCGTATTACTATTTATAAACCCAGGGTAGAGTTCAAATTATATTACAAATCCCACACTTCTCCATTCTAGCCATTGAATGTCCAGTCATCAGTCCTAGAATGTTGAAGCCCTGAATCCTCAGGGATGATTGCTGTTTGATATTTTGCTATATGAATCCCAAGTGCTCCAAGTAGTGTATAAGGTAAGATTTTGACAGCCCTGGCAGCTCTTCATATCCTGTGGAAAGTGATGTTCCCCATCTTCACTTGGGGGAAAGCATTTATAAATATTCATCTGATTAATAAGATCACAGTTCTCTTGTGAGTGAGGAGTTGGTGCTACTTGTCATTTGCTGTGTCTTCTTCGCTTTGGGTAGAGAAATACTTCTGTCACGTGTATACAAAGTCCACCTCATGATATTAGATTGGTCTGACTCTGAAGTACTTCTTGACATCCAGCACAAGCACTGATTCAAACCACAAGAATATAAATAATATACAATATGCAGGAGTTTTAGCTCTGTGTGCCATGGATAAAATTCATGGTCAATTCACACTAGATACCAGTCTTTGAGGCAATCCAGCCTCGATACTGACTCACTCTTGTGTAGACCCCAGGTTTTTTGGGAAGAGCACATGATTGTCCCCAACTTACTATACTGACAAGGTACCAGATGTCATGATTATCATAAACCAGAGGTCCACCACAATCTCCCTAGAGAAAAAAATATATTTAAAATTGTTAACATCAATAGGAAGGTCACTGCAGTCATCTCTCTTCCACAGGAAAAATGGAAACTGGTACACAGAACATGCAGCCAAACTAGAGACAGATTATATGATGTTTCTCTCAACTGAGTTAAAATTTTGTGCTAAACTTTAAAGTGAATTGTTTTCTAGAAAGACTAACACTCATTCATATGGAATGGTTACATTATTTCTGGTTCAGCATCCCTAGATTTTTTTGCTAGTATTATTAGACGCTTTAAGCATGGGGTTTAGTAAGCATTTATCTAAAATATTTAACATGAGGTTGGTATTTGTGCCTAGGTAGAAATTTTCTGTGATCTCTTCTGAATGTCTTAGCTTGACTGTATTTTATGGACCTAATCTTGGTCTCCTTTTCTGTTACTCACCTAGTTCTAATTTATGTTTGCTTTCTGAATTTTATATAGATTAAATCTCTTTTGGATCAAGGAAGATTAAGTAAATAAACAGTTGTAAGTGTAGAGATTAAAATTGTGGTCTCAGTAGTTGAACTGCCCAAGTTTCAGGTCTAGTTCTATTAATTACTGGTTGTGTAACCTGAGGTAAGATACACAGGGTAACCTCTCTGTGCCTCTTTCACCTCCTTCATTTATTTTTTCTTCTATCAGCTATTTATTGAATTCCTATTATGTGTCCCAGGCATTCTGATGGACATCGAGGATAAAACGATGACCAAAAATGAACGGTCCCTATGCTCATAGAGCTTGACATTTAGGTTAAAAAAACCACAATATTAAATAAGCCTACAAATATGCAAAATGACAACTGTGATAAGTGCTATGGAAACACACAATGGGGGATTCGACTAGTCAGGGAGGAAAGGGATGTTTGCCTTGATGAGATGTAATTGAGCTGATATCTAAAAGAAGAGGAGGAAATCATGAAAAGAAAGGTGTGGATAAAATGTGTTCTAGACAGAGGGAACAGCATGACAAATGCTCTGGGCATGAAGGAGCCTGGCATATGCAAAGGCCTGTAGAAAGGGGGACTGGAGAGAAGACAGCAACAGAGCAAGTGGTACATAATGAGGCCATAGAGGTAAGGAGAGACTAGTCTATATGGAGCCCTATGGGTCTTTTACAGACGGTTTTGATTTTTATCATAAGATAAAAGCAAAGGTAAACCACTGAAGTTTTAAGTGTTTTAAGGAGGGGGTTGACATGATCAGATTACATCTTGTTAGAAACTGTCCTGGCATTCATTTGACAAATGCACTAAAGGAGCATAAGAATGAATATAAGGGAGATAAACTAGATGGTTAATGTGGTTGGGGGTTGGAGGGAAGGGAAGGGGAGGAGAGGGAGGTTGAGAGAAGAGAGAAAGGCAAGAGATGGTGGAGAGAGATTTTAGGAGGTAAAACCCATGGGATTAGGTAATCAATTGGATATGGGACAAAGAGAGAAATTAGAATGATTTCTAGACTCTGGCTTATTTAACATAATGAAAGGGGATTCCATTCATAGAGGTACAAAACATAGGAAGAAGATCAGGTGGGGAGGGGAATAAGAACAGAATCATGTACAACATTTGAATCTGAGATGCCTTTGAAACATCCAACTGGAGCTGCCAAGTAGGAATAGAATATATAAGTCTGGAGATCAAAAAGGAGGTTAGGACTAAAAGTATAAATGTATGAAACATCAACAAAAAGATGATAATTGAAGGTATGAGAGAGAATTAGATTCTCTGGGGAGAAAGTATAGCGTGAAAAAAGAAACAGGCATAGGATAGATTAACATGTATTAGATGGGATTAAGAGAATGAGCCTGAAAAGGAGACAGAGAAGGAGCAGACAGATGTAGGATGAAAATCATTACAAGCCAAGGGAAGATGATATTTCAAGAAAGAGGGAGTGGTAAGCATTATTAAATGCTGTTAAGAGGTTAAAAAAAAAAAGAAGACCAAAGAATTTGTATAACGTCATTAGTGGTTCATTGAAAACATCAGGAAGAGAGATTTTGATGAAGTAATAGGGCAAAAACCATATTGAAATTGGTTTGAGGAGTTAGTGGGAGGTGAGGAAATTGAGACCATGGGTAGAGACATTTTCACAAATATTTGGTGGTAAAGAGATAAGATGAGAAGCTAGCTGGAGGCATTATGGGTCAAAAAAGAATTGGCTATTTCTTTTTTTCCCTAACTTAAGAGATCTGAATAGAGAAGGATCTAGTTACAAGAGAAACGTTGAGTCTGAAAAGAGAGAGAGAGGACATAATTGCCAGTGTAAACTTCCCCAGAGGCCAGCAAGAAGAAGAAACGGAGCAAAGGAGAAGGGACCAGCCTTAGCGAAGAGGCAGCTCCTCTGTTGTGATCTAAGCTGAAGGTGGATGACAAGGGTCCGGATGAAGGCATGTCTGTATGCTTGGTGCTGGGAAGATGGGAAACTCCCCTCTTTTGACTTATATTTTTCTTTGAAAATTGGGAAACAAAATCATCAGTTGAGAATAAACAGGCAGGAGAAACTGAAAGTTAAGGAAAGTAGAAAATGGCGGAAGAATTCAGAGAAAGGTAGATTTAGAAAAAAACAAACTAACAAAAAGAGTAAGGTTGTCAGTTTTGTTATCTGGAACCTATAGTGGAACCATGGGTTCTCTTGTATTTCTTCCAGGAGCATTTGACTTTCCAGATACAGTCAGAGAGAGAGAGAGACTAAATAATTGAGTTCTTCCAGGTTTGGGACTTTGTCAGACAGAAATACTGGGAAGAGAGAGCATCAGGTGGGCTTGGGGTATTAGCAAAAGTGTTTAAGAAATGATCACAGGGACTTCCCTGGTGGTCCAGTGGTTAAGACTCCATGCTTCCACTGCAGGGGGCAGGGGTTTGATCCCTGGTGGGGGAACTAAGATCCCACATGCCACAAGGCATGGCCAAAAAAAAAAAAAAAAGATCACAGTGAAATCTAAATTGGACAAGTGGATGGTAGATGAAAGGAAAGGATTAATGGGATGTGAAATAGCAGAGAAGCTGTGCTCTACAGGTCTCTATGAAATTGAAGGATGATATTCAGCCAACAAATATTTGTGCCAGGCACTGTTTTAGGTGTTGGTAATACAGCAGTAAAATAAAATAGATGCTCTAAAATGTGTGCCTTCATGGAGCTCACATTCTAGGTTAGTGAAAGAGACAGATAATAAGCCAGTTAAATAAAATATATTGTGTGCTGAATGGTACAAGAGCTAAAGATAAAAATAAAACAGAGAAGGGACACAAAGAATATATGTGTAAGTTGTGTATGTTGGGGGTGTGAGGGTTGGAAGGTTGGGGTGTAACAGAGTGTGGCCAAAGAAACAGAAGTAGTTGAAAAGCAGGCAGAAGGATTGAGGTTTGTTGTTAAATAGGATGACTTGGGGATTTAGTGTTGCTGGAAATGGAATAGTTTTTGGTGACAAAGCTCAAGGTGTGACCCTAAGAATAGGTGACTGAGGAGGAGTGAAGATCACTGGAGGTTAGGAGATCTAGGAACTAAGAATCCAGCGTTTAAGTGAGTTGACGTTAATATTGCAGGCCTTGGGATGGAGACAAAATCTGTTTCAGGTGTCAGTCATGAAAGAATGAAAGGGACAAAGATTTGGAGGTGGGGGAATAAAAACAAGATGCATGAGAGATGATGATAGAGCTGAATAAAGTGGTCTTCAGAGGAGAGGTTTCTCTGTCTTTTGATTCCAAATTTGTTTAAGAAAATAACAATAGAGCATAAGAGTTATTGTGTGAACCAGAAATTTGGAGCAATAGACTTTAATTTCCTAATTTGTAAAATAGGGATAATTATAGTAATGCTTCAATCTCATTATATTAAATGAAATAATGTATAGAAAGTGCTTAGCGTTGTTTTGGCATAGTAAACACTCAGTACAATCATTTTTGTTATCATGTCTATTTAAGCAAACTGTGTCTTTGGTAAAATTCATGTCATTTTTTTTCTCCCAGGTAAAGTATATGCCCAAATTAGAAATAGTTAATGGAAACTTTCCTTTTAAAGTTTTGACCTTGACTTTGGACTTACCTTACATGCATCTGCTTTTCCATCCATGAATCCAGCACATAACATTCCTGAAGTTATCAGGCCATCATACACATCCTTTCTGTTACACACATCAGTGCTTATGGTTTCCACCCTGGCTTGCCGAAATCTATTTTGTGTAGGTCCTATTACACAAACAAATGTAAAAATGAAAAACATGTTCTTTGAATAGAGTTATATCTAAGACTCAGAAGACACATAAATTGTATATTTCTAGGAACAAAAGCATTAAGATTTTTATTATTTAATTATTGTCTAATTTTATTTTCTGTGTCAAAAATGCCTACATGCAAGGAACAATACACATACATGACCCAATATTATATCATATTTTTAGCTCTTCAAGAGTTATTGGAACCCTCAAAACTACATGCAACATTGTGTGTGTATGCCCTTTTTTTTCATGAGAAGAGGGTTCATCACACTGATCTTGTCCAACTTCACATTTTTCCATGTAAGGGAATTGAGGCTCAGAGGAGTTCATTGATTTTCCAAAAGCTACTCAAGAAGAAACCAGGGTACAAGCAGCACAGGTCTATTTGTCCTACTCTATGCTGTATAGCAGCTGTCCCCAACATTTTTGGCACCAGGGACCGTTTTCGTGGAAGACAGTTTTTCCATGGACCAGTGGGTGTAAGTGTTGGTTCAGTTGGTAATGCGAGCGATAGGGGGCAGCAGATGAAGCTTCTCTCACTTGCCCACTGCTCACCTCCTGCTGTGCGGCCCAGTTCCTAACAGGCTACAGACTGCTCCCGGGCCACGGCCTGGGGGTTGGGGACCCCTGCATGTTATTTCAGGTGTTTCAAAACATGAGAAACAAAACAAATGCCCAAGATACAGCAACAATATGACACCAGCAGAGAGTAAGGCCAGTGGTTAGGAGGAGAGAATACTGCACAACTGAGTCTCAAAACATTTACAAAACACTTTCATGTTTATGATCATTATATATCCTCATTAAAATTAGGAAGAATTTATACCAAAAAAAGTATATGAAGTATATGCTAGCCGGGAGTGTTTACGTCTGGCAAATATACAATTTGTAATCCTTTACTCCCTTGTACTCCCATAGCATTTTGTTCCTTATAGTATCTAAAACGGTCTGTTCTATTCATCATGTTATTGACCTCTCCCTTTCCTCACCACTGCTCCAATTAATTGTGAACTCCTCAAGGACAGGTATCTGATTCCTTTTACTTTTTAACCCACAGTACCTTTTTCTTCTCCGAGCCATACACATTAGAAACATCCACATTTTAATGAAGAGTCTAAAGCGGTATCCCCTAGATGCCTCATTAGATCCCAAGATAAAATTGTACTAAGAAGTAAATTATGTTGAACAGCTCACCATCATCTACAATGGATCCAAACCTTGTGACGAATACACTTGTTTTAGATGGCAACTTTATGGATGAATCTGGGAGGCAAACTCTGAACTACATTTGAAAACTCAACTCGGGTAGCAAGCTGAGCCAAAGCAATGTCATTTTCATTTGTTTCTCTATGGTAATTCTCATGAAAGGTAATTTTCCTCACACTTCGTGGCACTGCAGGTGGTGTTATAGTCGTGCCAACAGTAGCAATCCATTGACTTGGGTCTTTATGTCTGCAAAATATAAAGGGTAAAATGTGTGATGCTTAACTGTATCCTTTAAAAAAAGATTGAGACCATATTCTCCCCAACTATTGGAATTATGCTCCTGAAAAATCCCTATGGTGAGAGAATTTGCAGTTGATGACCTTATGGAAAAAAGAGGTTAAAATATTGATACAAATGAGAGTATGAAAGCCCTTAAAATATTTTACATACTCTAAAATTAAAGAGAGTACAGTAACTAAATGGAGTTCCATACTATGTTTGGAATAATAATAGTAATGGCTACTATACAATTAGTTTCTAATATTTTAATTCCTTGTTTATTAGAAACTCTTCAAATTTGATTTCTTCTATAATTTCAGTGAAGTATGTAGAAATTAATTTTGATTTGTTTTGGATATTATGCACCATAAGAGGTATTTTCCTTCTATATGAGACACTCCATCCATTCTTATTTTATGACTCACCTGTCAGTTCTTGTTTACTGGGTCTTACCTTGATCTTTGAGATAAAGTGCAATTTGTCTGCTTCACAAACCCTCATATGTACACAGGATTGTTTCTCCACCCAAGGCCCATACCCTGCCCCAATACTCAAGGGCTAAGCAGCCCTATTCAGTGTCATGTTGTTAGTGCTCCCACCGCCTTTGACCTGGCCTAGTCAGTCCCTCTTACTATTTTTGAGGCTCTTCCTTAACACAGATGCTTTTCTCTACCACAAGGTTACATAACAAGCAAATTCTGTTTACTCCTATCATCTCTTTACCTCCCTATTCTAATCTAAAGCCCAGTTCCCTCTTTGTCTAATTATCCCTTTCAAGAATGACTAGAAATATATAGAAACTTGAAATTCTCTATGTAGAAGAAAATTATTTAAAAGCAAATCACACAGAAGAGAATTCAGAAAGGGGGTTTCCTTGTTCATGCAGGATTACTGTGTTGGTGAATCATAACTTTTAAGTGTAATGAAAAACCTGAAAGATCAGTAGTTTTCAGAGTACTCTGCACTGCCCCAGGGATGAGCAGGCAAGCCTAGGGGTGGAGGGATTGGGATATGGGGAGGGCTCCTCTCTCATCTGTTTTTGTTTTTTAATTTCCACTTGGTTATGTATATAATTTGTTTTTTCTTTTTGTCTGCGTTGGGTCTTCATTGCTGCACGCGGGTTTTCTCTAGTTGTGGTGAGCGGGGGCTACCCTTCGCTGCAGTGTGCAGCCTTCTCATTGGGGCAGCTTCTCTTGCTGTAGAGCACAGGCTCTAAGCGTGCGTGCTTCAGTAGTTGCAGCACGTGGGCTCAGTAGTTGAGGACCGCAAGCCCTAGAGCGTGGGGGCTTCAGTAGTTGTGGTGCACAGGCTCTAGGGTACCGCAGGCTTCAGTAGTAGTGGCGTGTGGGCTCAGTGGTTGTGGCTCGCAGGATCTAGAGTGCAGGCTCGGTAGTTGTGGTGCATGGGCTTAGTTGCTCCACGGCATATGGGATCTTCCCGGACCAGGGATGGAACCCGTGTCCTCTGTATTGGCAGGCGGATTCTTGACCACTGCGGCACCGGGGAAGTGCCTCTCATGTGTTTTACTTATTTACACTTTAAAGGGAGATTTTATTCAAAGCAGAAATCTTAGGGCTGAAGCATTCATTTGAAAACTAGAATTCTGGAAGCTACAAAGACATATGTTACTTCAGTCCTTAAGGAGCTTGTAAGCTAATGGAGTGGACAAAACAGGAATACCCATCTCTTCATGCATCATCAACCAGAAAGGGAGTCTCCAGTCATAGGCACAGTTCAATATGTTTTGTGGATAAGAACACTAAGACTCACTAAGAAGTTAAATGGCTTGCGCAGGTAAGTCACATATCCACCTGGTTACTGTCAGAGAGAGATGACCTAGGTCTCATGATATCCCGTCAAGAACTTTTTCCCTACACACTCTTGTTTCACAAAGACTGGGATCATTTTTCATGGACATAAAGGTACTAACATTTGTCTTAAATAAAATTTTTAAAAATACACTAATTCTGTAGGGAAAAAACATAAAAAGTTTAAAAGTATTTGGATAATTGTGAAATTGTCTTCAAAGAATCCTTATTTTTCCTTCACAACAGTACACTGCATTATGCAGTTACATGAAATTATATCACCTGCGAAATGGAACCCTTTCTCTCCAGGATCATTACCTTTCCCAACTCTTTTATATTATTATTATTACTGGCATAAAATATGCTATTACATTTCTCATATTTTAAAAAATCCTTCCTTTGAGTCCACAACCACCCCCAACTGTCAAATTTCTCTGCTCCCATTCATTTAAAAACTCCTTGAAAGTGGCATCTAAACTCACTACATCCAATCCTTCTCCTTCTTTTCTCTCTTGAATTCATTCCCATTCCCATCATATAATCACAGTTTCTTTTATCAAGGTCACCAGTTATCTCGATTTTTATCAAACTCAATGGCCGATCCCCACGTAGGTCTGCCAACACACAGAGATGGCACTGGACCTGCCGAAAATGTATCTCAGTCATTATAGCTTATATTCTTTTCTAAATGTATTGACATTCTGGGCTTATTTATTTTTAATTTATATAAGCAAAGATCAGTTACAAAGCAAAATAGATGACACTCCCAAACACGAGTGTGAAGATTGGAGGAGTCTGTAAACATGAAAAAAAATCAGAAAGCCTTGAAAAATTAGTGAGACTCAAGTTTACCTAAGGCATGATGCTAGTCATTTTCAGGGTTGTGAATTTGTGTGAGTCCCTTTTCTCTTCTTTCATGAGAGAGTGACAATCACCTTAAATTCATTAGGTTATTCTCATTGCACGTCTGCTCCATAAATAAAGGTGTAGGCATCTTGAAACAATTTGGGTGTTACCACAGAAGGATGATCAAGCACCTCCTAGACACACCAAGGATAGTTTCCTCTGAACGGGTGTGTGAACAGTGCCACTGGCCAGGGCTTTACTCAGAGCTTTTGTGTTTTGAGGGTTTAAAAGGAAAAACTTTCTGTACCCTGATAGTGAAACCTCAGGGAGAAAAGATAGTGTGTCCCTGGTCTTGGGGCAATAGCGTGCCAGTGCATGTCTGTGTATGTGAAGTGATATAGCTGAGTGTTAAGAGCTACAACTGTGAAAGCCCAAGCAGAGAGCTCCTTTTAGATTGTGTGTGATCAGTCTTACATTCTATGAGGGCAGTGATAAAGGCTGGCTGGTCTCTCTCACCATCCACACACCTCTCTGGTCCATAAAAGCCCACACAGTTCTTGGATAATGCAATTGGAAGGGAGCGCTTCAAGAGTGATACCTTTGATTTTTTTCTTTTTTCTTATTTGATTTTTTTCTCATCACTTACTAAAGTGATGGTGGATGTTGATAGTTGGAGGATAGATGGAATAATATTTTTTAAAGTGGCTGAATTTTCTCTTTAAATAGGTAGAAGAGTTTAAATTTGTTACATATATAATAGTCTTTAAACTAAAATAATTTATGGTATAGTAGAAAAGATCACATTGGTGTCATGATGCTACAAGAGAATATGTTGTAAGAGCCATAAGAATGATGCAAACCAAACATGATAGATACGGAGAGAAGGGTGAGGGGATGAGTATGTTTGGGGCATAGAGCAACCATAATGTATTTAGGGGACAGGGTCCATCCAGAATGGAGTAGAGGCTAAGCTGGTGAGATTGGACTCTTCCCAGCACTAAATTGACAGTAATTAATAACTGAGTAAGGAAGACTAGCAACAGCTCTAATAAACTTACTTGCGGAAGCAGTGAGCGGCCGTGAGCAGCCAAGTGTTACTGATGAGGCTAGCTCCGCACTGATGGCCTGCCCCTATGAGCTGGAGGCTGGCCTGCCATGGCCACTCCCCTTCCATAGCTGTTTCACTTCCTTGGACAACCCTTTCAGTAGAAGACGATGCTAGTAATGGCATGTATGAAGATGTCATCCTTATTCCACAGTCTGTCACAGAAACATGCGTTAGTTTGCTTTCATGAAAAGGAATGGAAGAAAAGGACATCCTGATTTGCACTGCGTGCAGATGGTTAGACAGTCCATTGAACCTGCTATTCTTTAACCCATTCCTAGCACTCAGTCTCTGGGGTTATTCTGTAAGGGTCCTACTAATCCTATTGAGGTTCAGAAGAAATATTTACCAACATTTCAAGGCATCAAAACCAGGAATTAAATTCGGTCTCCATATAAAGCATATACGGATGAATAAACAGGTGGGTAGATAAATTACTGAGCATAAAAATGTATAGATCCTCTGCTAAGGGTTTCAGATACATTTATAGCAAAATACTTTTCAAATGAGAAAACTCGGCTCTGGAGGAGAACGTAAACTACTGGAGGTCACCCAGCTGGTAAATGACAGAGTTGTATATAAAATTAGAAGGATCCACATCAAAGCTTGTATTCTTACTACTGAGAGAGAGCCCAACACTGAATGTCAGTCATGATTCTGCCTTGACATGAATCTGTAGACTGTCTTTGTAAAGCCCTGATATTTAAGTCTTAAATACAATGACTTTTTTGCTTTTCTAAAATTTAAAAGACCAGTTTTAAAAAAAATTCTGATTCCCTGATAGCAAACCCTCAATTGATTAGACTTCAAATCAACCTTAAGTAATACTTGAAAGTATATTAGCATACTTTATTAATGTGCTTTTTAATTATTTATATTTTGTTAAGAATACAAGTGTTTTTTTTTACAAAAAGGGGTTTTATTCAAAAACAGGTAAAAATAGTTGCCTGAAATCATATTTACAAATTTATCATAACTCCCTTAGTGTTAAATAGCTTTAGCTTAAGGTGACCATAAAATTGAACAAATAGAGTGTCTAGGTTAATATGGTGCCATATCAGTATTGCCTAATACTTGCTCTCCCAACTTCCCCTTAAAGTAAGCATGAAGATAATAATAATAAAAACAACATCTACTAGTTATGAGCCAGGCCCTGTACATAATGTTACATATATTTTCCCTAATTTTTATAACAACCCTCTATGTTAGATGTTATTATCCTCATATTGCAGATGAAAAAAATTGAGTCTATGGTATTGTTCAAAGGCAAAAGGAGCAAAATCACCAGAAATTAAGGAAGGATAAGAAAAATTATAAATTCTGGTAGTAATTTTCAGTAACTGCAGTGTTCGGTTGGTTGGTTTAAAAAGCAACTTCTTAGATAACCCAAGGTATATCCCTGAACCAGAATTGTGTGGAGAACCCCAACAATTCTGACAAAGCCACTGCTATTGTGATTCCCTAGCCCAGGGAATAAAGCTAGCCAAATAGAAACTATAGTTTGAACCATCCAGTTGTGACCCATCAAGCTTTTCTCTGTGTGTGTGTTCCAAAGAAGCCACACTGTCTAGCATACCATCCTGTCTAGGGACACAGGAAAGATGAAAAGTTCTCTGAAAATGTAGTTATTTTATTAAATGGTCTGAATGTGTACCCCAAAATTTATAGTTGAAATCCTAACCCTTAAAGGTGGTGGTATTAGTAGGTGAAGGTGCTTAGTCATGAGGATGGAGCTCTTATGAATGGGCCTTATGGAAGAGTGTGCACAGGGATCCCTAGCCTCTTCCACCATTTGACTATACAGCAAAACGTCTGAGTCAGAAGAGGGCCCTCACCGGACCATACTGGCACCCTGATCTCAGACTTCTAGCCTTCAGAACTGTGAGAAATATATTTCTGCCGTTTATAAACTACCCAATCTATGATATTTTGTTATCACACAAGGAATGGACTAATGAAAAGCAATTTAAACAGAGAAAGAAAGAGCACTGGCACCAGTGAATGCTGGAGCTGGTGGTACTCTAAAATGGGTCGTTGATGTAGTTTTCATATACTCTCTTTGTAAGATCAGAAATTAATCCTGCATCTAACTGTATGTCATGGTTAAGGTCCTCTAAATCAGATGATATATAAACTCAGAAGACAGACATATCTCAGAAAGTTTTCTTCAAAAAATTTTAGGACATGTGCTTGGTATTAGCAAAGATATGCAAGAAGACATGATCTTATTAAACAAAAGTAGCCAAACATGGGCTTCCCTGGTGGTGCAGTGGTTGAGAGTCCTGATGCAGGGGACACGGGTTCGTGCCCCAGTCCGGGAAGAT
This sequence comes from Phocoena phocoena, assembly GCF_963924675.1. Classification (NCBI taxonomy): domain Eukaryota; kingdom Metazoa; phylum Chordata; class Mammalia; order Artiodactyla; family Phocoenidae; genus Phocoena; species Phocoena phocoena. The sequence goes on along the minus strand of NC_089223.1, from coordinate 52,996,010 downwards.
CCCTCATGCCGCGGAGCGGCTGCGCCCATGAGCCATGGCCACTGAGCCTGGGCGTCTGGAGCCTGTTGCTCCGCAGTGGGAGAGGCCACAGCAGTGAGAGGCCCGCGTACCACACACACAAAAAAAGTAGCCAAACATAAGGGGAAAATATACTGTGATAAGAGTACACATAACGAAAGAGTTGTCTGTCACTAAAGAAAATTCAAAATATCACAGAAATGTCATAACATATAAAATCCACGTAGAAGTAGTAAAAAGAAAAAGTGACGCCAAATAACAGAGATAAGTGGTTTTTGGGAGTATAGATCTGATGAGATCTTTCAGAATGCAGAGGAAAGTAACCTGAGCTGGAACTAGAAATAATGATTGACATGGAGAGCAGAAAATGGACATTCAGGTAATAAATCATTTTTCTTCCTGAGGAAGAAAAAAAAGAACAATTGGAACAGAATCAATCATCAAATTTATAGAGGAAGAACATTTTTCCAGAATGAGAACATTGAAAATGCTCATAATTTCCCAAAGTTTAGTGCCAAATATAACCACATCTAGATCTCTTGGCAAAAAAAAAAAAAGAAAAAGAAAAAGAAAAAAAGTTATAGGATAAAGATTTCCTATCTTCATCCAGAAACCAAAAAGGTAACCTATATAAGAATAAAAATCACACCAGCCTTAGACTTCTACTCTATAACAAAAACACTAGAATACAAGGCAATAATGTATATACAATTATTTGGGAAAGTTTATGGTCCAATATTCCTATAAAATGAGAAAAAGGAAGTAGAAAGATTCTGACATGCGAGTTCTCAGAAAATATACCATCTGTATAATTTTCTTGTTTACAAATAACTTGAATATAGCTGATTCACTTTGTTATAAAGCAGAAACTAACACACCATTGTAAAGCAATTATACTCCAATAAAGATGTTTAAAAAAAAAGAAACAGAAAAAAGAAAAAAAATAACTTGAAGATAGAGTTCAGCAAGCAAAAAGGTGAATTTAAATCAAGACTCAAGAAGGAGAAATAGTAAAAATATAACAAGAGTCTTTAGTGATGGGTAAAAATTGTAATATTGGGATAAAATGGAACATGATATTTTGAAAAAGAATATTAATAGATTTCCTGGACATTTCATTTCTCTTCATTTAATGAGAGCTATGTATGTGGCAGAAGAAAATATATGTGGTAGAATTTTGGTTATTGAGGATGGTCATAGAATATCGTTATTTTGATATTAAAACAACCTTTATAGTAAAAAGTCAGTATACATGACCAAGAAGGCCGAAAAGTGATTTTTAAAAATTGTAAAATAAGAAACTCTACAATTTTAACATTTTTTATGATGGATATTTTACTTTAGCTTATATAATCATGTATTAGGGAAATTATATTATTAGGAATTGAGATTTAGTTTGAGATTGCCATTTACAGCATGCTGGAAAATGTCATATTTTTCTTTGGAATACAATTGATTAAAAATAAAGGTGGATACCATACTCTTCATCACTTCTAATTACTTCAGGAAGAAGTTGTCACTATTATGTGTGGAGATTCTATCTCAAAATGTATTTAAAGGATTTTCCTGATGTCTAACAATAGAGAAATTCACTTTAGATGATCTGTTTCTTCACTTCACGGCTGCTGGGAGGGGAAAAGACTCTAGGTCCAAAGGACAAGCCTTATTTTTTGGTATTAAGTCAGAAGTAACTACACTTGGAAATACTTAATTGGAAGCAATGAACAGAGCTGGAACACCTAATGCCTGTGAGACGTATACTAGAGTTCAGGGGGAGGAGTAAGAAAATAAAAAGACACAGTCCCTTACCTTGGCACTTACAATCTTATTTGAAACACATTATTTTACTTTCTTTAATTATATGTTGGCATAGAAAAATAGAAATGTCTCTCAGTTTGGTTTCCAACCAGTTGTGAGGTAGTTTTAGTTTCATAACCTTTTGAACTTCATTTTCTTCCACTTTTGGGGGAAGATAAAATGAGAACTTTTCTGAGTTTGTGTTGTGAGGAATCAATGATGAGATGAATAAGAAATTGTTTAAAATTGGAAATAAACTAGAGAACCTCTTTACAGTTCATGTCAATGGTTCTTCCAACAGGGGTCAACCTTCATAAAGATGTCTGTTTCTTTGATACTATAGAAGCTAACCCCCATAACTGACCAGTAAAGACCTCTGGGAGTCAGGATACCTGTACTTTAATTCTTCCCCCAAGGCTTGCTAGTCCCATGTCTGACATCTTACTTGAGTCTAGTTTCCTTAAAATGGTGGAAATAATACCTACCCTTTCATGTTTTGGAAAAGATCCAACATGATAATACATATATGGGGGGAAATTAAAAACCCATAGCAATGCCCATGAGTCTTCAGCTGAAAAGAAACCAGTGAAAATGATAAGCAAAGAAACAAGCAGCAAAGGAATGACGAACTCAGCTCAGGGCTCATTTAGCTCTCAAAAAAAAAAAAGTTCTTTATCAGTATAACAACTGACACTAGAGCATTTACATAAGGACTATCTGTGATTCAGCAAAGCATAGGAAGGACCATGACTCACAAAGTAATTGATAAAACACCTCACAGACACAAGGGACAAGAAAAACAGGATATGTTACTCTGATTCAAACTATTTTACTTTACTTCCTTAGTATGATGTTTTAGTTCTGTTTCCTTCTCTCCCTTAAAAAAATATTATAGACCACAAGAATGGAAATGGTGGGTCATTATGATGAGGAAGAGATGAGGAGATGATGCGGTGGTGGAGGAGGAGGGAAATGTTCCCGAGTGTGTGTGTTTGTGTATATGATAGAACAAGAACTCAGGGCTGGAGGGGAAGCAAAAATTATATGTTTGAATCTTGAAGCATTTTGTTTTATTTTTGTTGAGTAATATTGAGCTGCCAACTCTAGACAAAAGATTTGAAAAAATTCATTTCATTGGTTATATTTAGATCTGGTTAGAAAAACAGAGGAAAATCAGAATTAGTCTATCAATGGGGCCTAAGAAGTTAAGTTGAGAGATAAAATGTCAGATACCTGGTTAAATTTGAAATTCGTGTAAACAATAAATAAATTTTTAGTGTAAGTATATTTTATGCCATATTTGACATCCTCCCACATTCCACAGCTGCACAGCCCAGGTTTGAAACCCAGCTGAGCCATTTATTTGCAAAGACAAACAATAGTTGAAATATACTTATACTAAAAAACTATTTTTTGTTTACTGAAATTCAAATTAAACAGAGTGTGATTGATCTGTGAATATATTTCTCTGGATGTGTATTGTCATGAGTGTGTGTGTGTGTGTGTGTGTGTGTGTGTGCTTGTGTGGAGAGAGACAGGGATGAAATGTAGATGACTCCAGGTGGAGTAAGTATAAGAAATATTATTTTAAGTTTCTAAAATAGAATTTATTTTTCTTTGTATTATAATAATATTGATATATATGTTACACAAAATTTTGAAAATACATAAGAGTGTAAAGAAAAATTTTAAATCCACAATTTCATCACCTGGAGGTAATCGCTGTTAAAATTTTGAGTTATGCCCGAATTTTTCTTTCTCTTCACTCCTCATACCTACAAATATAAAATTATTATAAAAATTTAAAGATATACAAATGCTAACATTTATTAAGTACTTAAATATATATGCCAGGCAGCTTACTAAGTGCTTCATGGGAATTAACTCACTAAATTCTCAGTGAAAACCCTATGAGGTAGGTATTATTGTTCCTACCATTTTACAGGTGGGAGAAAAAGGCAAAGAGAAATTAAGCAACTTGTCCAAGGTCACCTAGTAAGTTAGTGGCCCCACTGGGATTCAAATCTGATTAGTGCACCCCTGGAGTGTGGTTTATATGGTTCCTCCACCACTGTAATTGAAGGAATAAGCCATATCCACAACCATTCATTCATTTTATAACATTTAATCTACTAAAGATGTCAGTACCACAGACCTATTTTTTTAACTTTTATTTTTATTTGGAATTAGGAATAAGACATTACCCTATAGAAAGACAGTGCTACTGCTCCAACAGAATAAGCCATCAGCAGTTTCTGTGACCAACCAGAAGTTTATGATGGAGTGAGCTTTTCTATATGGCTCAGCACATAACTAAGAATTTGATTTTCGGATTAGATATGTTTGGGTTTAATCCCTAGCTCTGCTGTTTACTAGCTGTATAACCTTGGGCAGGTGACTTTTCAAACCTTAGTTTTCTAATTTTTTTAAACAAGGCTACTAAGAGTCTCTATCCTACTGACAGGTTCATGAGAGTACAACTTGTATAGTCTTACAGGACACTTCCTACCAGAAGGGCTCCCACTTGGTTTAATGTTCTACTGTGCCATCTTGAAATTCTTAGTTATTTTAACTGTGAACATGTGCATGAGCAGAGGCAATACACTGGGTAACAGTGAGCACATATGATTGTGATCAAGCAGTAGTGCCCACATCTGTAGGCTCAAGTCCCAAGGCACCACGGGCAGTATAGGTGACAAGCTGTGAGCCTCACTCTCTGGAGCACATGTACATGTCTGAGCGGGCTGCCAGAATGGGACCTTGGTTCAGGTTGGTAGTGACAATTGTGGCAGCAGCAATAGAGGTAGCAGTAGCAGTGGTAGTGGCCATTGCACAAGAAAGGTCCTCACATGGACACAGGGATGAGATGGTGGTAGAAGACCAGCTCATCCTTCTGTTCCAGAGCTCTCCCTGCAAAGTCTGCACAAATATTAACTCTCTAGCCTGAGCTTTGTCAGAAGGACTGCAAGCATTCAATCAATAAACTTTCCCAGTAAATTATTACAAAATAAAGTCATACACATGGACCTTGTAATAAAGTATATCAGGGAGTTATTAGAATTCTTAAAAAGGTATAGAGTCTCCAATTTTGAAAACTTCTCCACCATTGCAAAACAAATACCTATAGTCTTAGAAGTAGAAATTGTCTTTAAAGATCATTTCATTCAATGGAAAAGAAAACTATTTTCACATGGTACTTTGAATGAAGTGATTATTAATGAAAAAAATTTTAGGGGCTTCCCTGGTGGCGCAGTGGTTGAGAGTCTGCCTGCTGATGCAGGGCACACGGGTTCGTGCCCCGGTCCAGGAAGATCCCACATGCCGTGGAGCGGCTAGGCCTGTGAGCCATGGCCACTGAGCCTGGGCGTCCGGAGCCTGTGCTCCACAATGGGAGAGGCCACAACAGTGAGAGGCCTGCGTACTGCAAAAAAAGAAAAAAAAACAAACAAAAAAAGTTTTTTTAAATTGTTTTCTTTGTATAGGCACTTTGAATTATATACAAATCATGATGCCACTTTCAATTTTTTGTATGGCTTCCACAAGTTATAAGAAATGTCTGAAGAAACATTAAAATTTCATTGTATAAATTTGAATTTAAAATTAATTTCAGACTTACTCAGAACTGATTTCTATGAAAAGTTAACTCTTTTTAGAAAAATCTTTTTAGTTATGTGAGAATCATCAGCTCTAGAGATACTAAAACTTATATTTTTAAATAATTTATTAGAAATTTATCTAATGATGTCAGCTTGTATAAAATACTCTTAAGAGGTCAAGTAGCAGTCACATCAGTGAAAAGAGCTTTCTCAAAATTAAAAATTCTCAAAAATTTTAAAACTAGAAAGATCCATGTGATAATGGATTAGATTTAGAGACATAAGTATGAATTCATGTTTAGTTTAATATGGATACAAATTGCTACACAGAGAGATATTTGTAGACACATATACACTGGATATATATATATACATATATACCCATATATTTACTATGTATACACTATGCTTGTAAATATGCATACATAGTATATAACACATATGTATACAAACATATATTTACTATGTATATACTACGTATGTATATATGTAGGCATATTTCCTCCTTCTTTCAGCTGAGAGGATTTAGAAGCAAGGAAACACAGTAGCCACAAACACACTTAGCTCCCAGATCTTGATTTCTAATACCATTCTCCAATAAAAGTCACCAGGGCTCCATGGAGAAACGGCTGAGTTTAGGACTGGGACAGGAAATACATGAGATGAGCTCACAGTACCTTGTAATTCCAGAAAGAAAGTGCTAACAAACAAACAAAGCCCCCCAAAAAACAAAACAAAAAAACGTGATGGTAGTATGTCACCTAGTTTGGACACAGGAGGCAACTAAAAGAGCTTCTAGGACTTCCCTGGTGGCACAGTGATTAAGAATCCACCTGCCATAGCTAGTGGGAAGCAGCCGCATAGCACAGGGAGATCAACTCAGTGCTTTGTGACCGCCTGGAGGGGTGGGGTAGGGAGGGTGGGAGGGAGGGAGACGCAAGATGGAAGAGATATGGGAACATATTTAAATGTATAACTGATTCACTTTGTTATAAAGCAGAAACTAGCACACCATTGTAAAGCAATTATACTCCAATAAAAATAAATAAAGAAAGAAAAAAGAAAGAATGTAACAATGTAGGGGGAGAGGAAAGAGAGAGGAGATATGAGGATATATGTATATGTATAGCGGATTCACTTTGTTATAAGGAGAAATTAACACACCATTGTAAAGCAATTATACTCCAATAAAGATGTTAAAATAAAAAAGGAATCCACCTGCCAATGCAGGAGATACGGGTTCAAGCCCTGGTCCAGGAAGATCCCACATGCCGCAGAGCAACTAAGCCTGTGCGCCACAACTACTGAGCCTGCACTCTAGAACCTGCGAGCCACAACTACTGAGCCCACATGCCACAACTACTGAAGCCCGTGTGTCACAACTACCGAGCTTGTGCTCTAGAGCCCATGAGCCATAACTGCTGAGCCCACATGCCACAACTACTGAAGCCCGTGCGCCTAGAGCCCGTGCTCCGCAACAAGAGAAGCCACCGCAGTGAAGCGCCCATGCACGGCAACGAAGAGTAGCCCCCGCTTGCCACAACTAAAGAAAGCCCTTGTGCAGCAACGAAGACCCAACACAGCCAAAAATCAATAAATAAATTTACTAAAAAAAAAAAAGAGCTTCGAAGGTTAAGTTTGGAACAATTTGAGCAACAAAATATTGGATTATAACTCAACGTACAAAATAAATATCCATGAATGTATACTGATATAAGTAAATGCTTGGAAGAAAAAAAGAAGTGAGGGAGAAGAGACAAATCTCTCATGTAGAAGAATTCCTAATAATTTATGTAGATACTCCATTCTCAAGGAAGTGGAATGTAACTCTCCACTCCTTAAGGGAGGCTGCAAAGAGTGACTTCCTTCCAAAGAGTACCCTTTGGGAAGGTGAAGAGGAAGAGTAACTTTACAGTGGAGAAACCACACGATCACTACCTCAGCCAGCTGAACAAGGTCAACATCAACAGTAATAAATCACGTTAATGGCACATAATGACATTGTACCTCTGTGGTATCCTTCCCCCAAACCTGTGACCCCAATCTGATCATGAGAAAAACATTAGACAAACCCTAGTTGAGGGACATTCTACAAAATACCTGACCAGTACTCTTCAAAATTATCAAGGTCATCAAAATAAGGTAAATTTGAGAAACTTTCACAGACAAAATGATCCTAGGGAGACATGACAATTAAATATATTATGGTAGCCGGGATGGGGTCCAAGAACAGAAAAGGGACTTAGGAAAAAAAACTGAAGTAATATGAGTAAAGTATGGACTTTATTTAATAATAATGTATTAATATTGGTTCAATAATTATAACAAATAAACCATATTAATGTAAGATGGTAACAATAGAAAAAACTGTGTGGGGACATGGACACTGCACTTTTCTGTAAACGTACAACTGTCAAAAATTATGTTTATTTAAAATAAACTTTTAACTAAATTGTTTACCTTTTAAAAAAGAAAAAAATTGTGATCTTGCCAAGAGCTACTGACATAAATTTTAATTATACCAGTTGAAAACAAGGTTGATAAAAGTATAAATTTTAATAAGCTAACAAATGAGTTTTTATAAAAGTAAACCCCAAATTTTTATAACAAACATATTACAAAGTGTTGCTATTTATTGTGATAACAATAATTATATATTTTGCCCTTTATTATTTTGTAATGTTACTCACCAATATCCCTATTATGTTTCATTAGTAATAAAATGTTTTTAGAGGAAAAAGCTTAAGGGACCTCAAATTTTCACATTTCATTAGGCCTTACAAATTATGTAGCTGACCTGTTTCTACATCATAGGGCTACTAGGAAGTTAAATGATATTACCTATATTAAGCACTTAGGTTACCACCTGTTACACAAGAAGTGGCCAATAAATAGTTAAGTATTGTTATTGAGGAGTTATTGTCAGTGCCCAGATATTCATGCCTGAGAACAGTCATTCTTCAGAGAATGTGTGTAACACCTCAGTTGAATTTTTCACTGATTCACTCATTCAAAGCAAAATAACTAATTCATAGCAAGATCCAACCAATTAATGTCACATAGATGGTGAGAGATACTAGTATACATATTTGCATGTAAAGTTAAATATTGGAGAAGAAAAAAAATTGTGACAAAATATAGTTCAGGAGCAGTTTCTGATTTAAACAAGATTTGCTGATTTCCTGTTGCTGTAATGAACATTTTCAGTACTTCGTTTCCTTTAATCCTCACATCACTGTGAAGTGTACAGCACAAAGCTGGAAAGCAAACTGAGATCAGGGAAGTTGAGTAAACTTCTCAAGCCACAATATGAGTAACAGAATTGGGACTGGAATCCAGTTTTTCTTACTTCCAAGTAGTTTTCTTTTCATTACCTCACAGTGCCTCACATTTCCCATGGTGCAGGTACTGTTTTCTTTTTTATTGAGGTATAGTTGACTTACAATATTCTATAAGTTTCAGGTGTACAACATAGTGAGTCACAATTTTTAAAGCTTATACTCCATTTATAGTTACTATAAAATATTAGCTATATTCCCTGTGCTTTACAATATATCTTTGTAGCTCATTTATTTTATACATAGTAGTATGTACCTCTCAATCCTCTCAAACTCCTATCTTGCCCCTCCCCTCTTCTCTTTCCTCACTCGTAACCACTAGTTTTTTCTCTATATCTGTGAGTCTGTTTTTTTTTTTTTGCTATATGCCCTAGTTTGTTTTATTTTTTAGATTTCACATATAAGTGATATCCTACAGTACTTGTCTTCCTCTGACTTACTTTATTAAGCATAATACCCTTCAAGTCCACCCATGATGTTGCAAATGGCAAAATTTCATTCTTTTTTATGACTGAGTAGTATTCCATTGTGGGTGTGTGTGTGTGTGTGTGTGTGTGTGTGCGCGCATGTATGCACGTGTGTGAGTATATTATATATATATATATATATATATATATATATATATATATATACCACATCTTCTTTACCCATCCATCTGTTGATGGACACATAGGCTTCTTCCATATCTTGGCTATCATAAATAATATTGTTATAAACATTGGGGTACGTATATCCTTCCAAATTAATGTCTTTATTTTTTTTCAGATATATATACCCAGGAGTGGAATTGCTGGATCATATGGTCGTTCTATTTTTTAGTTTTATGAAGAACCTCCATACTGTTTTCCACAGTGGCTGTATCAATTTGCATTCCCACCAGCAGTATACAAGGGTTCCCCTTTCTTCACATCCCCACCAACATTTATTATTTGTGGTCTTTTTGATGATAGCCATTCTGACAGGTGTGAGGTAATATCTCATTGTGGTTTTGATTTGCATTTCTCTTCTGATTAGTGATGCTGAGCATTTTTCATGTGCCTGTTGGCCATCTGTATGTATACTTTGGGGTACTACTTGCTTTGGTTTACATTGCCTCATTTTAGTGAATACTGCAAAATCGTTGGATATCTTTAATGAACTTAGTTTGAACAGGTAAGAATTAAGAGTGGCTTATTCCCCTACTTCTTTTATAAGCTTAATTTCCATAAATAGTGGGTTTTTTTCTTATAATGGCTGCAATACTCTTTCATGAGCTCACTCCCTTCCAGCTCTGTTGGGTTATGACTAGACCCAGTTTTTGTTCAACCTTTGGATTCTAGACCATAGTTTTCTCTGGTTGGTCCTAATAATCCTCCAGATTTCCTGGCACCTACACATTAACATAGACCATAGAAGAGGAATTTCAGACTTTGTTGGAGGAAAGCTTGCTGATGGCTTTGTGGTGGGAGCCATGTTTTCATGGTATTCTGCTTGCTTGGCCAGGCAGTCACATTGGGGTGACTGCTCCCAGTCCCTCGTTCATGGGATTCTCAAGCAAGACTGACAACATGTTGTCTCATTCTTTACACTATACCTCATGCTTCCCATTTGGGCTCTTCCTTTGCCTGAGACACACAGGAGGTGCACTGGCTTGCCCAGCTGGGCCTGTGAGATTGAAGCCTATACATGGACAGGTAGGCAGTATCACTGACTTGCTTCTGCTCACTAGCTCACCTCATGCAGTGTGGCTGGTGTTATGAATGCTGTCACTGCTGTCTTGGGATTTAGATTTCCCATGGCTACTGGAAGGACCAGGTGGTACAACCTAAAAGTGTGTCACTGTTGATTCACTGTATGGTGAACTTTGTTCAGAGGTAGGTAGGAGAAGGTGGATAAACTCATCTTCCTCTCTCTCCCTGGTCAGTCTTTGCAGAAACACAGTAGCTCATATAGATATTCTGAAGATATTGTATTAGCTTGATATAAAGCTCTAGCCAGACTGGTAATCTTCCTTGTTGCATTTGCTTTCCATACCTCCCTGCTCATTGGCCCCTTTCCCTCACTCTTCCTTCCCTAGAATTGCAAACCCCCCAAAGTAAGGCTTTCTGCTTCAGGCTCTGTTTTCTAAGAAATCCAGACTAAGATAGTTGGTGATCCTAAGATCCCCTGTGATTAGGGTTTCTGCCTAGAGTCAAGTCCTATTCACCTTATTAAAAAAGACCAGCAATAGTTTTAAATTGCAGAAACAGAATCTTTGTGAACTTACCTAAAGTTAATTTATTGAGAGATAAGAGGAACAGAAGAATCATATTTACTGGGCTCCAAGAAAGTAGATGAGATTGTCCTACTAGGAGAACCATGACAAATTTCATAGGTTAACAGATGGTTTGGTGGGTGGAAGGGAGTTATACGTACAACTATTCAAGTCATTAGCACTGTAAAAAAATCTTACTTGATTTGCTAGAGTTTAGGATGTTTTAGGAACAGACATATCAGAAACTCTGATGTAGTAATAGGTGAGTATATGGATAAACAGGTTATCCCATGTGTAATTGTTTATTTGATTACTATTTGATTAATATTAATGCACACCATTCATTTGTGGCCAAATAACCAGAGCAAATTTGCTAATGTAATGTGTTTAAATAATAACAGCCAGACTAGAGAGAAGAAAAGAGCGCAGCATGACCACTATTTTCACATTCTTCTCATAGGAAGACAGTGAAGTGAAAACAACCCTGTCAAATTCTTGGGAGAGGAAGCTCAGTAACATAAAATACTTTAATGAACTATCAACTTTTGCCCTACAATCAGCGGTAATCTAATTATGTCAGAATAAAGGTCAGGGAAATGAATAAACATGACCAGGGAACAATAATATGACATTGTTATTAAAAATTCAGATGCCTCCTGACATAATACTATATATTGAGTACTTTGGATCACACCAAATTTCTCATCAAATGTTCAGTATATCCTTTGATGACCTGCTTGTTTAATATATAATAACAGATCTTGTTTCTATCACGTCTTTAAACAATATCATGACATACGATCATTTTCTTAAGGTGTCTGGGGTTGTAGGAGTTCAAAATGTATTGGTAATAGATGACTAGGCATCCAAGTGACAATACATATTACCTAATTTTAAATAATATGGTAGAGGTTTAACCTGTGTGAGGTCAGGGGAAACTCTGATTAATGTCTTTATCGTTTCAACACTGAAATGAATAGTTAGGTCATATACTTATATCTCAAAAGCAATATTCTTTCACGTGATTAAGCTGCAGCCTCTTAGAAAAAAGATTCATTCCCTCTTATGTGTGTCATAATTGGGCCAATTCTTCTGTGTCATCTCTTATATTAATAAGAAATTGTCATTTCATGAAAAGGGCTGATGATGACTATAAAGAGGAAGTGAAGAGTCTTCTGCTGCAATTTTACTTTAAATTATTCATTGAGAAGACAAAGATGATGCATATAACATAATTTATTTGCCTTGTAGCATGCATCTGAATCTAGTATTTTGTAGACTTGTTCATTTATTCAGCAAATATTTACTGGAAGCCCACCATGTAGAGGCACTGTTCTGGGTGCTGGTGTTTTGGTAGTGAATACGACAAAGTCCTTGCCTTCATGGTGGCTTACAAAGAGAGGAGACAGGGAGTAAACAAATAAACACATAATTCCAGGTTGGTTTTGATGCTAAAAAACAAATTAAAGCAAATGAGGGCAGAAAGTGATGAGGACCTGGGCACTATTTCAAGTAGTGGAATGAGGAGAAAAATCTCTGAGGATGTAAGATTTAAGTTGAGACCTGAAGAATGGTGTTCTTTGATAAATGTTAAAATAGCTTTAATTCAACAGTTCTTTTAAATAAATTTATATTTTATGAATTTCAATAGCATCTATACATATTGGGAAGTGGGAAGTAATACATATTATTCACTTTAAGGCATTGTTTGGAGCACTAATAGATTTGAGGATTCCTCATAATAGCTACACATCCCACTCCCTCCTTTAGGGCTCCAAAGCTGAGAAGCCCTTCTCTAGATTAACCCCATATGCCAGATCCCATCCCTATGCTCCCTAATGTGCATTTCTTTCCTAGTGTGCTCAGATGTGCCACCATCGTTGCTTTGTTCAAGTTCATTATTCCCCTCACCCAGAATGCCAGCCTCTTCCCATGGTTTCTACCTGTCCAGACTCTCCCTTTCCATCAAGGCCTAAACTTCCCTAAAGCTTCTCTAACAGTAGATCACCATTTGGGGCGTGTGTGTGTGTGTGTGTGTGTGTGTGTGTGTGTGTGCGTGTGTGCAAACACGTATGGTGGGGCACTAGGCACTGTGTTAAATACTTTACATTCGTTATGTTATTTATGAGCCTTGGTACTATTATCATTCCTACTTTGTAGACAAGGACATGGGGACTTGTGGAGCTTAAGAAACTTGCCAAATTCATACAGCTGGGCAGCAGGGACAGAATTCCAGTTCAGGTCTGATGATTCTGGCATCCATGCTTTAAATCATTCTGGGACAACTATTCCATCTTGATATGATTTTACCATCTTAGAATGCTGACAGAAAGTATACTTCCCAACTTTGTTCTGCCTTGCTTTGTCCACTAGTATTTCATATAGTATTTAGTTTATGCTCCCCAAGTTTGTAGGCAACAAACATATTTTGTACTTCTTCAACAGATTCAATAACAATGTTTATGGTTCTGAACAAATATAAATTCAGAAAATACTTGGTGGTAAACCTGCAATGGGGGCAGCAGTCCCTTCCTGCACACAGGTGGGTTAGAGTCTACCGGCACCTGCAGCTGCTCCCTGGCTAGCCAGGCCAGCCAGTGCAGCCTGACCATCATCTGGTAGGCCAGGCAGAAGCGGCAGAAGAAGGAGGAGTATTGCACTTACTACATCCACTTGGGCAGGTGCAACTGAGGAGAGCACTGCCCCTGCCTCAGGGGATTTGCCGTAACAGCTACTGTCCCTATAGGCACGTCTACGTGTCCCTCAGGCAGAGGTCTGCACCGACATCCTCAAAGATTGCTGTCCCCTGGGCATGAAGTGCAAGAAGAAACACACACCGCTGTGCCATGTCTTCTCCTGCAAGGGCATCTGCCTCCGGGGTGTCCAGAGATATTAAATGGTATTTAGAGGTCTAAAACTGGCAGTTATTACAGCTATCTTGCATCTGAGTTTGCTGGGTATTTATACTTTATCTTCACTAGATCATGTGTTTTTTAGAACAGAATCCTTTACTTAATAGAAATATCTTTATTTATCATGGAACTTGATATTGTCCTTTGCAAGAGTGGATTTTAAAAAATGAACTTAACCTGTGCTTCTTCCCAGAACCATTTCTAACCTTCCCTAGATGTGATGACACCCTCATTAAAAACTGTTTGCCCTCTGGGCTGTTAGCAGTCTGTCTCCACACACTTGACGTCTGGCACAAATTGATAAAAATATGCACAAATCACCTCAGCTTATATTCCTCCTTTACCCAAAATAAAGATTTAATTTGTGAAGCATGATGCTTGGGTCGTAGTGCCCTCTGCTGGGAGAAATGATAGAACATAGGTGTTCTCTCCTGTTTGCAAAAGAAAAAAAAAAAAAAAAGCCCAGATTTCAGAGGTAAAAATTAGATGCTTATTATCCTTTAAGCAAATATGTGTGTGTGTGTGTATATCTTCTATAGAAAAATAATTCAAAATAATGCATTATTTAAATACCAAGCTATTTTGGTGATTTAAAACATAATTCAGTTTACAGAAATTGGATTAACACAAATTTCAGTAACACCTCTGTGGAGAGCAAGGATGTATGTTAAAATATATATATGTACATTATGTACATATATACATATGTATATACACATTATATGTATGTTATGTATATATACATATATGTAAATATGTCCCATTTGCGCTTAAAGAAGAATAATTACAGCTTTTTAGTTCTTTGTGGCTATGCAGCCATATGATTTTCCAAGACTCTTTAATGCAAAAGTTTCAATCTTGTCAAATTTATATCAAGCCACACATCCCAATTTAAGGTGGGGGAAAGTATGTTCACTGTATTAATGAATATCTCATCTCAATATCAGACTTATTTGTAGAAAATGTTATCATTTAGATTGGCATTTTTAAAATGAAGCTTAAGTTTTTCCCTTGGTTACAATGTAAACATGCTCATTATGGAAAATAGAAATATCACGAGAATTAATTGTTGAAATCATCCTGTATTTCCTTTTAGTCTTTTTATGCATATTTTACACAGTAGGGACAAGCTACATAGTAGTTTAGTATAACATTTTTTCTATTAGCATTATGATATAAATTTGTGTAATTCTAGACTTCTCTCTACATAGTACCTGTTTCTCTTTCCCTCTTTAACCCATTTAAAGAAAAAAGTTAGCTCTCCAATATCAGAGGGAGATTTTGATCTTTATACCATAAAGAATCTCTCACTTTTTATCTGATCTCCTGTCCTCTACTTATACTCCTTTTTGGTCTGAAACTGCAGTGTGAATCTTTCTACTAGTCATCATTATGGTTGATTAACAGAGCTCTTAACTCTTTACTCTTAGAAATTATGTGTGCCAGGGATCTCTTTTAAGGAAATAGGTTAAGCCATAGAAATGTAAGGCTCTCCAAATATCCAAGCCCTCTCTCATATTTCTCAGCCTCTTAAAGTTAGAAGCGGCCATTTGAGGGGTTATGGCTAATGGTCTAGGAGCATTAGCGGATATTTGTTCAGTTCTATTAGTGGAGCTATTATTAGCAGCTTTCTCCTCCTCTGCCATGGATTCTGAAGCCACATGTTCACATGGCATAGCCACAACACAAGCCTGGGTTGCTGATCCAGTTGCCTTAGAGAGTTGTCCTACTGGTAATAGTCAATGAGGGAGAAATAAATTTTGATGTGCTAAACTATGGAGATTTAGTTGTGTATTAGCACAATATGATCTAGCCTATCTTGACTAATACACGATGCTATGTCCAGTCACAGTGTTTGACAGTATGTTTTCTCTGTTTTGGGTGCCATTCCCAAGCACCTCCACCCCTTTACCAGGAAGTCTTTTCTGGATTTTTCTTGTTCATCTTCTTGTTCATCTCAGGGGCACGTCCTCTGATAAACCTTTGGTTGCCCTCATCCCCCTTTCTGGGTTAATTGCCTCTTCCACATGCTTCTGTCATACATGAGTATATAGATTAGTGATTTTTGGTTTTGTATGGATTGATAAGGTTATTTTGGATATTGGTTATGTACACTTCCCTTGAGAACAATTAGCATAGATCAGTGGTTTTAAAAGTGTGGTCTGTTAACCCCTGAGGGTCTCTAAGATCCTTTCAAGAGGTCTGTGAAATTAAACCAATGGTGTGAAAGCAGTAACCGCTAAAACTGCTAGTACTCTAGCAAATCACGTTAGTGGAATCAAACTATAATAGGAGTCATTGTATCATAGTATTTTTCACTGCCACATATTCACAGGGGAAAATATCAAGTTTCATCAAGAATGCCCTGAATGAAACATTAAAAATTATAAATTGTATAAAATCTTGACACTGAGTATCTGTCTTTGTAATATTCTAAATGACAAAATGAGAAGTACACATAAGGACTTTTGCTGCATACTAAATTAAAATGGCTCTCTTGAGGGACAACACTTGAGCAATTGTACAGTTTATAAGCTGAAGTCACCACTTTTGTAATGCAACAACATTTTATTTGAAAAGAATGACTGAAAACTGTGGTTATTTAGAATCAGTATTTGGTAGACATTACCTTGAAAATGTATAAAGTAAACAAGGAAAACAACTAACAGTATTTGTTGTTAATGATAAAATTTGAGATTTATTGTGAAAAATTAGAATTGTGGTAAATGTATATGTGCCCCTGTGAACTTGACAGCCCCCAGATAATGAAAGACTTTATGATGAGGTTGGTTCTGATATTGATGAATATGATTTTTTTGGTATTATATAATGAAAGCTGTCAATACTTGGAACAGCACCAAAAGTTCATTGATAAGGTTAAATTCCACATTGGAAGAAACAACCACTTGTTGAGTAGTATTTTCAATGGAGAATATCTAGAAATATTATTGCCATACTCTTCCCTTTTTCAACTGCATACCTGTGTAAATGTCAGATTTTCTTCATGTACTTTAACCAAAACAAAAAGTTTAATAGAAAAGCAGATATGAGAATCCAGCTGTCTTCTATTAAGCTATATATTAAAGACATTTGCAAAACTATAAAGCAATGCCATTTTTCTCATATTTTTGTCTTGGAAAATCGAGCTATTTTTTAAATAAAAATTCTGTTATATTAACATGTAATGAGTTTATTATTGTTATTTTAAGTGGATTAAATATTTTAAATACTTTTCTCTTTTAACTTTTAATATGATAAATATCAGTAGTTATAGCCTATATAAGCAAAAGCTCTTTGGGGTTCTTAATAATTTTGAAGAATATAAATCAATCCTAAGAGCTCACAGTTTGAGAACCACTGCTATAGATAATTTAAGATCAAGGATATGCATCTGGCAAAGCTAACATTGTAGGCTGACTACAAGAGTGCAGACAAAAGAGTTTATAGTAGAGATAAACACCCTCAAGCCCACAGGCCTCATGCAACTCATTTATAAGTGCCTTTTTTTTTTTTTAACATCTTTATTGGAGTATAATTGCTTTACAATGGTATGTTACTTTCTGCTTTATAACAAAGTGAATCAGCTATACATAAACATATATCTCCATATCTCCTCCCTCTTGCGTCTCCCTCCCACCCTCCCTATCCCACCCCTCTAAGTGGACACAAAGCACCGAGCTGATCTCCCTGTGCTAGGCGGCTGCTTCCTACTAACTATCTCTTTTACATTTGGTAGTGTATATGTGTCCATGACACTCTCTCACTTTGTCCCAGCTTCCCCTTCCCCCTTCCCGTATCCTCGAGTCCATTCTCTAGTAGCTCTGTGTCTTTCTTCCCGTCTTGCCCCTAGGTTCTTCATGACCATTTTTTGTTTTGCTTTTTAGATTCCATATATATAGCATACGGTATTTGTTTTTCTCTTTCTGACTTACTTCACTCTGTATAACAGACTCTAGGTCCATCCACCTCACTACAAATAGCTCAATTTCGTTTTTTATTATGGCTGAGTAATATTCCATTGTATATATGTGTCACATTTTCTTTATCCATTCATCTGTTAATGGACACTTAGGTTGCTTCCATGTCCTGGCTATTGTAAATAGAGTTGCAATGAACATTGTGGTACATGACTCTTTTTGAACTATGGTTCTCTTAGGGTATATGCCCAGTAGTGGGATTGCTGGATCGTATGGTAGTTCTATTTTTAGTTTTTTAAGGAAACTCCATACTGTTCTCATAGTGGCTATATCAATTTACGTTCCCACCAACAGTGCAATAGTGTTCCCTTTTCTCTACACCCTCTCCAGTATTTACGGTTAGTAGATTTTTTGATAATGGCCATTCTGACCAGTGTGAGAAGATATCTCATTGTAGTTTTGATTTGCATTTCTCTAATGATTAATGATGTTGAGCGTTCTTTCATGTGTTTGTTGGCAATCTGTATATCTTCTTTGGAGAAATGTCTATTTAGGTCTTCTGCCGATTTGTGTATTGGGTTGTTTGCTTTTTTGATATTGAGCTGCATGGGCTGCTTGTAAATTTTGGACATTAATCCTTTGTCAGTTACTTCATTTGCAAATATTTTCTCCCATTCTGAGGGTTGTCTTTTCATCTTGTTTATGGTTTCCTTTGCTGTGCAAAAGCATTGAAGTTTCATTAGGTCCCATTTCTTTATTTTTGTTTTTATTTCCATTTCTCTAGGAGGTGGATCAAAAAGGATCTTGCTGTGATCTATGTCATAGAGTGTTCTGCCTATGTTTTCCTCTAAGAGTTTGATAGTGTCTGGCCTTACATTTAGGTCTTTAATCCATTTTGAGTTTATTTTTGTATATGGTGTTAGGGAGTGTTCTAATTTCATTCTTTTACATGTAACTGTCCAGTTTTCCCAGCACCACTTATTGAAGAGGCTGTCTTCTCTCCCCTGTATATTCTTGCCTCCTTTATCAAAGATAAGGTGACCCTATGTGTGTGGGTTAATCTCTGGGATTTCTATCCTGTTCCATTGATCTATATTTCTGTTTTGTTCCAGTACCATACTCGCTTGATTACAGTAGCTTTGTAGTATAGTCTGAAGTCCGGGAGCCTGATTCCTTCAGTTCCTTCTTTCTTTCTCAAGATTGCTTTGGCTATTCGGGGTCTTTTGTGTTTCCATACAAATTGTGAAATTTTTTGTTCTAGTTCTGTGAAAAATGCCAGTGGTAGTTTGATAAGGATTGCATTGAATCTGTAGATTGCTTTGGGTAGTAGAGTCATTTTCACAATGTTGATGCTTCCAATCCAAGAACATGGTATATCTCTCCATCTATTTGTATCATCTTTAGTTTCTTTCATCAATGTCTTATAATTTTCTGCATACAGATCTTTTGTCTCCTTAGGTAGGTTTATTCCTAGGTATTTTATTCTTTTGTTGCAATGGTAAATGGGAGTGTTTTCTTAATTTCACTTTCAAATTTTTCAACATTAGTGTATAGGAATGCAAGAGATTTCTGTGCATTAATTTTGTATTCTGCTACTTTACCGAATTCATTGATTAGCTCTAGTACTTTTCTGGTAGCATCTTTAGGATTCTCTACATATAGTATCATGTCATCTGCAAAGAGTGACAGCTTTACTTCTTCTTTTCCTAATTGGATTCCTTTTATTTCTTTTTTGTCTCTGATTGCTGTGGCTAAAACTTCCAAAACTATGTTGAATAAGAGTGGTGAGAGTGGGCAACCTTGTCTTGTTCCTGATCTTAGTGGAAATGGTTTCAGTTTTTCACCATTGAGGATGACGTTGGCTGTGGATTTGTCATATATGGCCTTTATTATGTTGAGGTAAGGTGCCTCTATGCCTGCTTTCTGTAGGATTTTTATCATAAATGGATATTGAATTTTGATAAAAGCTTTCTGTGCATCTATTGAGATGATCATATGGTTTTTCTCCTTCAATTTGTTAATATGGTGTATCACATTGATTGATTTGCATATATTGAAGAATCCTTGCATTCCTGGGATAAACCCCACTTGATCATTGTGTATGATCCTTTTAATGTGCTGTTGGATTCTGTTTGCTAGTATTTTGTTGAGGAATTTTGTATCTATGTTCATCAGTGATATTGGCCAGTAGTTTTCTTTCTTTGTGACATCCTTGTCTGGTTTTGGTATCAGGGTGATGGTGGCCTCGTAGAATGAGTTTGGGAGTGTTTCTCCCTCTGCTATATGTTGGAAGAGTTTAAGAAGGAAAGGTGTTACCTCTTCTATAAATGTTTGATAGAATTCTCCTGTGAAGCCATCTGGTCCTAGGCTTTTGTTTGTTGGATAATTTTTAATCACAGTTTCAATTTTAGTACTTGTGATTGGTCTGTTCATATTTTCTATTTCTTCCTGGTTCAGTCTCGGAAGGTTGTGCATTTCTAAGAATTTGTCCATTTCTTCCAGGTTGTCCATTTTATTGGCATATAGTTGCTTGTAGTAATCTCTGATGATCCTTTGTATTTCTGCAGTGTCAGTTGTTATTTCTCCTTGTTCATTTCTAATTCTATTGATTTGAGTCTTCTTCCTTTTTTTCTTGGTGAGTCTGGCTAATGGTTTATCAATTTTGTTTATCTTCGCAGAGAACCGGCTTTTAGTTTTATTGATCTTTGCTATAGTTTCCTTCTTTTGTTTTTCATTTATTTCTGCTCTGATCTTTATGATTTATTTCCTTCTGCTAACTTTGGGGTTTTTTTGTTCTTCTTTCTCTAATTGCTTTAGGTGTAAGGTTAGGTTGTTTATTTTAGATGTTTCTTTTTACTTAAGGTAGGATTGTTTTGCTATAAACTTCCCTCTTAGAACTGCATTTGCTGCATCCCATAGGTTTTAGGTGATTGTGTTTTCATTGTCATTTGTTTCTAGGTATTTTTTGATTTCCTCTTTGATTTCCTCAGTGATCTCTTGGTTATTAAGTAGTGTATTGTTTAGCCTCCATGTGTTTGTATTTTTTACAGTTTTTTTCCTGTAATTAGTATCTAGTGTCATAGCATTGTGGTCAGAAAAGATACTTGATATGATTTCAATTTTCTTAATTTACCAAGGCTTGATTTGTGACCCAAGATATGATCTATCCTGGAGAATGTTTCATGAGCACTTGAGAAGAAATTGTTTTCTGTTGTTTTCGGATGGAATGTCCTATAAATATCAATTAAGTCCATCTTGTTTAATGTATCATTTAAAGCTTGTGTTTCCTTATTTATTTTCATTTTGGATGATCTGTCCATTGGTGAAAGTGGCGTGTTACAGTGCCCTACTATGATTGTGTTACTCTTGTTTTCCCTTTTTATGGCTGTTAGTGTTTGCCTTATGTACTGAGGTGCTTCTGTGTTGGGTGCATAAATATTTACAGTTGTTTTATCTTCTTCTTAGATTGATCCCTTGATCATTATGTAGTGTCCTTCTTTGTCTCTTGTAATAGTCTTTGTTTTAAAGTCTATTTTGGCTGATATGAGAATTGCTACTCCAGCTTTCTTTTGATTTCCATTTGCATGGAATATTTTTTCCATCCCCTCACTTTCAGTCTGTATGTGTCTCTAGGTCTGAAGTGGGTCTCTTGTAGACAGCATATATACAGGTCTTGTTTTTGTATCCATTCAGCCAGTCTGTGTCTTTTGGTTGAAGCATTTAATCCATTTACATTTAAGGTAATTATCGATATGTATGTTCCTATTACCATTTTCTTAATTGTTTTGGGTTATTATTGTAGGTCTTTTCCTTCTCTTGTGTTTCCTGCCTAGAGAAGTTCCTTTAACATTTGTTGTAAAGCTGGTTTGTTGGTGCTGCATTCTGTTAGCTTTTGCTTGTCTGTAAATGTTTTAATTTCTCCATCAAATCTGAATGAGATCCTTGCTAGGTAGATTAATCTTGGTTGTAGGTTTTTCCCCTTCATCACTTTAAATATGTCCTGCCACTCCCTTCTGGCTTGTAGAGTTTCTGCTGAAAGATCAGCTGTTAACCTTATGGGGATTCCCTTGTATGTTATTTGTTGTTTTTCCCTTGCTGCTTTTAATGTTTTTTCTTTGTATTTATTTTTTGATAGTTTGATTAATATGTGTCTTGGCATGGTTCTCCTTGGATTTGTCCTGTATGTGACTCTCTCTGCTTCCTGGACTTGATTAACTATTTCCTTTCACATATTAGGGAAGTTTTCGACTATCTCTTCAAATATTTTCTTGGGTGCTTTCTCTCTCTCTCTTCTCATTCTGGGACCCTTATAATGCGAATGTTTTTGCGTTTAATGTTGTCCCAGAGGTCTCTTAGGCTGTCTTCATTTCTTTTCATTCTTTTTTCTTTATTCTGTTCCACAGCAGTGAATTCCACCATTCTGTCTTCCACGTCACTTATCCGTTCTTCTGCCTCAGTTATTCTGCTATTGATTCCTTCTAGTGTAGTTTTCATTTCAGTTATTGTATTGTTCATCTCTGTTTGTTTGTTCTTTAATTCTTCTAGGTCTTTGTTAAACATTTCTTGCATCTTCTCGATCTTTGCCTCTATTGTTTTTCCAAGGTCCTGGACCATCTTCACTATCATTATTCTGAATTCGTTTTCTGGAAGTTTGCCTATCTCCACTTCATTTAGTTGTTTTTCTGGGGTTTTATTTTGTTCATTCATCTAGTACATAGCACTCTGCCTTTTTGTCTTGTCTATCTTTCTGTGAATGTGGTTTTTGATCCACAGGCTGCATGTTTGCAGTTCTTCTTGCTTCTGCTCTGAGTCAATAATTTATAATAAAGAGAAAATAAAAGTAATGTCACAAACAATTGAAGGAAGATAATTTTTAGTTTGTTTTAGCAGTTTTTAAAATTTTAAGGTACTTGTTTTATTTTTAGGAGAGTTAAAAGGTGAATTATTTGCAGAGATTACAAAATCAGCCCTCCATACAATTTCACATGCACTATCAGGAGAGCTACTGCAATAGATGCCACACTGTCCTCTCCCCTTGAGGGCCTCACATTATTTTTGCTGCAAGAAAATGCGAACAGATGACAAAAGAAGGACATGAAGAAAATATTATATAAATAATTGCAAGTTAAAAATCATTTTTAAATACCTGACTAATTTTGGATTTAAATTCTATGAGGGAAAATTCATGTGAGGGTTACAACTTATCAGAGAGGCTGAAGAATGACTTCAAGCAAATAATTGTTTTTCTTAGTGTTCCTCACTCTGTAAATTAAGAGACTTGGTCTACCTGAACCTATGTTACCCCTTCTCCATTCCAAGATTATATGATTTTACAAGATACACAAACTATCTCAAATATAAACAAAGTGTGAATGTACATTATTTGCCTTACATATTCCAGTTTAACAAAATGAATTTATAATTTATAGAATTATAAATCTATAAATTTATGATTTATAGAATTAAAAATAATATATTTGGTAGATCCAGCATTCATGTTCTCATACTAACAAAATCTGTATTTTTTTAAATTCTGAAAAATAAATTAAGGTCTATTCCAAATATAAAGGTAAGATAAATCAGAACTAGGCTATGAATAAAAATATTTTGGCCTTTTTCTTTTCTTTCTGTTTACTATATTAGTTAAATAGATAAATAAATGGATAGTGTTTTAGATAAAATAAAACATTAATCAAGACCTTTATGCATTTGTATATAAGAAAATGATTGGTATACCAACAATCAAAAGAAAAAGATTTTGAAGCAATGGATAAGAATACCCTATAATTGTCTTTTTGTTCCATTTCAAACTTACTTCTCTTTCAGAGTGCAGTCTTGGAGGTAATCCATCCACGATAAGCAGTCACTCAAGTATAGACACCTGGTTTATTCTTTTTCCTACATTCTTCACCCCAGCTTACTATTCCAACAAGGTGCCAGATATTCCTAGAGTTGGGATAAGCTAGTGGTCCACCAGAATCATTCTAGAATAAAAAGAGAAAAAAAATGTTTCTTGTCCTGAAACATTTCTTTCTATCTCTCCTCTGGAGTTGTCAACAGCCCCTAGGCAGTGAGACAATCCACCCTCTTTGGGCTTAGAACCATGGGACTCTTGAATTTCTTCAAAACCCAGGGCAACTACAAACCAGAGTATATTACCTACAGCTGGACTGGAGTGGATTGGGAAGACTAGAAGCTGACTTTTTAATGAGTCCAAACTTAACTCTGGAGAAAGTGACTCAGAGGCTCCATGATGAATCCTCTCAGGAATGCATGACATGTGCACCTGTAAAGCTTCCTGCTGCATCTCCTGATAAGAGAGAGGCAAGCATTCTAGTTCTGCAGGTTGCCCAGAAAATAGGGCCAAATTTATTTTATTACCTTGTAACTATGGATTCCTAGACTGAAAACTCCATGAGAACAGGAATTGTGTTCACCACTGCATCTCCAGCTTATGAGCTGGGTTCTGGTACATTAATGAGATTAATAAATGTTTGTTATGTGGATTGAAATAAGAAGCTACTCTGTGAAAATCATTAAGACAAAAAAAATTATGGTGATAAAAACTTCCATTGAATTAGTACTTCGGAAAAAATGATTTGATAATGTATCTAGAAGTATTTGACAGGCATCAGCTTCTCCTGACATAAATCCAGCACACAGCATTGTATCAGTTGCCAAGCCAGACAATGCATGTGGAGCATTGCAAACTATGTTATCAGTAATCTTCAAAAAAGCCTGCTGAAGTATCACTGGAAGAGAACCTAAGGGCAATAAATTCTGCATATCATGGAGATCTTAACCTTGTTTTTTGAGACAAAGAACATCTATGGAATAAAGCAGATTCTCTTGGTCACCAAGAGCCAGACCAGTCCCAGGCTAGATTGCTTTCTTTCTAATGTTTATTAGAGCTGGCTGCCTCACACATAAATTCCAAATTTTCCAATTCTTATTCCCAGAGATATTTCAGAAATTGAAGACAACACCATGCCTTTGGTCCCATCACTTGGTTTTCTTTTCAGTATATTTATGGACTGGTTAATTGTGTGAAAGAATGATTGATTGATTGATTGATTAAATAATTATTCTTATGAAGCTATTACATATTTACAGAAAAACTTACCATTTATATAAAGTGTTCCCCATTCTGTAACTACAACACTGTCATTTTCTGAGAGCTTCATTTTGGCTTCAGAAAAACAAATCCTATGAATGTACTTTGTAAAAGAGACTTCTTCAGCAAGCTGCACAGGGCAATATCATCATGAACCCCAGCTCTGCTATAATTTTCATGAAAAAGAATGTTTTGGACTTTCTGTGTCATATATGGTTTATTTACTATAGTTACAAAGTTGACAGTCCAATCTTCTGAATTATTTTTCCTGGAGGACACAATTTAATTAAAATACACTCAGTTTGGGGGCCAAAACAGTATTCACAGTGATTATCTTATCACTTTAAGGTGTGAGTTTCCCAAACAACACTATAAAGCACTTAAATTCTTATTTTTAAAATGTCTTTGATGTGGGGATGTCATAAATGCTACAGACACATAAAAATAGTGCTAAGGACTATTACAGCTGTCAGCCTTCTTCAAGTCCTCCTAACTAGAGTCACTGATGTCTCCTGCTAGTTCAGCCCCATCTGGTTTCTATGCATTTGAGTTGGGTAAGAATCATATAAGCAGTCTCAGTGGATGGAGTCCAGAATCACTCATACTGTCATATACCCTGGGCTCCAGGAGCCTGTGGCAGGCTCTGGGCATCCGTCTGCATACATAAACAATTGCAATCTGTTCTCACCCAATCACCCCATTATGTTTACCAAGTCAATGCATCTTGGCTTCTAATTTAGATTTTCTGACCAGTTTCTCCAGTTCCCCTGAGATTCTTTCCCAGTTTAGGCCCTAAGATCCTATTTAACTATTGTCACTTCCTCAAAATGTCAGGTGCCTTTTTTTTTTTAAGGTTTCAAGACCTTCATGTAACTGTGACCCTCTTCAGTCCTTCTCTCCTTCTGAAATCTTCAGTGACTCCACACATTCATTAGCTGTGTTTCTCCAGTAAGTAAGCATCTTGTCATTTAGAGGTGTCCCCAATGAATAAAACTACATTTTCTAAGCATATTTTCTAATGTTTCCTTTTACAAATCTTCTCTACTTCAAATAGTTCTTTCTGTTTGCTGTCCATAGAATACAACTTGTGTTGCTCCATCTCAACACATTTGAAGAAGGCTATTTTTCCAACTCGAAATGCATATTATTTTTTTCTGATCTACCTACCCCAATCAATCAAAGCTTATATCTTTAGAGTCTAGATCAAATCTTACAACTGAATACCTCAGCTAGATTGTGTTCTCTTTCTTCACCAAGTTTCCATAGCACGTACTATCTGTGTTGTGCATGTGACACTTACTGCACTGTGCTGCCTTATACCTTTAATATATCACGTTTAAATTTCTTCAACTAGATTGTAAACCCCCAGAGGGTAAGACAAATAAGCACCCTGTAACTGGAGTCAGACATACCCAAGTTCACACTCAGTTTCTTTTATTTAAGAGCTGTATGATCTTGGTCAAGTTACATCACCATTTCTAAACCCTAGTTTCCTTATCTTTAAATAGGTTAAAGTATACCTTTCATACGGAATTATTGTTATGATTAAATAAAATGGTGTAAGTAAAGTACTTAACATCAGGCCAAAGCCCCTATTTGGAAAATGTTAATTGCTTCCATTCACTTTTCCCTTAGTTGCCCAATTTAAATGTCTTTGCTGCCCTTCAATTATGTAAGTGGTTGTAAATTTCATATGGTCTTGGCAGAACCTCACACATTTAGGTTAACCCCACAGACCTCCCAAATAGGCCTGCAACCAGAATCCTGCATTTAGTAGACTTTCAAACTTACTTAGCAAAGCAGTGAGCTGCAGATAGGAGCCACCTACTGCTGATCAGAGAAACACCACAGTGGTGTTGGCCTTTCCACTGCATGCTTGCCTGCCATGGCCAGGCCCCCGTCAGGGCATTTTCCCCATTCACAATTCGGTTGCCTGCTGTGATACTATTGGTCAGTCGTCCCCCACAACCTGAAGAAAGGATTTATTTATATAAGAGCATGTATCTTTCATTATATTTTTTAAGAAATATATTTTAAAACATTATTTGAAACCCTTCAATGATTGTCCAGCATCTCCTAATCAATGTTGTTTCTTTCCTGGAATGTACCCTTATCATGATAGCCCATTCCATCCTTGTTTGGGTGACTTTTACTTTTCCTCTTTTCCAGTTTCAAGCATTTTTCAACTACTGATTTTTGTTGTATCTATCTGTTATAACTCTAGTCTCCCCAAGTACATTGCATAATTCTTGAAGGTGGAGACTTTGCTTCATTAAGGTCTGTATCTTGTATAGCATATGCAATGCTATCTGTAAAGCCCCATGTAGACAACAGATACTTCATAAATATCCACTGAACGAATGAATACATGTATGTATCACACTGTAGGCCTCATGATACTCTAAAGAGAATTTGCTTAAAAGGTACAGAACTATTATTTACCTTATAATAAATATATTTGATATAGCCTAGTTTTGCATTTTCTTATTATCCTAAGTTGTTCGTTCTTCCTTCACTTTTTTTTAAAAACTAATTCAGACATGATATTCTTCATGATTCCATTCTTTGGAAACAGTTCTCATTTCACCCTTTTGGACAACCCATTATAAATGGTCAGTGTTTTTCAAAAAGAAATGCCAGATAGATATGTGGTATATCCAATAATTTTGAAAAACTACTATAGATTTCCAGCATTAAGTACTTCTAGATCCTTTTTAACAAAATGATGGGGAACTATTTTTGAATGTGTTAAATTTATAATAAAGTTTCTAAACTTACAGTTATTGGTAAGCATTTCAGCATTAGCCTTGCTGATTTCTGAAATTAAAATAAAAACATAAGGTTGATAAAATATCACCAAGCAATTCTCTTCAGCCCGAGGACTAAGTTTCCTAACCCAATTACTCCCAACATTTAACTATTCAGACTAGTTCATGTATTGTCTATCAACCCCTCTCACTTCTACTTGTTATATTTTGGCCATCTCTCCGCATCTCTACCGGGTAGTATAGGAAAAGGGAAAAGGAAATAAAAAAGCAAAGCTCTCAGTTTTATGATGGTTGAAGTAAAATATTTAGTGAAGTAAGAAGCTGACACTCTTACTAAAAATGGCACTGGGCATAATCTTTGGATTTTTTTT
The DNA here is from genome assembly GCF_963924675.1 of Phocoena phocoena. Classification (NCBI taxonomy): domain Eukaryota; kingdom Metazoa; phylum Chordata; class Mammalia; order Artiodactyla; family Phocoenidae; genus Phocoena; species Phocoena phocoena. The sequence goes on along the minus strand of NC_089223.1, from coordinate 52,967,946 downwards.
CCCTATGATAATTCTCATTACTCTGAAATGTAGTTATCTATATTTTAAAGAAAAAAACCCAATTCAAATTACATTTCATTAGACCTATCCTGCTCTTTAGAAGTCATCTCATTACTAAGACTGAATTATGAAATTTTGAGAATTTAACTTAAATTCAAGTCTCTTTTCTATTGGGAAGAGGCTTTAGAGAGAAAGAGAACTAAAAAAAGACACATCGGAAAGTGCTGACTCTGAATCCCTGGGATACAGAGGGGCAGTAACTTGTACAGCCTTCTTTCCCAATGACTACCCACAAAGGAATCGTATCGCTCCTTTCAGAACCTCTACCTCAAACTCACTTCTCATGAGTGGCCCATTGGTGACAGGGACTATGTTCTGAGGCAAAAGAGCTGTAACTGGCAGCTGGCAGCCATCAGAGCTTCTGGATCAACTGTCAGTCTGGAAGAAGCACAAAACGGCTCTGGAAACACAAGCTTATCACCTAATAGACCTTTTAACAATCCAATTTAACATTTGAAGAACTTCGTAGGACCTTTGAATGTTTACAAACTTTACTTTCTGTACTGGGGCAAAATCCTATCATTTTCTTCCCTTGTTTTCTAGGGAATTATTTCAGACAGATTTTGTCTTTAATAGTATTACTTCCATTCTTCCACAAGAAACAATGAGAACCCCCGTCCTCAACTTCACACTGACTTCTGCAGTCTTCACGCTTAATGATCAAGAAAACCCTGTCTGTTTCCTATGAGTTCCTGACAAAAGTAGAAGTAGGGAGGAATAATGCTTCAATTATTGTTCACCCCCTTTCCATCCATTACAGCCAACCCTTCCAAACTCACAAGCATACCTGTAGCTTAACACTTATTTCTGTCACTGTGCAGACAGATTCTATAGCACTGCCTTCTCCACTACCACCTCAATGGTAGGAGTGCCACAGTTGGGAAGACTAGTTTTTCCTAAGCAAATTCCTGAAACTCTTGGTTCATTTTTTTTTCCAGTACTTTTTTTTAATAGTTTAGATAGTTAAGTAGTAGAAAATAAGTGAAATACCTATAAGTTTGATGGAAGTGGGAACTGCATTCCAAGATGCCATGTTGTCCTTCAACATCAGATGTAAGATAGCCTTGATTTTAGTCCTCATGCTGTTCTTTTTTGCTGGAGGAAACTTGAATGTCAACTGTAACTGTACACTTGAACCATTGGGATAAGAACTAGAAGCAACAGAAATGTTCTAGTGTGTTGTTTCTTGATTTTGTAGATGTTTCATGAACGCATTGGATTTGCCACATTTTAATTATTATATTGCCTTCACATACATATTAAAAAAATACACAGATATTGTCTCAGTATAAATAAAGTGCAATGGTCCCTAAAAATTTAACTGGCTAAGAGGTATTGTTCATGAAAGAGGATATGAACCACAAACTAGAAATCAGAATATTTCAAACACATTTGAGAAACTGAGTACTGACCAACAAATAATTGACTTGAGATTTTATAATAATACAGTAAAAAGTGTTCTTGTACAGATATTTTCTAATAACTTAATTTTAGAGAAAGAGATAAATGAGAACTTAAATGCAGGGCCAGGAAGCATTCAAAAGATATTGTCTGTAGGTAAGTAGATTGGTTGGTCCATTGGTTGGCTAGCTGGATTTTTTGTTTTGTTTTGTTTGGAGAGTTCAGACTTCCCCAGAATAGATATTGGCAGTTACCAAATTACAGGTGTCTCTCCTTTTATCACTCATCCCCTATGCCCTGTGATACCTGTCTCCCTGCAGCCCTCACCACTACCACCATCAAGCACACTTACAATACATATTTAGACAAATGTTATCTCAAAAGATTCACTTTTGTTCACAGGCATTACAGTGATGGTAATTATTAAAGAGACCAAAAGAGGATTATTTTAGGAAAGATATGGCCAGATGGGTATGGATGGGAGAAGAGGTGGCTAGTATATAGGTAGCAAAACAATCAGATCAGACTCCTTGTTTTGCATAGTTACAGTTATCTTTTATCATAGAAATCAATTAGGACTGACTGCCACCAAAAACCTTACAATTCTCCTTCAAGTACAGAGATTAAAGATATGTACAGAACACTTCCTACACTGAATAAAAATTTGTTAAATACAGTGATACTTTAATTTATGGGGAGCTCTTTATCCCTTCCCTCCCTCCCTCCCTTCCTCCCTTCTTTCCTTCCTCCCTTCCTTCCTTCCTTCTTCCCTTCTTTCCTCCCTTCCTTCCTTCTCTTTTGCTCCCTCTATCTCTCTTTCTGTTTCTTGCTGTTGTTGTTATTTAAAACTGGAGCTGATATGACATATTACCTACTTCTCGTTCCATAAGATCTTTCTTTTTAATTATTTTTTTGTTCCATAAGATCTTGAATGAATTTGTACTTACAGAAGTTTGATGACTTGAGAGTTGATATACTCTGTATACACCAGAATTTTGAAATGCATCAGACATCTGTCAAGAGAAAAAAACAAAGCCACCACATGTTTCAATCAAATTTATAGTAAAATTAGTAAGATAAATCTCTGACTTACCATAGTCTCAATATATTTTCTCAGATCTGTGCTGACTTGTGAAACTGCTTTTTCACAATTATCATTGTATATGACTCCAGAAATATGAAAATCACCTTGGTAATAGTAAGTCTTTCCTGTGAAATAAAGAAATACTTAGAAAATTTTAAAATAGAAAGTGACCTCAAGTCCCTCCATATCTTTATCTCAAAATTAATATTCAATGGATATACTCAGACAGGGAAATTAATTTACTACCACTTGAATGAGAGATTCCCCTAGCTTTCATCCAACTCTAGTTACTGTCAGTATTAACAAAGATTGTGTTAGCTCCTAAGCCAGAATCCTAGAGTAAACCCATCTTCCAAAATGACTTCAAACAACCTTTACAACAGAGTTTGAGTGTTTATTTTTACTTCAAGAAGCCCAGTTCAACTAATTTAACTTCAGGAAATATAAGCTCGTCCAGCCTTGTATCTGAAATTGTAGATAGTTGATCATATAGAGAAATTCAAGAGTAAATTCTCATCCACACACTTCCTGCTCAAGCCAGGATGCCTGCAGTTCTACCTTTTGCATCACTCCTTTCCACTAAGTCACTGTTCCCCCAGAAGAAGAAACAATGTTAAATGCAAACTATATTTTGGAAGGATAGCTAATTAAGCTACTGGTCCTCACTAACATGCTGACAGGGCTTCTTTATGAGGGTTTGATTTGGAAAACTCAGAGCACTATACATAAGGACATTTTGTGAATAAAGTTATTTTATTATTATTATTATTATTTTGCGGTACACGGGGCTCTCACTGTCGTGGCCTCTCGCGTTGCGGAGCACAGGCTCCGGACGTGCAGGCTCAGCGGCCATGGCTCACAGGCCTAGTCGCTCCGTGGCATGTGGGATCTTCCCGGGCCGAGGCACGAACCCGTGTCCCCTTCATCGGCAGGCGGACTTTCAACCACTGCGCCACCAGGGAAGCCCCACAATTTTAAAACATCAATCTCACTGTAATTTATCTCCTACAGCCCATACCAGGTATCATTTCCTAGATTAGACTTCCCTATAGCCACATTCTGATACTGCATTAGCAGTTAAACTGCAAAGTATTACAAACAGTAGTTTTAATTTATTAAAACTTCATTTCCAACCATTTGAATTGGATTAACCTGATTTCTGTTATACAGTGAAGAGTGTTAAAAAAAAATTCCAAAACAAAATTCCTCAAATTCTGTAAAGATAAACCTTTTTTTTTTTTTCATAGAGGACTTTAAATTATTAGGGAGAGGCTTGTGAATAAGGAACAAAGAAACTAATGATCAAATGAAGCAAATGGCCTCCACCACCAACATTCTTCTGGAACTCGAGGAAAGCCAAGAGTCAGTGGAAAGGAACTCACTTGAAAATCTATTAAGTTTTGTGGGCCCACTGCAGTTTGTCAAGTGCTAATTTAGGATCTGTGTTATAAAGTACATTATTCTAAAAATCTATAATGGCATTCAGGTTTTTAAATTATTTCTAAAAAACATTCAAGCTAGAAAATATGGTTTTAATTACACTATTAGAGAACAAAAATGGTAGTATCTTATGAGTGATTATTTTTAAAAAGTAGACAAAATTTTGCTGAACTTTGATTATTCTTTTTCCAAATTTCTGAAACTTTCCCAGAGACTTTACAGGGCCTCTAGACCTCAGAAATAATAGCATGGGTCCAGAAATAAAAATCTAAATTATAAAAAGCAACCAATTAGCAAAAAACTAGAAAATACTCTGTAGCAACCTGTTAGCTTTTATAGACTTAATCTCCCAAATAAAATCCCATTTACCTGAACATAATGTTCTGATTGTGGTGGTGATGTCAGGGACAAGGGTAGTGATTGATGATGGCAATGATGATAGTGGTAATAAAAATAAGGGCCTTCTGGTGTAGCTTTTAAGATGATCAGTGTTTCACAGGTTTATGTGCTACATCCAGTGTTGGTTGGTTTGTTTTTATGGGCTGGCTGAAATATAGAGAACAAATAAGATGAAACTTGTCCAACTAGCGTTAATGACTGTCGTATTTCTATGGTTTCAAGATAGGAGTCATCCAGGGGGTGACAAACTTCCTTGACTTGGCTATTTAGAAAAAGTAATAGCCTAGTCTTGGACTAGTCACTTAAAATGCACACCCAAGAAACAGCTTTGTGGTAAATCAGGATAATCCTAACTCTTGTGTTTGACCAATTCCGTCATTCTGGCTTCTTCCTCCTCAGCTGAAACCATCTGTAACTATGTAGAAGTTTCTGACAAAAGACTTTCCACAAAGTACCGATTTTAACATAACTAATATTGCCATCATTTTGATATAATGAAATTCTATTTAATTGCAGTTTATATTTTCATTTCCCTAATTACCAGTGAGAATGATCATTGTGATCATTATTTTACATATTTCACTTTTCAGCCATGCTGCAACCCCAATTTTTGTGTTCTGACTCTTAAAGCCAGTGAGACTGTGGCTTTCTGCTTAACTTTTTAGCTCCTCTACATCACCTGGACTGGCCAGTGCCCTCTGGCAAGAAACCATATGTATGTAAATCTTGCCCAGTACGGTCCCTTCCCTTCATGAATTGACTCTGAGACAGTTTTTATCAGTTTTTTGTCACTCTGTACTGCCTTCATATGGTTTTTATATTTTTTCCAAAGTTTATAACTATTAACTCTAGAAGGGCTTGATATAAGAAATTTCACCATTGCTGGAAGTGGAACGAGTTATTGGTGACTTTTAAAAAACAGAATTTCTTAATTTTAGTTTAAAATTTGTCAATATTTCCTTTCAAGGTTAGTATTTTATGTGTATATATATGTAGTTTGTTGAAGAATTCCTTGCCTTTTATAAAGATATACTTGTATGTTTTATTTTAAAAACTTTAATGTGTTACCATCTGCATTTAAGTCACCAATTCACATTGCATTCATTTGTGTGTATATTATGAAGTAGGAGCATTTTTTTCCATATGACTATTAATTGACCCTGTACATCTTATTGAAATCATGCGTGTGCAATTCTTTATCTACTGCCCTGCAAAGTCACCTCTGTTATAAATCAAGTATAAATCAAATGCAGGTCTCTTTCTGAATTTTTTATTGTTTCTTTGATTTATTTTTTTATTACTGTGCCATATCACACCACCTTAGTTATTGAAGTTATAGAATGTCTTGTGTCAACTTAAAGAAAAACACACAACATAAGAGTTGTGAGTTTAAGTTGTATTCAAGGTCTTACTGAGGACTAGCCACTCAGTTAGCTCTGAGGAAACTGCTGCAAAGAGGTAGGGGAGAAACCAGTTTATATATGATTTTTGGCTGGGAAATACATGCAATCAAGCATACATCTTGGTAAAAGTGTACTGCTATCACAAAGAACAGATATCTCAAGTCAGTGATTTTAGTGCTTTTCTATGTATGGGAAGATGCAGGAATCCGGGGTTATTAAAATTCTTCTGGAGATGTTTATCTAGACAGCCTCATCCTGTCATCCTCTTAATTTCTTCTCAGATTGCAGTAGGTCAGCGAATGTAGTGGGTTATGACTTAATCCTTGTAGAAAACACTTGTTTTTCTCTGTTCACACTTGATATCTGGTATGTAAGCCCATATTTGTTTTCCTTTTTCTAAATTATTTTGGCTATTTTTAGTCCATTGCCTTTACTTATAAATTTTAACATTGATCAATTTCCAAAAAGAAATCTCTAGACTTTTATTGATATAGCATTGAACCTATAGATCAATTGGGGAAGAATTGACTTCTTAATATATTGAAGCTTCCAATCTGTGAACTTGGTACATTCTTTCATTTATTTAGATTTTCTTTAATTTCTCTCAATAGTGTTTAACAAGTGTCTAAATAGAAGTCTTATACATGTTCTCCTAGGTTCAGTCTCATGTATTTGATTTATTCTATCCTGGTGTAAATGGTATTATTCCTTAAGTTTCGTGTTATATTTATTGCTGACATAGAATACAATTGACTTTTGTCTATTGACCTTGTATTGAGAAAACTTAATTCATTTATTAATTTTATTTTTTCTATTTGTATATATATATATTTTAAATTTATTTATTTTATTTATTTATTTATTTTTGTATGTGTTGGGTCTTCCTTGCTTCACGCGGGCTTTCTCTAGTTGCATCGAGCGGGGGCTGCTCTTCGTTGCAGTGTGTGGGCTTCTCATTGCTCTGGCTTCTCTTGTTGCAGAGCATGGGCTCTAGGCCCGTGGGCTTCAGTAGTTGTGGCTCACAGGCTCTAGAGAGCAGGTTCAGTAGTTGTGGCGCACGTGCCCAGTTGCTCCGCGGCATGTGGGATCTTCCTGGACCAGGGCTCAAACCCGTGTCCCCTGCATTGGCAGGCAGATTCTTAACCACTGCACCACCAGGGAAGCCCTCTATTTGTATATTATTTTAGATTTTTAGCATACACCTACATCTTCAAATAAAAACAGTATTATTATTTCCTTTCCATCGATTATATTTTCTTTTTTTTTGGTTGCTTGGTTGATTGATTGCCTTACATTATAGAACTCTAGTACACTGTTGAATAGAAAGGGTTGATAGCTGGCATCCTTCTCTTGTTCCTAATTTCAGGGAAAAGCTTTCAGTGTTTCACCATTAAATAGGATGTTTGCTATCATTTTATCAGATTAAAGAAGTTTTCTTTTACTTTTAGTTTGCTAATTTTTATGATAAATGAATTTTGAATTTGACCAAATGCTTTTTTTTGCATTTATTGGGATAATCATATCATTTTTCTACTTTTATCTGACCAATATTGTGAATTACATTGATTGATATTTAAATGTTAAACCAACCTTGTATTTCTAGAATAACCCCAACTTGATTGCAAATAAAATATGATACATTTTGTGTGTCACTGGGTTTCATATCTTATTTTGTTTAGGATTTTTGCATCCATGCTTCTGAAAAAGAATGACATAATTTTATTGTCTTTTAATGTCATTGTTAAGTTTTATAATCAAGGTTATGTTGGCCTTATAAAACAAGTTGGAAAGTAACTATTTTATTGTAAATAAAATTTTAAATTTATATCAAGTGAAAAAATTCCTAGAAAAAAATTCAAGTCTCCAAAACAGATGTAATCACCACTCTAAGAAATGCTACCTGCCCTTCAAGCATACCACCTTTGGACTTTGCACAAAGTCAAAACAAACTAACTCCCTGAGATTCAGAAATTTATTGGGTTGGCCAAAAATTACCTATAGTTTTTAAGTAAAAATAAAAGGCACATTTTAAATTTTCACCAAGAACTTTATTGAACAACATATTCACCCTTTGTTCCACTACCTTCTGCCATTTTTCAGGCAACTTCATAATTCCATCTTCCTAAAACTTCTTATCTTTTTGAACAAAGAACTGTTCCAGGTGCCTTTTACAGTCTTCCAGGGAATTGAAATTTTTTTCCATTAAGAGAATTTTGTAAAGACCAAAATAAAAGGAAATCTGAACGTGCACCAAAATAAATGGAAATCTGAAGGTGCAATGTCTGGTGAATATGGCGGATGAATCAGAACTTCCCACCCAAGCTCTAACTGTTTTTGCCTGGTCATCCAGGAAACATGTGGTCTTGCAATATCCTGATGGAAGATTATGCGTTCTCTGTTGACTAATTCTGGATGCTTTTCGTAGAGTGCTGCCCTCAGTTGGTCTAACTGGAAACAGTACTTGCTGGAATTAATCATTTGGTTTCCCGGAAGGAGCTCATAATAGAGGACTCCCTTCCAATCCTACCATATACACAACATCACCTTCTTTGGATGAAGACTGGTCTTTGGTGTGGTTGGTGGTGGTTCATTTCGCTTGCCCCATGATCTCTTCCATTCCACATTATTGTACAGTATCCACTTTTCATCACCCGTCACAATTTGCTTTAAAAACGGAACGTTTTCATTACGTTTAAGTAAAGAATCGCATGAGGAAATACGGTCAAGAAGGTTTTTTTCACTTAACTTATGTGGAACCCAAACATCAAAGCGATTAACATAACTGAGCTGGTACAAATGGTTTTCAAGGCTTGATTTGGATGTTTTATGTCGGCTATCTCCCACATGGTATAATGTTGATTGCTCTCAATTAATGTCTTGATTTGATTGCTATCAACTTCAGCTGGTCTACCTGACCGTGGAGCATTGTCCAGCGAGAAATCTCCAGCACAAAACTTCACAAACCACTTTTGACACATTCGATCAGTCACAACACCTTCTCCATACACTGCACAAATCTTTTTTTGTGTTTTGGTTGTGTTTTTACCTTTCTTGAAATAATAAAGCATAATATGCCGAAAATGTTGCTTTTTTTCTTCCATCTTCAATATTAAAATGGCTACACAAAAATTCACCAATTTTGAAGTCTTTTTTTAAATGCATGCTGATATGACAGCTGTCACATACAATCTAACAAAACTGTTTTGAATGAAGTTAAAGACAACTAAGTGCTACTAGAGCCATCTTATGGAAAAAACCAAATGAACCTTTTGGCCAACCCAATATTTGTTGAAACAGCTAATAGAAATATGATCCGTGACTCATAGAGATGTTATATGACATTTACTGTCAATTTATCTTTTTAAAACAAGACTTAAAGATTTGAAGCTGATGTATATAAAATATTTATATTAGATATCAATCATTTCATATTCATCTCTTTTTTCTTTTGATTTGCTTCTAATGTCAAAAATAGCAACTACTGAATGACGTGGTTCTTCAACTTTCCACGGATAAACAGTGTTGCTGCTGAAACAGTATAAGCCTTTCTTCCATCTTGAACAAAGCCTAAAATTTCAGTACTTATGCACTTTTTCTCCCCTTGGTCCCATAACCACAAAAGTCCTGTCAATTGTAATGGAAAATCACAATATGTCATGCTATATATTAATGATCTGGCTGAACGCATCATAAATGAGTATATTATAGAATGCACATGTGTTCCCATACATTTCCCATAGGCTGCATGTCCCAGTTTCAATTCAGTTATGAAGTCTCAGTGTCTTAACAAACTTGGATAAGAATTAATGAAATGCTCTGTAGCAGCTGGAATTATCCATCTCATGACAGCACTTCCTCTTCCTGGGTTTATATTTCTCCACAAACATTATCATGACATTTGCATCCAAATACATTTCTTTTCAAAATTTTCAAAATCCTTCAAAGCCACCAAATCTTCTGCAATAACTCTGGTCCACATTAATATTAATATTTTCTGTCATAAAATTGCACATACCTCACAACAACTAATTACTATTTATTGTTCTATTTGTGCCATACTTGTTTCCCCAAGAAGATGATAAGATCCTAAAGTGCAGGGTTTATGTATTTTACTAATTTTTCATACATTCCAGGTTCTCAATAAGCACTTACAGGTTCATTGTCTGGAACAGGAAGCAAGTACCTCTTCTCCTTTCTCTTTATTGCTTGTTTATTCCTACATAGTATTTGGCTCTTATACTATTTTCTTTTGCATTTACAATAATATTTGGTTTAGCTCGTCTAGTGAGGTAACAGTGGCCTTTTTCAGGACACTGTTTCTTAATAAGCATACATCTAACAGGACCTGGTTCTCAAAATAGCAAAACCAGAAGCTCAGTTTTATCAATAGTCGATCATGATCCAGGTCTAGGGAATTACTTCATATTTATCAAACTCATGGTGTATTTTTTTGACCAAGATGTCATGTAGTTAACTTAGAATGGGAGCTACAGTATTCCCTATCTATAGGATACATGAGTCCATCACTAGGAAGCTACTTTCATATTCTCAAGTAACCTGGGTAACCTATTAACCTAGTCAATAGGTCTGTTAGTCAATAAGTGATGTAGGACTTCCCTGGTGGTCCAGTGGTTAAGACTCCGTGCCTCCAATGCAAGGGGCATGGGTTCAATCCCTGGTCAGGGAACTAAGATCCCACATGCCCTGAAGCATGGCCAAAAATTAAAAAAAAATAAAAAAGTGATGTATATGTATCAAATTCAAATATTCTGATACTTGAGTGCCCGCCCACTTCCTATAAATCCTCTAGATAAAACACCGTTTCTTGTGCATTGGTAATTTTTTTTGCTAAAACTATAACTTCATTATATACTCTGTTCAGACTAAGGAAAGTTGAAAGAAGATTGACTTTCCTTGCCAACCCTTGTAACATAGTGAACTGAAGTCTAACATTAATAAAAAGACTGTAAGAGACCAAGCTGCTGTTCAATAGGTTTCAGTCTTTTGTAAGATGAATTACATTCCTAGGTACTAAGAGTACTTACAAATGAAACTGTGTGCAGCATTATAGCTAATGTTTATGAAATTTTGATGAATCATAAGATGAGAGGAATACAAGAGTGGAGATAACACAGTTTATTTTTTATAATAGATATTTATTGGAGTATAATTGCTTCACAATACTGTGTTAGTTTCTGTTGTACAACAAAGTGAATCAGCCATATGCATACATATATCCCCATATCCCCTCCCTCTTGAGCCTCCCTCCCACCCTCCCTATCCCACCCCTCTAGGTCTTCGCAAAGAGAAAAGTTGTTATTGAAAATCATTTGCCACTGAGTCTGACAAAATTCTGGGTAAAAAAAAAAATCAAGGATAAATTATTAAAAGTATGTCTTGAGCAAATCTAAAAACTGGGAGCAATCATTACTTGAAGACTATATTGATTCACTTAAAATAAATGTTGTGAGATTAACTTTATACCACTTTTAGATTAGGAGAATAGGGCAATGTGGTAGACAGAGGTACTTAGAACTCTTACTGTTTCCATCATCATCTTAATAATTATTATCATCACTAATATAACAAAGATAATAGCTGCCATTCATTGAAGGTATACTATCAGTCTTATATTGCATCTTCCAAGCTTCTATACACCTTTCATATTAATTTTTTCAACAATTCTATGAGATAAATTTTGCCACTCCCATTTTACAAATGAGGAAATTGAACTTCAAGGAGTTTGTTACTTGTCAAAGGTCACCCAGATAGTGAGTAGTGAAATCAAGATTAATTTTTTAAAAATATATGTGACTGACATGGACCTAAATGTCCATTGACAGAGGAATAGATAAAGAAGATGTGGTACATAGATATAATGGAATATTACTCAGCCATAAAAAAACCAAAATAATGCCGTTTGCTGCAACATGGATGAACCTAGAGATTGTCATACTGAGTGAAGTAAATCAGACAGAGAAAGAAATATCATATGATATCACTTATATGTGGAATCTTAAAAAAAATGGAACAAATGAACTTATTTACAAAACAGAAATGGAGTCACAGAAGTAGAAACCAAATTTATGGTTACTATGGGTGAAGGGGGATGAGGAATAAATTGGGAGATTGAGACTAACATATACATACTACTATATATAAAATAAATAACTAATAAGGACCTAGTGTACAGCACAGGGAAATCTACTCAATACTCTGTAATGACCTATATGGGAAAATAATCTAAGAAAGAGTGGATATATGTATAACTGATTCACTTTGCTGTACACCTGAAACTAACACAACATTGTAAATCAACTATACTCCAATAAAATTTTTTTTAAAAAACATGGGTCTGGGACTTCCCTGATGGTCCAGTAGTTAAGACTTCGCCTTCCAATGCAGGGAGTGTGGGTTCGAGATGTGGTCAGGGAGCTAAGATCCCACATGCCTCGGGGCCAAAAAAACAAAACATAAAACAGAAGCAAACAAATTCAATAAACACTTTAAAAAAAAAATACATGGGTCTGGCATTTCCTGTAATGATGGACTAAGGAATTCAGACCAACACTTCTGATAATTATAGTAGGAAAGATGGGTAAAATCAATAGAGATTCTGTTGACGAGGTCATAGAGATAACAAGATAAAAATTTCAGGGCCAAGATCTCGGCGAAGATAAACTCAAAGAAGTTCGGTTAGCCTGCCATTTGGAGCTGCTATTTCTGAAAAGTATGCTAAAGCTGAGTAGGGCATCTGACAGTATCAGGGCAACAGCATAAAAAATTGGAATCCAGGGCCCACACTGGGTAAGGGTGGTTGATAAACCCAACATGCTTTGAGTTGGGGTCCTGAAAGGCAGTTTGCTAAATGAAAGTATATGCCCAATGACTGAATTGGATATCTCTATGAAAAACAATAATGATACTTGGTCCCTACATGGCATTCTACTATAGGAGGATCATAGATCTTAATGTAAAAGGAAAAATAATAAAGTTTTAGAAGATAATTTAGGAAATAGTCTTAATGACTGTGAAGACAGCAAAGTTTTCACACACAAAAAAAAGTATTACCACAAAATACCATACCTTGTGGTATTTTTACATAATAAAACATTCCACAGCATTTTAAGTAAAAGAACTTCAGATGCGTGCAGAAACATAGATAATTCTCACAAATGAAAAGTTACAAAATAATATATACCTTATGATTTCATTTCTGTAATATTCAAACACAATTAGATGTAGAGTATAGAGTTAGAAGTCTAGGTTACTGTTTTCTGGGATGCTGGCAGTGTACTATTTCTTGACTAGGTGGTAATTACATGGCTATTCACTCTGTGACAATGTATTGGTCTGTACCTTTGTCTCCTGTGTTCTTTTCTGTGTTATACTTCACAGCAAAATTTCTGAAAAATTAATATGTAAGCTATTCAAAAGGAAATTATTTCTGTATGAAAGCAAAATAAAGAGCCTGTCAACAATATGTACTGAAAACTTACTACACTGCTGAGCACCTTGCAAGGTGCTGTGAAGGTAGATATGAAAGATGCAGAAAAGAATGCATCTGCAATCTAAAGAGGTTAGATGTGATAAGAAATTTAATATACCTGAAACATATGTGAATATTGTTATTATAATAACTAAATGACTTTTTCCAAGAAAACTTGTCAAGAGTTACACATTTCAGTGCACTCCATTTTCAGATGGAGTTTTCATAAGAAGAAAATGAGTACCCATTATTTACATAGCTAAATGTGTAAAATTTTAAATATACTGCTGGTATTTAAAACCCCTACTCTCAAATTTTTTTTTTTAGTTGGAGTATAATTGCTTTACAATGTTGTGTTAGTTTCTGGTGTACAGTGAAGTGAATCAGCTGTATGTATACCTATATCCCCTCCCTCTTGGACCTCCCTGGTCCCCCCATCCCACCCACCTAGGTTGTCACAGAACACCGAGCTGAGCTTCCTGTGCTTTATAGCATGTTCCCACTAGGTAACTATTTTACACATGGTAGTGTATATATGTCAATCCTAATCTCCCAATTCGCGCCACCCTCCCCTTACCCCACTGTGTCCACATGTCCATTCTCTATGTCTACATCTCTATTCCTGCCCTGCAAATAGGTTCATCTGTACCATTTTTCTAGATTCCACATATATGCGTTAATATACTATACTTGTTTTTCTCTTCCTGGCTTACTTCACTCTGTATGACAGACTCTGGATCCATCCACATCTCTACAAATGACCCAATTTCATTCCATTTTATGGCTGAGTAATATTTCATTGTATATATGTACCACATCTTCTGTATCCATTCATCTGTCATTGGACATTTAGGTTGTTTCCATGTCCTGGCTATTGTAAAATCTTTATAACTATAAATATATTTATGTGATAAATGTGATTTTGTTCATATAATTAAACATTACAAATTTATCCTTAGCAAATACTTTCCAAATTACTGGGGAAAGAACTACTGAAGTTGTAGATACTACATATTTTCTTATGGTTTGCAAAATATTTTTAGTGTCCTGAAAATACTAATATTTTATACTACTTCACCTGAGTATTTTTAAGAATGCAATCACAAAGAGCAACTGAATTCTCTTCTTTTATCATAGTTTTTAAGTATAGATATTCTAATTGTCCCCTCAGAATTATTCCACCTGGACCAGTAAGTCTTCTTTCCTGGCTGAAATTCTGATTTGCAGATTTGTAGCACCATCTAGAGTTCTACCTACATATATCTCTGTGGGCAAAAAAGTCCTTTTTTTTGGCACTCTAATCCTAGGTTTATTCAACACAATTCTTTCCTCTACACTACAAAGTGCACACACAATATTACCTAAAATGTTACATACAAAGTTACAAAACTCAAAACAGAAAATATGTAGTACTGACTGTACAATAAAAGCCAAAAAACAATGTACATGTTGCCAAGGTAACCTGCACGACCACCATGAATACCAACAAAACGGGGGGCTTCTGTGATGACCTGACAGAGATGGCTCTCAACTTACCAGTTTTAGAGAGAAAGGGAGACGTGTGTGTGTGTGTGTGTGTGTGTGTGTACACGCACATGAGTACACATGGAAAGAACTATTTTGGGTATTTGGCCCTAGAGGTCAGAAGAGGACTCAAGCAGGAGAGCAGGGCCAGGCTCACAGGAACAGCAGTTGCATAAAAGCACACCCTTTCCTGTGGGACCCTGCAGGTCAACAGGTTAGGGCACGAACAGGCCACCAGATCGGCCCCAGGTCACCTGTGGAACGGGAAAACATGCTCCCAGTCTGGGGCTGTACCACCTCCTGGAGCCCCCGGCTCATCCCTGCTGGATTTGCCACTAAACTGACTCTCAGGAACTAGAAATGTTGAAGATTTCTAGCCAGAAAACTGGAGGGCATCTTTATAAGCACGACCCCAAACCAACAACACTCCTGCAGCCGGAACTCTGCCGCCAGGGCAATTACTGCCTTCACCTTCGAAGCCTGCCCCTGAGTGAGGAATTTCTTTCCTACCGATCCTCCTTCGGCTAAAAAAGTGACAGAAGTGAGTTGGATGCGATACAAGTCGCAGGACAGAGCTTCGGTGGCCCTGCGTATCGGGAGGAGTTGAAGCTGGAGCGGCTCCTGTGGCTGCGGCGGCCAGGGGACCTGCGCCGAGGGGAACGCGACCTTCTCCTCATCCGTGGGGGTGACCTGCGCCACATGGGAGGCGGTGGCAGCATTCTCCTGGGAGGGTTGAATCGCCGGGGGGCTGGGGGAGGGGGTTGGCCGAGGCCAGGGGCCAGCACAGCCGTGGCAGTGATCTCCTGGCCATCGATGTGTCCTCCGTCCATGTCCATGTGCTTCAGTGCCTTCTCGGCCTCATCTGGATTCTCAAACTACACATATACGTAGCCTTTAGACAGATGGTGGGTGCATCCTTTCTACAGGCATGTCAATCATTTTAATTTTCCCATAGGTGGAGAATATCTCCATGATACGATCCTTGGTCACATTCCTGGTGAGCCTTCCAATGTGCACTTTGGTAGGTTTAGGCAAAGGGCTCTGCCTTTTCCTTTCCTTTTCATCTCTTTTGGGTGGTTTGGATTTGGAGCAGGAGCGCTGCCTCTTGTCCTGCCTGCCCCGAGAAGGACTCGGAGAGCCAGGGGAGCTGCCGGAGCTGGAGCTGCAGGATGTGCTGGAACTTCCTGAGCGGCTCGATGCTGAAGATGAGCTGGAGCCGCTGCTGGAGCCTGTGCTGGTGCTGGAGCCCGAGCTGGAAGTCGAGCTGGACCGAGACCTGGTGCTGCTGCTACCACTGGAAGCGCTGCGCCTCTTTCGAGTTTTATCCCTGCCACGATCCTTCTCGCTCGACTCCTTGGTGGCCCCCTTATCTTTAGAGCGATCCTTGGACTGCTTATCAGAGCGGTCTTTGCATTTGGTAGGAGAAGGAGCCCTAGTGCTGGACTTTTTATTCTTTTCTTTGACTCCTAGCAAGCTCTTCTTTTTCACTCCTGATAAATGCATTCTCCCCTTCTGAGGTGTTCACAGCAGCAGTGGCGGCCTCACTTATCTGAACTCTCACTTCTAACTTGAGTCTGAGAAACGATCCCTAATCGATTGCAATTTACGCCAAAGTGCAGCAAGTCTCCAGTCCAGGCGCCGGGCTGTGAGCACTTCCAGGGTAGGGCTCGGCGTTGCCGGCCTGGGTCTCCCTGGCGAGAGGGCCGCGAGGACGGAGGCCGAGTTCCCGGCTGCCCCGAATTCTGGGGGGCCTCACTGGGCCCGCTGCAGAGCGGACCTAAAAAAGTACATTTTAAAAAAAATTTATTTTATATTGGACTACAGTTGATTTACAATGTTGTGTTAGTTTCAGGCATACAGCAAAGTGATTCAGTTATACATATACATATATCTATTCTTTTTCAAATTCTTTTCCCATTTAGGTTATTACAGAATACTGAGTTCCCTGTGCCATAGAGTAGGCTCTTGATTGTTAACTATCTTAAATATAGTAGTGTGTATTCACTCCCAAACCCCCAATTTATCCCTCTTCCCCACCTTTCCCTTTTAGTAACCATAAGTTTGTTTTTTCTAAGTCTGTGAGTTTGCTTCTGTTTTGTAAATAAGTTCATTTGTATCATTTTTTTTATTCCACATACATGCAATATCATATAATATTTGTCTTTCTGTCTGACTTACTTCACTTAGTATGATAATCTCCAGGTCCATCCATACTGCTGCAAATGACATTATTTCATTATTTTTAATGGGTTAGTAATATTCCATTGTGTATATGTCCCACATCTTCTTTATCCATTCATCTGTCAATGGACATTTAGGTTGCTTCCATGTTTTGGCTATTGTAAACAGCACTGCAATGAATATTGGGGTGCATGTATCCTTTTGAACCATAGTTTTCTCTGGATATATGCCCAGGAGTGGGATTGTTAGATCATATGGTAGCTCTATTTTTAGTTTTTTAAGTAACCTCCCTACTGTTCTCCATAGTAGCTCTACTAATTTACATTCCCACAACAGTGTAAGAGGGTTCCCTTTTCTCCATACCCTCTCCAGCACTTATTGTTTGTAGACTTTTTGATGATGGCCATTCTGACTGGTGTGAAGTGGTATCTCATTGTAGTTTTGATTTGTATTTCTCTAATAATTAGCAATGTTGAGCATCTTTTCATGTGCCTCTTGGCCATCTGTATGTCTTCTTTGGAGTAATGTCTGTTTAGATTTTTTAAAAATCCATTTTTAATGGCACCCTGAGTGCAATTTATTTAATACTGTCCTCATATTTATTTTTAAATATAAAATTACTTTTTAGTGTTAATTATATTAATAATATTGTACACTAAATCTCTAGTACTTATTTGTCTTATAACTGGCACCTTGATCTTGGGCTTCTCAACCTCCAGAACTGTAAGAAACACATTTCTGTTGTTTATTAAAATCACCCAATCCATGGTATGGCTGCTTCATTTTGCAGGAAGAAACCTGAACATCAGTAATGTTTGTTAATTTACACCACCAGAGTGCTAGAACTAACAAGAGAAATAGTCTAGAGTTAAAAAACATTATTGCTGCACTGGCTTTCTGCTGAAAGTTGTTTCTTTGAAAATGTTTTGTGAATTTCTTGAACGTCACAGAATTTAATTATTAAATTCCCTATGTTTACATGAAAAGATATTAAGATAATAACACTATTATTAAGATATAGTCTTACTGTATTTGAACATATAATTGGTCCTGCAAAGTTTCTAAGTGTGTAAGTACATAGGATGATGCACCAGGAACAGTGGTAAATGTAAAATTTGTACACCAAAGGAGGTTAGGGTTGACAATTGATGTGTGTTTGCATAGTACTTTATATAAGATTGAGAAAAAAATGGGAAGATACAATGAAAACTTAGGTTCACACAAAAACCTACACACCCACATACAAATGTTATAGTAGCTTTATTCATAGTAGCCAAAAACTATAAACAACTTGAATGCCCTTCAATGTATGAATGGTTAAACAAACTGCAGTGCTTCCATACTGTGGAATACTACACAGCAATAAAATAAGAATGAATTATTGTGTGTGTGTGACACACACAACTTGGATTGATCTCAAGGGAATTATGCTGAGTGAAGAAGCCAACCTCCAAAGTTTACATATCGTATGATTCCATTTATATACCATTCTTGAAATGACAAAATTATACAGATGGAGAACAGATTAATGTTTGCCAGGGGTTAAAGACTGGGAACAGGGGTAGGGATGGAGCCAGATGGCCATGGGTAGTGTGAGGGGTCCTTGTGATCAAACTATTCTGCATTTTGACTGTGGTGGTGGCCCACAAATCCATACATGAGATAAAAAACAACATGGAACTAAATACACACACACATGGAAATAACTGCATGTTTTAAAAACATAAAATGTCAAAAGGTTAATAGATTGTCTCAATGTCAACTTCCTGGTTGTGATATTGTACTATAGCTAAGCAAGATGTTACCTTTGCCAGAAACTGGATAAAGGATACACGGGATCTCTTTGTATTACATTTTACAACTCTGTGTGAGTCTATGATTATCTGAAAATAAAAACGTTATTTTTAAGTGGTAAGAAATTTCAGAAAAAAGAATGTTATCTCCACTTGACGGAGTCAAGGAAGGCTTCGTGGAGGAGGCATCGTTTGAATTAGACTGTAGATCTTCATGTAATCCAGTAACTCTATGGTTAATAAGGTTTATCATTTTTAAAAGTTGAAATGAAAAATTAGAATAACAGAGAACAACTTGACAATCTCTTTTGGAATGATCCTAATAAAACTTCTTTTGTAGAATTAAAACTAAACAAGAAGTCAGTGCATTCTGTTGACCTACTCATCTCTTCATTTTGAAAATACTTATTCAAGCTATTGTGATCAAGTAGCAATTGTATAAAATAAGACTGTAGTTACAGCAACAGTTATAATAACACTGTTTCTTGAGCATCTACTATGTTCCAAGAACTTCGCTAAGCACTTTGAAATATCTCATTTTAATCTCTACAACGGTGTTTGAGGTAAATATTATTATCCCTGTTTTATAAGTGAGTATACTGAGGCTTAGTGTGTATAAATAACTGGATTAAGTCACACAATGTAAAATCTGGGATTACTTCTTAACACATTATTAACTGGGGGATTTTTGCAGAAACTAACGCCTGTGGCCGTAATATGTCTCCGGTCAAAAATGTGTTAAATCAATGTGTAAATAATAACAAAGCTATATTTTCTGCATAATACAAAAATAAAAGATCAGTTCAATAGCACTTATTGAAAGACTGTTATATACAGAGCACTTTATTAGGTACTGTGGGAAGAGAGCTAAAAGATGTCGCTGAGAAATGGCCTGCCCTCTTGCACAGTTAATAAGTATTATTTCAGTCATGACTTCTTAACTTTTTCCAATGAGATGGTTAAAACAGACATGTCCAGGAATGCTGAAACCCTTTATAAGTTATCTTTCAAAGAAAGTTATTTTAAAAATATGATACTGTATTATCTATTTCTCTGTGCACATAAAATTTGAACTATTGCTCATATTTTCACTGTGGCCTAACCTCTATTTCTCAAATCTTTTGTAAAAAAAAATATCAGAAATATTTCTCTGAGAAATGTGATGCCATTGTGAAATTAAACTTCTAAAATTTCTCCTTAATTTAAATCTCTTCAAGTTTGTTTGCCAAAGAAATTCCTCATTATCACATTATAAAATTTATTTTAATTTGGAAAGTCACGTCCAGAAATCTGGAATATACTACTCATGGTGTCAATTTATATGGATTCATCTTTAAATGCCTTCGCAAAGATGAATTGTATTCTTTCGGTTTTACTACAGTTTTCATTATTACTTGAACATCCCAAGGGCTTGCTTCCCTGTATCTACCTGTGTGCTACCTAGAGGCCCAACTGCAAAACATACTCAAACAAGGGGAACCAATTTTTAACAGAACACTGAGAGAAATTAAGTTTGAAATGTACCTAAGTCTTTGTTTAAAATTCAACATTTTCCTCAATGTTTTTCAAAAGAGTTCATTAAATGAAATATGGTTTTGCAAAATATTTAATGCTGTCAATTCATATCAGATTTCCTACCTTATTTTAGCCAAGTCCCTAAATTTTATCAGTTCATATACCAGCGTTATTTAGGTTGATAAAAATCAATCTTTTTCTACTAATGTTTCTTTCAAAGTGGTTACGGTACAATACAGAACTCACACGAGTAGCTATACACAATGAGGAAAGGGTAATGGAAAGATTCCGTGAAATCTCACCACCAACAGGCCTGTATGCCATGGCACCGATCCTAACTTCACAGTGCCTAGATCACTTGAATGTTGTGTATCTAACAACTCAGTAATAATTTACCAAAGCTGAAATTATGAAGGTGGTTGATATTAGGCTTTTTCTCATCAACTTTATATCTAGGCAGTGAGCAATTCAGTGTCATGCTAGAGGTAGCAGGAGGCAGCTTTCACGATGATGTCTTCCCCCTGAGCCCAGAAGAGTCTAAGAGGCCCATGGTCCAAGCACTGACTGGAAATGTGGAGGAGGGGGAGGGAGTGGTAAGAAGGGGAATCTGCAGTCATTTCAAAATAGAGGTCTGACCTCTAGCTTCATTTGCACAACTACAGCTACACACTAACACCTGGACCTTATTCCCCTTCAAGGCCTTGCAGTTTGGAAAAGCTTTAAATACAAATACACAAGCACTTGGTGATAATTCCATTTCATTCAGTAGTTTGTACTGATGCTGTTTTTATTTCCTCCTATCCAACCATACAAAAATCTTACCACATAAGGTATGCTGGTTGTTCTTAAGTGAATTTTCATTCTAGCCTCAGACTTTAAAAGAATTTGCAATAAATTGATTGGTGACATTTTCCCCATCTTCCCCTTCCTCTTGGATTATTATAATATCAAGCAAATTGATGATATTTATTTTTTATTATTATATATTGACATTCTCAGTAGTGCAATGTTAAATAAATATTATTTGCTTTAACTTAGAATAAGTACATTATATAGTTTGTATAAATTTATAGGCCACAAGAAAACAGAATCTTCCCCACACTTATCTCTTGTTTGCTGGAAATGAAAATAAAGTTGTATTTCGGTTTCTCTTTGTTCCCTTAACTTTAGTTCCCATTCTTTTGCTGTCATGAAGTGTTTGGTATTCCGTTGTCTGTGTGCTTGAGCTTTCATAATGATTAAGATCACTTTCCTCATTTCATTAAGAAAAAAAACACCTAATACTTTCCTGTACATAAAAATGTAGCTCTTTCCTTTTACTCTTTGTCCTGCACCTTGAAAGTGGAAATTTACCGAGATGAGAGAAACTGGGGAAATGAAGGAGGGGATCGCTTCAGATTGTATGTATGCATGAGAAATTTATGTCAACAAGCCAAAATTTGATGATAGAAAACAAGTGACTGCAAGTTGGGACAGAATCCATCTGGCAGAAGCAGGATGCTAAGTGAAGCAGAGCTAGGAAGGAAATAGCAGATAGTTTAGTTCGATCGGTCACATCCAGGTGATCTGCATGACTTCTGCAATTCTGTATCTCTAAGAACGGCCTCTACACAAAAATGTGTTCCATTCTTCTAGGTTGTTCTCTCTCAGACACCAGTTTTGGAAGTGATCCAGTCCCGGAAGGCAGTCACTCTAGCATAAACACCAGGTTTATCGGGATGCCCACATTCGTCTCCCCAGCTCACTATTCCAGCGAGGTACCACATACCTCTAGCATCTGGACTAACCAGTGGTCCTCCGGAGTCACCCTAAAGGAGAAGGGAGAGATTGGTAATTAGTATTTCAGTTTTTCACAGAGAAATGTGCTGTTTTTCTAACATGAGTTTAATGAAAGGGGCAGTTTTCAAAAATCTTCAGTGTGCTCAAATGAGAAGCAATGCTTTTTATCTATGCCAGTAATTGACATAAAGGAGGCACTCCCCTACCTGGAGAACAGCTTAGACTCAGGGTTCAGTACAGAGAGATTAAAGACTCCATCTCTTGGCAGGACAGTACTAGTCTGATACATCTGACAAGATAACTGCCCATACTCTTTATCAGTTTAACACAGCTCCCAAAAGAAGGGTGAAGAATTTATTACTGATAAAGAATACGGACATTAGGGTCAGACACCTGAGTTTAAATCTCAAGTCTGGCCCTTTGAAGCTGGCTAAGACCTTTAATTTGCTTATTTGTAACGCTCCTAATAATACCTACCTTCAATGATAATTTTGAAGATTATGCAAGACAGTGTATGCAATGTTCTCAGCATAGAGCCTGGCACAAAACAGAACCTAGTAAATATTATATATAACCACAAATTCCAATTGTTTGTGCTTTGTGAAAAACAGCCAGTGGGCTGTTTCTTTATACAGGTCATAAAAACAAGGTGCTGACTGATCTTCCCGAAAAATCCTGGGGTCTCTAGTTACTGACCACCCATTAAGTGTTCGGCACTATATGAAACTATTAATTTATTATTTCATTAACCCATGTAATTCTGGCAACAAAACATGGAGTTAGGTTTCATTTTCTCCATTTTAGCAGTGAAGAAACTGAAGCCAACAGAAGTTAAGCAATTTTCCTGATATCACATGCTATTCAATATCCAGAGTGATCTAACTCAGAAGCCTATGCTTTCTTTCCCCTTACATTATACTAACTTCCTTGTGAATTTTCTTTTGTCCACATAAAAATTTTAACTAATAGTAATAATAACTCAATTAGAAATAATGTGTTTGTAATTTTTAAATCAATTAACCAATAAGTATTTACTTATACTCTCATATGTGGTAGGAGATGTAAAAAGAGTATAAACATATGAGCCCTCCTCTCAAGCAGTGTACAATCTGCTTATAGAAATAAAATGTATTATATGAAGCTATTTGATAACAAATCATTTTGATAATTGAAACCCAGGCATATGTGAAGACATAGCAGATTAGGAAAAAGAAATAGAAGATGCCAGAGACAACAAAGCTTAAATTTGTTTAAGAGACAGGAGTGAATGAGTCTGAGAATAAGGTAATTAAGGTAAAAAAGAAAGCAGTGAGTCTAACAGCATTACAAGCTGAAAACTAAGTTAATGCCAGCAAATATCAAATAGAGAAAGATATAGTGGGTTCTGTTAACATTAGTTAGGTCACATGCGATTGGTGAATAGGGGAGTTATATCAGGATAAGGTGGAAGTTTTCATGGCTTATATGTGTTTTTGTCTCAGGCAGTGGAGCCAGAATAATGGGAGTAGAATTGCAATCTTCAGAAGAAAAGGCCTCAGCTCAGCTATTGCACAGGCGGAAGCCTTTGAGGCTCTATTTTAAGAAAATGTTAAGAGTGTCTGTGCCGAGGAAGCCCTCTCCCTGCCCAGAGTGGCACAGCCCAGGCTTGCTTAATTCTTGGGTCCTGGCAGGTTGGAGTTCCTCCTCTGCCCAGAGCTATACTCCCATGTGCATTGTCTCAGCCTTAGCAAGTCAGTATTTCTACTCTATTGTTTCTGTGCATTTTTAACTTCCCTTAAGTCAGCCACCAGCCACCCTGAGTATTCTGTCTACCTACATTGTCTAAGTTATTTTTCAAGGTACAATTATTTTTGTTGTTGTCGATGTTGTTAATTCTCTGGTTACAAAGTTGCATAGCCTTTGAGGGGTCTGTTGGTCTGTATCTAACCCTATTTTTACCATAAATTCAGTTATTTTTAGTGAGTGGTTTAGTGAGAAACATAACAGGAAGTTTATTCAAGAATATGTGTATGGGACTTCCCTGGTGGCACAGTGAATCTGCCTGGCAATGCAGGGGACACAGGTTCCATCCCAGGCCTGGGAAAGTCCCATACGCGGTGGAGCAACTAAGCCCATGCACCACAACTACTGAGCCTGCGCTCTAGGACCCACGAGCCACAACTACTGAGCCTGCATGCCTAGAGCCCGAGCTCTGCAACAAGAGAAGCCACCACAATGAGAAGCTCGTGAACCACAACGAAGAGTAGCCCGTGCTCGCTGCAACTAGAGAAAGCCAGCTTGCCACAAGGAAGACCCAACACAGCCAAAGAAAAAATAAAAGAATATGTGTATGTATAACTGATATAACTGATTCACTATGCTGTACAGCAGAAACTAACACAACATTGTAAATCAACTATACTCCAACAAAAAAAATTTTTAAAAGAATATATATATATATATATATATATATATCAATCACAACAGAAACTTTTAAAACTAGAAGAAGCCAAACTAGAAACCAATGTTAGTGATCAAGATATGAAGTAATGAAGGAATAGAGTAGGGTCTTAAAAGAAAGAATAAAGACAAAGAGATAAATTTGGAAGGAATAATAAAGAGGAAAAATATTTCATGACTTAATTGATTACATGTGAAGGAGATTTAAGAGTAAAAGAAAATTCCAAGAAAAATGAAAGCCAACCACATAAATGAGAAACTTGAAATGAAAAAACAGGTAACATTTCGTGATGCCTGTTGAGTTTAAGATGGCAAGTACATAAATTTTAGTCTTATACTAACAACTTAAAACATATAAATGGAAACGGTTTTGGAGTACATGAAAATGTGAGACTGAATTTGGGCAAGAGGTTAATTTTGAAGATGTAGATTTGGAAGTCATTAAAGTGACAGCTGACTTAAAGAAAAGATAATTTCTTTGAGTGAGTATATAGAGAGGAAAAAAAATGAGTGTTGAGGAACAGCCAGGCTTAGAGGGAGGGAGAGAGGAAGAGAAAGAGAAACCAAAATAAGGAACCAGGAATGAGTTGTTGGAGAAGGAGGGAGGGGAAAATCACCATATTTCAGGATCATAGAACCCAAAGAAAGATCATATTTTAAGAGGAGGTAGCCACATGCCACTGAGATGGGAAGGAGTAAGACACCCAAGTAAAGGTTTTTGCATATAAAGTTATTAATGATTTTTGAGATATTAAAATACATGGAAGGGGCTTCCCTGGTGGCGCAGTGGTTGAGAGTCCGCCTGCCGATGCAGGGGACACAGGTTCGTGCCCCGGTCCGGGAAGATCCCACATGCCGCAGAGCAGCTAGGCCTGTGAGCCATGGCCGCTGAGCCTGCGTGTCCGGAGCCTGTGCTCCGCAACGGGAGAGGCCACAACAGTGAGAGGCCGCGTACCGCAAAAAAAAAAAAATGGAGGCAGTAAAGTGGCAAAAATTGTGGAGAGTAGACATAAAAGAGGGGGAAAAATGGGTGCCAGGTCCCCCCTGAAATAGAAAAGCAGGATATTATAATCACAAGGCTAAACTTGGTTTCTCCTCTTTAATTCCCCAAATTTATGAGACATTCACATCTAATACTATTATCAAAATGGCATTGTAGAATAGGTGATATATTTTCAAGTGAAATCATATACATCTGTGATTTACTTCAAAATAGATCTAGAGTTTGGGATGGGGAGAAGAAGGTTGGGGGGTTAAAATATATAGGAATGAAATAAGATCGACCATGAGTTGATAATGTTGAAGCTGGGTGATGAGTACACACTCCAGCCTATAACAGAAAAAACTGTGGCCCCATTCCAACCCCCATAAGCAAAGGCCAATTGGGGAGCCTAGACTTCCAGCCTTACCAGGATCTAATGAGGCCCAATCCCCCATCAGACTTATGTCAGAGAAGTCTGAGTGGGGAGCCACTCTTTCATCTCTGCCAGGTGATGATGAAGCCCTCCTCTGTCTCCTCTGTGGTGACCAGCTGGGGAGCATGGACTACTGCCCAATGGTAAGAAGGCATAACTTTCTCTCCCAGTAGGGTGATGTCAGAAGAGGCCTAGTGGAGAGCCAAGCAGTGATGAGGCCACTACCCCATGAGGTCAGTGGAGACCACAAGGGGAGCAGTAACAAGATGCCCCCATCCAGAGTTGGTGAGGATGGGAAAAAGAAAATATTTAAAGAAAATTATATTTAATAAGTTTCCCTAACCTTTTTAAAAAAAAAAAAAAAACAACCAAAAAAACCCACGCCTAGTGAAGAGCCTGAAATTCCACCTCCATCCAGCAGTAACAAAGCACTATTCACCACCCTGGTGTCAGAGGACAATGCGTGGGACTAAGATAGCACTTCCCTACCCCCTTTGGTGTCATGTCAGAGGAACCCTGTTAAAACAGAAGATACAGAGACTCATAACATAATACCCAAAATGTCCAGGATATATCTGAAAATCACTCAATACCAAGAACCAGGAATATTTTGACTTGAGTGAGAAAAGGCAATCAATAGACACTGACACTGAGATGACACAGATGTTGGAGTTATCTGACAAAGATTTTAAAGCAGCCATCACAAAAATATCTTAACGAGCAACTACCACCATGCTTGAAATAAATGAAAAATTTAGAAGTTTCAGTAAAGAAATAGCATACATAAAGGATCAAATGGAAATCTCAGAACTGAAAAATACAATAATCTACAAAAAAAAAAACAAAAACAAAAATACCTCACTAGAAGTACTTAACAGAAGAATGGGGATGATGGAAGAAAAAAATCAATGAACTTAAAGACAGAATGATAGAAATTACTCAATTTGAACAGAGAGAAAGAGGAGTGGGAAAAAAAAGAACAGAAGCTTAGAGATCTCTGAGACCATAATGGAAGAGCTAACGTACCTGTTACTAGAGTTCCAGAAAGAGACAAAAAAGAAAGTAAGGCTGAAAAAGTTTTCAAATAAATAATGGCTGAAAATTTGTCAAAGGACATAAACCTGCAGATTAAAAAGCTGAGCAAGCCCTAAGCAGTATAACCCAGAGAAATCCATGACAAGATACGTAATCAAACTTCTGAAAACTAAAGACAAAGAAAAAACCTTGAACACAGCAAAAGAGAAATGACACCTCTTCTTTTAGGGAAA
This sequence comes from Phocoena phocoena, assembly GCF_963924675.1. NCBI lineage: Eukaryota > Metazoa > Chordata > Mammalia > Artiodactyla > Phocoenidae > Phocoena > Phocoena phocoena. The sequence goes on along the minus strand of NC_089223.1, from coordinate 52,940,756 downwards.
AACAATTCTAATAACAGCAGATTCCTCATCAGAGATCACAGAGGCCATGATTTAAGTGCTGGGAAAAAAAAATTGTCAATCCTAAATTCTATATCTGGCAAAATTATGATTTAGAAATGAATAGGAAATATAGAATTTTGCACACAAAGAAAATCTAAGGGAATTTGTCACTAGCAGATCTACACTAAAAGAATGGCTAAAGGAAGTTTCTGAAACAGGAAAGAAATGATATAAAAATAATCTTAGAAAACCAGAGGGAAAGAAAGAACAAATTATGAGTAAATAGACTTCCCTTCTCCTCTTGAGTTTTCTAAGTTACATTTGGCACTTGAAGCAGAAACACTGTTTGATGTGGCTCTCAGCATATAGAGAGGAAATATTTAATATTTATTAATATTTAATATTATAAATGAGGGAGGGTTAAAGAGACTTAAAGGGAGGTACATTTTCTATTCTAAACCCCAGTCAAACTAGTAAAATCTCAGTGCCAGTAGACTCTGATAAGTTATGTGTGTTTAACTTAGAGGAACCACACAATTTTCTTACAGAGAGTCTGGTCAAAAACACTAATAAATAAATCAAAGTGGAATTCTAAAAAAAGGTTACTGTATGATGCTACACTCTCAAAATTACAAAATTATAGAGGGCGAACAGATTGGTGATTGCCAGGTGTTAGTGATGGTAAAGTGTTGGGAGAGGGAAATAGATGTTATTATAAAGGGAGACAGACCTCTGTGATGATAGAAGATGAGACCCCTCTGTACTATCTTTGCAACTTCCTGTAAAGCTGTAATTATTTAAAAATAAAAGGTGAACAAAAAATTATGTAGCAAACCACTTACCTGGCACGCATCTCTGTTTCCTTTCAAGGATCCAGCACATAACATTCTAGGAGTTATGGCATTATTGTAAGCTTTGTGTTCATTACAGATTTTAGTGTCTATGAGATCCACCTGTACTTGCCGAAGGTGATTTTGACTACTTCCTAAAGGAAAAAAATAGACTTCATATTTATAAATCTACATATATTCTATAAACCTGAAGAAATTCTTTTATAATTAATTATTAGATAAGGTGGTGGCATAGAATCTTAGGATACATATTTTTTCAGGTACAGTAAAATTTGGGAAATGAATTCTTTTCTAACTATTTTAAATGAAGTTAGGTGCCTAGGAAAGAAGCTCCAGTTGTTTAAGTAATTTCTCTGTCATTGTTAAGCTTAGAAGATAATTTCAGCAGGGGAGAATGGTGGCTTTATGATTCTCTGATCTTCACAACTGGTTGTATGTATTAATGATCCCTAATCTCTTATGTGGTTAATACCCTAGTAAAAATTTCAGATATATTTACTCTTTCAGACACCTTACCAAGCACAATTACTATAGTGATAGTGATGTTTTTGATAGTAACCTAAGGCCTGAAGGAATTTATGTGTCTTCTAAATGACTTAGTTCACAAGTAGGGCCTGACTTGGCCCCGGTCCATATGACCAACCCACAGACATATTTTGGCATAATGGCATTCCATTGTTTAAATGCCTTAGAATACCAAATTAAATTACTATGATTTGACTTTCTCCTCAGATGCGCACCATCATTTTGCAGTGCTCCAAATCCTGTCACAAACATCTCATCACCAGGGTGGAATTCACGGGATGCATCAGGGAGACAAATTCTGTGTACTGCATTTGTGTAGGGAACAGGGCTAGAAAGCTCTGCAACTGAAATATCATAGTCATGTGATGGATATTTGTATTTTTCATGCACAATTATCCTCCGGAGGCCTTGTTTCATTTTTGGAGGCTCTATTTTTACTCCAAAGGAAGCAGTCCATCTGGCTGGGTCCTTATACCTGAGGAGAAAGTATGAGGAACAAATCCTACTTTACCATTTTTACCAATATAACTATTTATATTAAATAATTTAGTGTAAAAGTATCAATGTAAGTTTTCTTTTTAAAATGATGGTTTATATGCATAGATACAAACTCTTTCCAATCTAAGGCTCAGGTGTCAGATCAGGTGGAAATTCCACCTTGGCATGTTTCTTAGGATATGCACGCCACTCAGCATGCTGAGTCACCCACTCCAGATCCTAGGACCTTTTGACATTTCTGGGCATCAGTTGACTCCAGGGGACATATGGAAAGCATATCCTGTACAGAATGAGAGAACTGAATGTATTCTATGTGCACCATGTTGCCTATCCACACATTTCTCTGAAAATCAAAAATGTTATACAATAATTTAACAAAGTATTACTTATCCTGTATACTGTAGGCATTTTGCACTGGGTTGGAAGATTGAATTGAAATTCATTGAAATATAACTAGTCGACCTATTCAGTTGTATAATTTGTTACTACCAAATTTCTTCATATTTAATTTTTTCTTACAACGTGGAATTTCCCTATCAGGGTCAAACCTACAATCCACCTAGCCTCCATCCCTGATAGATGACTCTCAAATTCCTGCTTCCTTTGATAAATTATTGTGTAGTTGTCAATGGATAATTTATCTACATGTACTTTGGTACCATTTCCATTTCTAAACTATAAAACCTCTTACTAAGGTTTATGAATTTCCCACTCTCATATGTATATGATCTTTAATTTGTATTAAACTCATCTCTCATGAGGTATTTCCTTCCTGCCAAGCCGCAGTGCACTTTGCTTACCCTTAGTCATTCTCAAGGTTCAGGACTTACGTTCTAAAGCAGTGAGCAGCACTCACAAGCCATGTGTCATTAATCAAAGTTGCTCCACAGCGATGGATCCCATCCCATTGCAGACTAGCTTGCCATGGCCATTCACCCTCTTGTACCTCTGTCCCACCAACAATCCTGAGACTCTGTGCTGTAGTTTTGTTCCTTCGTGTCCCGCAGCCTGCAAAAGACATGATGCGTTAGTTAGCAGTTGTTTTTTAAGTATCAAATTGTGTTACTGCGTCTCAAATTTCTTATACTTTGTGCTCCAACAGTATCAAATATTTTCTCTTGCGCTTACCTTTGCTTAAACTATAGTGTTCCATTTATTTAACTCCTTTTCACCTTGTAAGATTTAAATCAGTCATAACCTTCTCTAGGATGCCTTCCCTAATAATTCCCTTGCCTCCAGACTGGATTACTTATGACTTTCTTGATGCTTACATCAAAATAATAACAATAATAATACTCTGTGTATATATATCTCTCTATATAATAGATTAATATATATTAGTTTATATTATTGTGTGTATATATGTCTAATATTAGTATGAGGGATATTGTTTATAACAGGATGTCTCAATCTTGGCACTATTGACACTGTTAGATGGATAATTCCTTGTGTGGGCAGCCGTCTCATGCATAATAGGATGTTTAAAGGATCCCTGGCCTATATACACTAGTACCAGTAGCATCCCCCCACTACAATAATGATAACCAAAATGCCACAATAGGACAGAGTCACTTGGGGGCCAAATTGCCCCTGTTTGAGAACTATTATTTTAGAACTCTGTTTATGCATTAGTCTCATATATCTAGTCTCATTTGAGTATGAGCTGCCTTAAGCAAGGAGTAAATCTTATCCATTTTATATCCCTGTTGACTAGCACAGCACTAGCACATAGCAAGTTCCCACTAAATATTGGTGACAAAAATATATGCCATTTAGGTAATGGGATTATCCTTTGGTTTTTATGTTTAGTTAAGTTTGTGAATTAACCAACATTCTGAGCTAGTGAATAACACACTTCCTTTCATCTTTTAACATAAATGTATTGTGTACTAATTCTGTTAAATATCAAATGTATTCTCTAAATCATGGTAGGGTACTCTGCTATAGGGGAAAGGAAATACTAAGCCTTGAGTCAGTATTTTTTTAAAATATGGGTGAAGATATTATCTGGGCCTTCAATAATTTCATCAGTCTATACTCCAACCCCGTAATTGTCTGTAATTTTTACAATAGGGATTAATAACATCAAGATTTTATTTAGTGTAGAGTAACACTAAATTTCTGCCTCTAGCTGACAAATAGCAACATACAGATTACTTTTATATAATCTTTAGAAAATGTTCATGAGAGTATATTGTAGATATCTGCAATCAGAACATTGAGGAGTATTTTTGCCTTTTCTTTAACAACTGTACTACTCTCTTCCACTACACATCTGCCACAAGCCCCATACACCCATTCCAAAGTCCTCCCAGTTTTTATCCTTTTGCAATAAAATGTGCCTCAGAAATAAGATAAAATACCATGAGCTGTGCACAGATCAAACTTTGTTCTGACCCTATAATACCAATAAAGTAAGCCTAAATAATCCAGAGTTAAATTTTTCATTCAGGTAATGCAATTTTAATAAATATATTAAACTTACAATTGTTTAGAAAGTTGTCTGTTTCTGTCTTGTTGATTTCTGAAACACACAGAAATGGTGAATAGAACAGGGTCTGCACATCAGAATTTCATAATGCCTCTGAGTACTTCAAATACTAAAGGTTGCTCAATTCCATTATTGGATAGTATCTCTATGTTGTTAAAAAAAAAAGCAACACAGTTAGTTTATCATAGATAGAAAACGTTCATTGTCTTGGGGAGAAGGGAGATTTGAACAGTGTTTCTTAAACTTTAGTGTGGCTAAAAGTCACCTAGAGAGCATCTTTATACTGTAAATTCCTGTTCCTCTTCCCACTGATTCTGACTCAGTAGCTTTGTGCTGAAACCCAGGAATCTGAATTTTATAGCCAGAAATAAGATGCAGGTAGTTCAGCCTTTTGCGTGGGACATACTATTCTAAACCAGAGTATTGATTCCCCAGATGAGATAGTATTTTTATTGCCCATTATTTCAGATTTTTTTTTTTACCAAACTCATAGTCATAGTTCCATCTGTATAACATATTCCAGTGGCCATAAATTTGTCCTTATTCCCATTTAAAAGCAAATGTTATCCTTTTCCAGGTCTTCTTTCTGCTGAAGTTTTAGCAAGACAGTTTGCCCTCAAATTGTCATTCAACTCTAGCCAGTGGCTCCTTAGTTTGTTGACTTGTCAACAATCAGGCCCTAATGCTATACAAACACTAAACCAACCGACAGATACATAAAACTAAGAACTCAAATTTCCTGACTCAGTAGATTTCCAGTGGCCCAACCTATTTTCTTAGAACCTGGTAAGATGGGAGTTCTAAATGCAAAAAATTTTAAAGTTAATTTTTATTTTAGTATTTAATAGTATTGATTTACCAAAAAAAAAAAAAATCTGTATTCTTGAGAGGCTTCTTTCTAACTTTCTCTGTTCTGGCTATATTTGGGGAAAATGACAAAAATGAGGAAGAAGTGACCATTTATTCTCAGTAAATAAAACACCACCACTAGTCTCCCTATTTCAATAATCTGTTCTTTATTTCAAGCTTTTCCTAGAGAAAATTCTGGATTTGCATTTTTTTTAATTGGAGTATATTTTCTTTACAATGTTGTATTAGTTTCTGCTGTACAGTGACGTGAATCAGCTATATGTATACATATATCTCCTCCCTCTTAGACCTCCCTCACACCCCACTCACCCCACATCCCACCCATCTAGGTCATCACAGAGCACCGAGCTTTCTGTGCTTTATAGCATGTTTCTACTAGCTATTTTACACATGGTAGTGTACATATGTCAATCCTAATCTCTCAGTTCATCCCACCCTTCCCTTCCCTACCTGTGTCTACATATCTGTTCTGTACATCTATGTTTCTATTCCTGCCCTGCATATAGGTTCATCTGTACCATTTTTCTAGATTCCACATATATACGTTAATATACAATACTTGTTTTTATTTTTCTAGCTTACTTCACTCTGTATGAAAGACTCTAGGTCCATCCACATCTCTACAAATGACCCAATTTCATTCCTTTTTATGGCTGAGAAATATTCCATTGTACATATGTACCATATCTTCTTTACCCATTCATCTGTCATTGGACATTTAGGTTGTTTCCATGTCCTGCCTATTGTAAATAGTGCTGCAATGAACATTGGGGTGCATGTGTCTTTTTGCATTATGGTTTTCTCAGGGTATATGCCCAGTACTAGAACTGCTGGGTCATATGGTAGTTCTATTTTTAGTTTTTAAAGGAACCTCCATACTGTTCTCCATAGTGGCTGTATCAATTTACATTCCCACCAACAGTGCAGGAGGGTTCCCTTTTCTCCACACCCTCTCCAGCATTTATTGTTTGTAGATTTTGTGATGATGGCCATTGTGACCAGTGTGAGGTGATACCTCATTGTAGTTTTGATTTGCATTTCTCTAATAATTAGTGATGTTGAGCATCTTTTCATGTGCCTCACTGCTATCTGTATGTCTTCTTTGGTGAAATGTCTATTTAGGTCTTCTGCCCATTTTTGGATTGGGTTGTTTGTTTTTTTTGATTTGAGCTCCATGAGCTGTTTGTATATTTGGGAGATTAATCCTTTGTCGCTTCATTTGCAAATATTTTCTCCCATTCTGAGGGTTGTCTTTTTGTCTTGTTTATGGTTTCCTTTGCTGTGCAAAAGCTTTGAAGTTTCATTAGGTCCCATTTGTTTATTTTTATTTTTATTTCCATTACTCAAGGAGGTGGTTCAAAAAAGATCTTGCTGTGGTTTATGTGAAAGAGTGTTTTTCCTATGTTTTCCTCCAAGAGTTTTAGAGTCTCCAGTCTTACATTTAGGTCTTTAATCCATTTTGGGTTTATTTTTGTATGGTGTTAAGGAGTGTTCTAATTTCATTCTTTTACATGTAGCTGCCGAGTTTTCCCAACACCACTTATTGAAGAGGCTGTCTTTTCTCCATTGTATGTTCTTGCTTCCTTCATCATAAATTAAATAACTATATGTGCATGGGTCTATCTCTGGGCTTTCTATCCTGTACCATTGATCTAGGTTTCTGTTTTTGTGCCAGTACCATCCTGTCTTGATTACTATAGCTTTGTAGTATAGTTTGAAGTCAGGGAGCCTGATACCTCCAGCTCAGTTTTTCTTTCTCAAGATTGCTTTGGGGTCTTTTGTGCTTCCATACAAATTGTAAAACTTTTTCTTCTAATTCTGTGAAGAATGCCGTTGGTAATTTGATGTGGATTGCACTGAATCTGTAGATTGCTTTGGGTAGTATAGGTATTTTCACAATATTGATTCTTCCAATCCAAGAACATGGTATATTTCTCCATCTGTTTATGTTATCTTTGATTTCTTTCATCATTGTTTTATAGTTTTCTGAGTACAGACAGGTCTTTTGCCTCCTTAGGTAGGTTTATTTCTAGGTATTTTATTCTTTTTGTTGCAATGGTAAATGAGATTGTTTCTTTAATTTTTCTTTATTATCTTTTGTGGTTCATGTATAGGAATGCAAGAGATTTCTGTGCATTAATTTTGTGTCCTGCAGCCTTACCAAATTCATCAATTAGTTCTAGTAGTTTTCTGGTGGCATCTTTAGGATTTTCTATGTATAGTGTCATGACGTGCAAACAGTGACAGTTTTACTTCTTCTTTTCTGATTTGGATTCCTTTTATTTCTTTTTCTTCTCTGATTGCCATGGCTAGGGCTTCCAAGACTATGTTGAATAATAATGGCAAGAATGGACACCCTTGTCTTCTTCCTGATCTTAGAGGAAATGCTTTCAGTTTTTCACCACTGAGAATATTTGCTGTGGGTTTGTCATATATGGCCTTTATTATGTTGAGGTAGGTTTCTTCTTTGCCCATTCTGGAGAGTTTTTATCATAAATGTGCATTGAATTTTGTCAAAAGCTTTTTCTGCATCTATTGAAATGATTATATGGTTTTTATTTTTCAATTTCTTAATATGGCGTATCACATTGATTGATTTGTGTATCATGAAGAATCCTTGCATCCCTGGGCTAAATCCCACTTGATCATGGTGTATGATCCTTTTAATGTGTTGTTGGATTCTGTTTGCTAGTATTTTGTTGAGGATTTTTACATCTATATTCATCAGTGATATTGGTCTGTAATTTTCTTTTTTTGTAGTATCTTTGTCTGGTTTTGGTATCAGGTTGATGGTGGCCTCATAGAATGAGGCCTCCCTCTACAATTCCTCCTCTACAATTGTAGTTCCTCCCTCTACAATTTTTTGGAAGAGTTTGAGAAGGATGGTGTTATCTCTTCTCTAAATATTTGATAGAATTCGACTGTAAAGCCATCTGGTCCTGGACTTTTTTTTGTTGGAAGATTTTTAATCACAGTTTCAATTTCATTACTTGTGATAGGTCGTTTATATTTTCTAATTCTTCCTGGTTCAGTCTTGGAAAATTGTACCTTTCTAAGAATTTGTCCACCTCTTTGAGGTTGTCCATTTTATTGGCATATAGTTGTTTGTAGTGTTCTCTTATGATCCTTTGTATTTTTGTGGTGTCAGTTGTAATTTCTCCTTTTTCGTTTCTAATTTTATTGATTTGAGTCCTCTCCTTTTTTTTCTTGATGAGTCTGGCTAAAGGTTTATCAATTTCGTTTATCTTCTCAAAGAACCAACTTTTAGTTTTATTGATCTTTGCTATTGTTTTATTCATTTCTATTTCATTTATTTCTGCTCTGATCTTTATGATTACTTTCCTTCTACTGTTTGGGTTTTCTTTGTTCTTCTTTCTCTAGTTGCTTTAGGTGTAAGATTAGATTGTTTGTTTGAGATTTTTCTTGTTTCTTGACGTAGCACTGTATTGCTATAAACTTTCCTCTTGCTACATCCCACAGGTTTGGGTCATTGTGTTTTCGTTGTCATTTGTTTGTAGGTATTTTTTTATTTCCTCTTTGATTTCTTCAGTGATCTCTTGATTATTTAATGACATATTTTTTAGCCTCTATGTGTTTGTTTTTTTACAGTTTCTTTTCCAGCAATTGATTTCTAATCTCATAGCATTTTGGTTGGAAAAGGTGCTTGATACAATTTCAATTTTCTTAAATTTTCCACTGCTTGATTTGTAACCCAAGATGTGATCTATCCTGGAGAATGTTCCATGTGCACTTCAGAAGAAAGAGTATTCTGCCACTTTTGGGTGGAATGTCCTATAAATATCAATTAAATCTATCTGGTCTATTGTATTATTTAACAAGACCCATATATATTCTGTCTACAAGAGACCCATTTCAGACCTAGGGACACATACAGACTGAAAGTGAGGGGATGAAAAAAGATATTCCATGCAAATGGAATCAAAAGAAAGCTGGAGTAACAATACTCACATCAGATAAAATAGACTTTAAAATAAAGACTGTTACAAGAGATAAAGAAGGACACTGCATAATGATCAAGGGATCAATCCAAGAAGAAGATATAACAGTTATAAATATTTATGCATCCAACATAGGGGCACCTCAATACATAAGGCAAATGCTAACAACAATAAAAGGGGAAATTGACAGTGACACAATAATAGTAGGGGACTTTAACACCCCACTTACACTATGGACAGATCATCCAAACAGAAAATAAATATGGAAACACAAGCTTTAAATGGCTTTGCATGTTGATACTGTTAAACAAAGAAATAAGGAGACTCAAAATGGAGTGACTTGTTGTAAGTCCTACATCAGCAAACCACCTAATACCTAGCCTAATTGCAGTTTCAGCATGTCTCAGGAATGTGACCTTTAATCAGTCAATCTGGAATTACCTGGTCGGCACCAGTGAAGTAATCTGTCTGATAGACCCCACCTACTCCCAAATGAAGTTGCCCTTTCATGACACAGTCCACTCTGTTAGAAAGCTTCCTTGTCTCACCTCCTTCTGGCTATAAAAATCTTCCATTTTGTACAGCTCCTCAGAGCTCCTATCTATCTGCTAAGGCAGAATGCTGCACAATTTGTGAATCATTAAATAAAGACAATTAGATCTTTAAATTTATTTAGTTGAATTTCTTTTTTTTTTTTTTATACAATACTACTAACAGAGCTGACTTCATGGGTGTGTGACTTGTGTATCTGCACTGAGTCCTGCTCTCAGCATGACATCTCACTTGGTTTAATGTTCACTGTCTTGAAATTCATAATAATTTTATCTCATAACATGTTTGGAAGTGAATTTTGACAGGATAATAGAGATGGCATGGGCAAAGGAGATATACACAATAGGTGTGCCCATGGATTCTTGCTACCCCATTTGTATATATCATGCACAACATCCTAAGAACTAAGAATTCCAGTGGACCCACAATGTTTAGCAAACTCAAAGTGAGTATAAGTGTGTGATGTCTACCACTGTGTAAGCAGAGAGCAGTGACAGTCTCAGGAGGCTATTTTCTGTTTGAACCAGAACTTGCTTAGAACACAAAAGAAGGCAATGGCATTCTAATAAACATGAATGACTAAGGGACCCTCTCATATCCTTTCTTGCTCCTGTTATTTCTTTGTATTAACCAACAGCTTCAGCTGAAAATAATGACATAGAAGGATCTTTTGGTTCTTCCTCACATAAGCTGAAGGTAGAGAGCATTGGTAAAATGTGCCTGTATCAAGAAGGGAAATAAAAAATGTTGAGCTAGACTTCTGTAGTGTTTCCATTGCGTGGAACCAAAGTACATGCATGGATGAGCTATGAAATACCGTTGTATAATTTTCATGATTCCAAATAAAAGTTAAATGCTTTTATATTTACATTTGAAATTGACATTTCACAATATAAAGGTGAACAGCAAAACTCATGCTAGTAATTTAAAGTTTGGATTTTTTCACTTAGAAATCATTAATTAACAAGTAAAAATGCCATGATAAGTCGAGAGAGACCATGAAAGAAAGCAAAGTCTTATATCTTAGTACCTTTAACAGCATTGTTTAATTGCTTTTCAAAGAGTCCTACACTTTCACTTTGCACTGTGCCCGACAAATTACATAGCTGGCCCTGACAAGTGAGCCTCCTTTTCTAAGCAAGTAGAGGGGCTGACCACCAGGTTAGGCCTCTAGTTACATCTGTCAGCTTTTATATCAGCACTTGTATTCATTCTTTCTACTTGTCCCCTCTTCTCTAGTTTCTAGTGCTGCCATATCCAATATTCTATTCACTAGCCACATGCGCCTAGTGAGCTCTTGAAATGTGACTGAAATGCGCTGTAAATATAAAATATACAATCGATTTCAAAGACTTATTACAAAAAAAAATCTCACGAGTAATATTTACATGGGCTATTTGTCAATATAAATTACATTGTGAATACAATGTAAATTACATTAGCATTTCAACCAGTAGTCAGTTATTGGACTACTTGTTGAAATAGTACTACTTTGGATATATTGGGTTAAATATATAAATTATTTAAATACATTTCACATGTTTACTCTTACTTTTTTAATGTGGCTACTAGAAAGTTTAAGATCATACATGTGGCTGGCACAATATTTCCACAGACTAGCATTGTTCTATAGCACATGACTTAGCTTTAACCAGTCTTTTATTTTCCCTAAGGATCTCCTATTTTTATACTTTCTAGTAATGAGGACCTATCACTGTTTATCTTGTCCCCCTCCCCTGACAAAAACAAAAACCTCAGATTTTTCAAATTAGTTATAAAATATACCAAAAATAATTTATACCAGAAACTAAATTATAAACTTTTCATCAGTAAAGGGCCTAAGTAAAGAAGCTAAAACAAAAACCTCAGATTTTTCAAATTAGTTGTAAAATATACCAAAAATAATTTATACCAGAAACTAAATTATAAACTTTTCATCAGTAAAGGGCCTAAGTAAAGAAGCTAATGACATTTGAAAGCAAATATGTGGATGGCATGAATCTTTCCATCCATCATACTCAGAACATAAAAAGTAAGCAACAAGAAAAAGAAGAGGAATAAACGCACAAAGCCACTTTCTCCATTTATCATTGGATTCTACAGCTAAAGTGTAAGCCCCAACATAGAAAAAGAACACAGGCTCAGGGATTAATGACAGACTTGCATGAGTGGTGTAAGTTTAAGGTAGTATTAAAAAATTTTAAACTTCATTAGAACCAATTTAGTCCGAAAGAAATATTCTGTTGGTGGCAAGATCCCTACAATGAAAGACATCCAAAAACGTTTTAAAAAATCAGTGCCCAAGACCAAACTTAACATGGAGCTAGTCTATGTAAGAGAATTGAACTACATAATAGGAAATAAACTTACTTTTAATTTCAACAAATTCAGAATTGAATTTAGGGGGTCCTACAGCATCTTGCAGCTTTTTATGTAGAACATGTTGAATAATTTTATTTATGGTTTCAGGATCCTCAGAAGAGGGAAATCTAAAAATCAGCAGCATATGAGCCAATACTCCATGTTCCTCTTGACTATGGACCAAAAAGGAAAAAAAAAAAAAAGAGAAAGATGGTTTTTAAAGATAAAGTTCCAAATAAGATTTATGGTAATATCAAACTCTATTTTTTTCTTTATCATTCATTTGAAGCACAAACACAAACACAAAACAAATCCATAAATGCAATTTTAAAAGTTTTAATTTGTTTTCTTCTATACTCCTATTGTTTGTCATATACAGAACTCCCATCTCAGCCTCTCTGATAAGCAACTAGTATGCTCATGATCTCCCTTACCACCATAGGATCTAGTTAAATACTTGGGTTATTAATATAAAAAACAATTCTCTTGTCAACCATTCAAAATTATCAAATAAAATGTATGGTAAATATGAAATCAACTCTGGCTTTGGCTTTCAGGCTTAATTTCCAGTGGCTTAAGTAAATCTCCTAAGCAGCCTTCAGGCTATCCTAAACAACTCCCAATCCTAAGGACATTAGAAAGCTTGAGCAAGTTGTTTTGACTTCACATGATTATATTTCCAAGATAGAGTGTTCACTAGCTTTAGCATTATTTGAATGAATTACTACTTTGGAATCATCCTTTATTTATTTATTTATTTTTTTGGAATCATCCTTGACTACACTTTCTCATTCTCTGTCAGTTACTCTACCCCTTCTTTTCAAATGCAATCAGTTCCCTTTTAGTCTGGGTGCAATAAGCTGCCTCAGTGCTGGGCCCTGGGATGGGTGAGCCTAAGTGCATGGGCCCTTTAAGAGCCATCTCCCAGGTGGCTACAGTTTTGTGGTTCTCAGAACTCAAGCACTGTTTATTTTCAAAGTTAGATGTTTTGGAGGCTCATCTCTCAGGTGCACATCCTAAAAGTTGAGGTGCCTGATATGGGGTTCGAACCCTTCAGTCACCAGGGAGAATCTCTGGGTTTTGAGTTTTCTTCTGGTGTGGGTTGCTCTGCTGGGGTGGAGTTTATGACAAAATTGTGTCCCATTGTCTCCAGCCTGCTTCAATGTGGTTTTCTTCTCATTTGCCCAATGTGTAGTATTTACTCAGCCAACTTTCTTTTTTTTTAAGGGAAAATTGTTTCTTATGTAGCTGCAGACTCAGTGTGTCCATGGGAGAAGGTGAGTTCAGTTCTTCCTACTTCACCATCTTGAACCAGAACCCCAAACAATTTTACTCCTCACTGTATACTGCATCAACTCCTATGCTCCCAAACTGTAAGTGTGAATATAAATTAGAATCTCACTTTTGGAAGGCAGTTTATCTGTTATAAATTTGACTATCCATCTTCTTTGATGCAGCATTTCTGCTTTTAGAAGTTTAATTTTCAAATACACTCTTTTGTGTGCAAGGAGATACATACACATATGTTGTCATAACCTTATTTTTAAATCAGAAAAATATGTAACAACACAAGTGTTCATCAAAAGGGCATTGGCTAAATCAATCTTGACATATACTTGTAGTGAAATACTATACAGCCAGCTAAAGAATGAAATAGATCTATATGCAGTCATTGGGAAAATGTTAAATATAATTTGTTAACAAAACATATCATTTCTGGGTGTGAAATTATTGGAGATGGGGCTTTCGCTTTCTATTTTTTGTAATACTGTGTTATTTGAATTTTATAAAATTTTCTATTGTTTTCGTAATATGAAAAAAACAAATAGGACTTTAAAGAGATTATTGTTATATATCTCATCCCATTTCACTGCCTCAGCAACCCTATAATCTATTACTTACTCTTATTTATCTTAAACTATTCCTATACTGGCTGGCTAATAGAGACAAAAACAAACAAAACTCTCCCTCTACCCCAGCTATACAATTTATCTCACACCTTCATATCACAGAAAACCTTCTTAAATGGATAAATTACATTCTGCCTCATATTTACTTCATTGCAGTCTGCATCCTCCCCTTCTGTTCCACTGAGTTGTTTCTCTGCTTGAACACTAATGACTTCCTCATTGACATTTCCAATGGATTCTTTCTAGTCACATTACTTGGCATCTCAGGAGTCTTGTTGATGCTGACCACTCACTCCCTGAAACGTTCTGTTGTTACCTTCAGTGGTGCCTCTCTTGTTTCTTCATTTTTCCTGCTCCTTCCCTATTTCCTAGGTTCCTATTTTTCTTCTATTTCCTTAAATACTGTCATTCTTCAAGCTTTCTTCATCATCCTTTTTTTTCTTGCATTACTCCTTTTCTGAGAAATTCTGTTGACACCCACACTTTCTAATACTTTGAGTTGATGTTGAGCAAATTTATGTCTTCAGCTCAGTTTCCATTTCCTCCCTTACGTCAGACGCATGTTTCAGGCTCATAAGGTCCCTTAGTACCTCAAATCAACATCTCTAAGACTGACTTTATCTTTCCAACAAATTACACTTCTTCATATTGTAGTAACAGAAGAAAGAATAATGAGTAGCAAGATTTCTGGGATGAAGGCCTAAACAAAATAGAAAGTTATTTGGAAGACAGAATTGGTAGTTATTCATAAAGTGCGAGGGGCCCAGGAAAGGAAGGAGTGTGGGATGACTTCCAGTTTTTTCATTAGTGTGATTGGGTTTTTCTTGAGTTTAAGAATTTTCTGTGAAACCTCCATGTGGAGGTGTGCATGGGCAGGCATATAGTTCTAAAAATCAGGACAACAGTTTAGACTGGAAATAGAAACTTGGGTTTCAATAGCACATGAAACCATGTTGTGGGTGGATGAAGTCCCCTTGAGAGAGTGAAAATTTAAGAACTGGAGAAGCAGATCTAAGAAAAAGTAAAAATTCAAACACCAAACAGTATGGAATTTTCAGGAGAAAGTGAGCAAACTAACACCTCAGAAATGTCAACTAAGTAATAGACTGAGAAGTAACTTGGAGTTTTTGTCATTGAAATAATGTTGGAAATAGCTCTTGTTTTATTTTGAAAAATAAAAATAATTTGTATTAAGATGATACATTACTTAAGATCCTCGTATAATATTTTGCTTAAAATGTTATGTTCTGGATTCTATTTATTGATGGTTGATGATTAGATCTGAGATCTTAAGTATTTGTAGAAAAAATGAGTGGAATGAAGGAAAGGAAAGAAAATTGGTAGGAAGGAGAACCAAGAGGAGAAGAAAAATCTCATCTACTACACTATTTTACATAGGACACTTATTTGCTATTAAACCGAGGGATGTGGCTTAGGTCCCTATTTGTGCTAATTAGGGATTCCAAAAAAAACACACAAACAAAAAAACAGTTCTATAACATAGCCACCAATAACACTTCTGTCCCTCAAAATCATCTTGCAAATGCCTTCTTTTGAATTTAAAGAATGAGTAAGGCACATTGTAACCCATGACTTATACAGAGCAGGTACCAAATTAACGTCTATTGAATTGAATTATATCATATCATTAACACTTCAACAGTATTTATTACTGACCAGGTTAACAGCTTTAGTTTTAAATTATATTCAGAAGTCAGCATTTTAAATCTACATACCTGAACTTGATAATGTGAGACTTGACAAATGCTTGCCTCAATGAAGATTTATGAAATGCATTATTCACCTGTTCCAAAAATATTCAAAATACGTCGGCAAGGATAATTTTCTGAAATTCTGCAAATTGATTCAAAGCTTAAAAACATTTTTAAAAAACTTAAAAACAAAACACATTGACTGACATTTCACAATGTGCTAAACTTGAGGGATCTCTTTTTGTATTCTACTCAGTGATTTCAACTGAACTCTGCCTTAGGAATTATAGGAGCTGGGGAACCATAGTAGGGGGGCCAGGAGTGACATCTTCTATTTTACACTCAGAAAGAGACAAAAGAGAATAAACAGATTGGGTTTTGAAAAGTAAGAGTAAGCATCCACACCGTGAGATACAGACTTTTACAGTAGATAAACAAAGGAAATGAAAAAGCTCTGTCAAGTGGTAGATCATAAAAATAAGGACAATCTATGGCCACACCATCCTGAACATGCTGGATCTCATCTAATCTCAGAAGCTAAGCAGGGTCGGGCTTGATTAGTACTTGGAAGAGGGAAATGAACGCATAATGGTGTCACATGGTTCTCAAACCTGGTGAAAAAGTTACCAAATATCCTGTCATAATCTGCACTCAATTCAGCACTCAAGATGCTCTTAGGAAGGCCCAGGTGAACTGGGATACATAGCCTAATACCTCCTATAAGGTTTATTCTAGTAGGGTGGAAGAATGTATTTTGTGGAGGTATTTCTTACTACTACAAATAAGAATTCTAGCCACCTTAAATTTTTAAATTAAAAGTCAAGATAAACACATCAAGTGTTTCTTGTTTTCACTGTATGGATATTTACCAAATACAGATACTACAAGCTGGTAATTGACTGACAGAAACAATGAGCCTTTTTATTCTTTCTTACATTTTGTTTGACTTCTGAGTCTTTGTGCCCAAGGAAAGTTACTTCAATTATGAGACAAATCAGCACAATTCAAATGAGTTCTCTAATGACAGCATTCACTTGGAAATATTTATTTAAAGGTTTATTTTTTTATCAAACAATTTCAAAATTTTTAAGAGTATTAGAGTCTTATTTATATTCCTATATGTTTAAGTCAGTCTGGATCTTATAAAAATTTTAGTGAATGGCACAAAAAACAAGGAAAATAGTTGCATCTTTACTTGATCTCTTTAGTTCTATTTCCTTTCCTTTAATATATGTTATATTTTAAGCATATATATATATATATATATATATATATATATATATATATCTCCTAAAATATAGCTCCTTAAAAAGAGCTTATTTGATATTTCCCTGGTTTGGTGTTTACAAGTACAAATACAACCAGGATTTGACCCTCTTCTCAGCAAAGTATCCAAATCCTCAGGCTCCTAGTCTACCAGGCAGTTTCTAGGTGGGCCACTGCCATTCTGTTCTCACTCAGGATATTGGAACTGGAAGACAATTTGGAAATTTTCTAGTATAGTGCCTTAATTTTCACATAAGAGAATTTTTCCAGAATGATAAAGAGATATGTCAATGACACATCACTGGCTAGTAAATGGTACTAGAACTAGGTGTCCCAACTCCTAGTTTAGGGTGCTTTCCATCACATCATTTCACTAATTACTTCCCAGACTACCAGGAAAAGTCTAAATTATTCTCTAAGTAGTCTGACAATGAAGAGAAGTCATCACCCAGGCTCTTGCTCTTTTGGCCTATACTGCTAAATTTTCCACTATTTAAAATATTCAGTTCATTCCTCAGGATGAATGTTGATGCCCTAAGGATAAAGGTGAATATTCAAGGATTTCCTATAGACTTATGTACCAAAAACTTGTCCAAGGTTGGATATTTTAAAATACTAAGATAGTTCTCAAGTATGTGTCTGAATAGTTTCAATCTTGTGTCCTTTTGCTAAAGGTCTCTTCTTTAGGAAATCAATGATACAACACTGTATCTTGGGTCACCCTAACATTCTCAGAATTTCTAGACTCTGCTGATCAATACTGTAGCACTAGCTAAGGAAGGGTGAGTAGGAGGTACAAAAAGAAATGGCTAAACGTCACTAGGTTTAGCCCTGTAAGGCATATTCCTCCAATTCATGTATTGTTAGTTTTGTCTTATATCTCTCAGGTAGGGCCTCTCCCCATTTTGCAAGATATACAAGATCAGTTGAATGGATGTTTGAGAAGCTAGGATACTAAAAATTATGGTGAAAAGTGATAGCAAATACCCTAGAAGTGGGAATAAAATGCTTACCATTGATTCAATTTTCTGGCTCATTTCTGTGAAATTTTTAGAAGCCTCTTTTCCGAACTCACCATATAGTTTGTCACTTGTAAATGGCAATGTGCTATAGTAATTGTAGGTTGTCTTTTTATCTACAAGGATAGAGGAAAAAATTCATCATACTTTTTATCAGATGTGTGTAAAGCATCATCATTTCCCCATTTGGTAGTTGCTAGACAGACTGAGACAGGAAACAATGCTACCCTGGTCAACATCTCCATCATCCTGTTCTGACCTTCATGGTTATCTCAAAATAAAAGACAACAACGTTCATCATCATAAGATTTAGAGTATAAAAGCCATGTGAAATGCTTGGTGTTCCTGTAGGCTAATTAATCATGTGTTATCCATTCCTGAATAAGCCACAAGAAGCAGTAAGTCACACCATCTGAGCATATCAACAGGAATAGATTCGGAAGCTTTCCAAGAGTAAATGCATTTTTATATTTTAAAAATAGATTTCTTCCAATTCCATAAACTACACATCAATTCTTGCCATAGGGACTCTAGTGTAAGAATATTTATTTTGGATAAGGAGATGAGGGTAGGGATTAAAATGCTAGGAGCTCAGTATATAGAAGTTTAAGGAGGTAGAGTTGCCACTGGACATAACCCTCCAGAGACACTACTTAGTTTCACCTGGTTCCCTTGTCACTCTATTTATTTTCTCCCACCAGCCATAGGAATTGGTTTGTCTGTTTCTTTAGCCATTGTCTCCACTTTCTGCATCCAGTTCAAGCAGCCCATGTTTTTGGTCTGCTGAAGAATTAGTGCAACAATTCAAGCTTTTCCTCTACCCTCCTGTACATGAAGCAAGCGCAGAGCTCAGAAGATTCATTCCATGAATATTCAGCTGACTATCTTTTCTGTGAGAGACTCTGTGCCAAGCATCTGGAACATGATGGTTGCGTATGGTTATGATAGGAAAATGGAGTGTGCCTCATCAATCTCAGGTGCTCTCTTGCTTCTCATCCTTTTCCTCACTTAAACCCCAGAGGGAAAGGAAACTAACATTAGACACCTGTGTCCCAAGCATATTTGCATATCTCATTCAATTTAAAATAACTCCCATAAGAAAGTAGTATTATCCACATTTAACAGATAAGGACTACCATCTCAGAAGTGTAAATAAATTGCCCAGCCTTAACATGACATGGCCGGAAAAGACTGAACTGGGTTTCAAGCTAAGGTCTAATTCCCAAAGCACAAATTTTCATTATATATTGCTTCTTGGAGTGGAAAAAACCAAATACACTCACTGAGACTATAGGAGAAATCTCTAGTTTTACATGAGAGTTATATAAGAAAAAAAAAAAAACTACCAGTAAATTCCAAAAGAACGTTCTAGCCATCCAGAGGATTTGTTGGGACAGAAAGGGAAACCTCTGGTCAGACTCGGACAAGGCCTGGGGAGGGGTTGGTTATGCATAAAGGAGATGGATGACACTGAAAGGTCAGGGTCTTCTGAGCATTAGCCACTTAAGTGAGGGTCTAGGGAGGATTTGCCTTTCTCCCTCTCTTTCACTGAATGACCTTGCCCTTGCCCTGAGGACTGTTTGACCTGAAATGCAAGCAGATCACAATATACATAATTTCAAGTAACATTTTAAATTTATCTAAATATTGACCAATAGTTTACTTTAGGTCTAAAGTTGGGTCCAACATGTATCTGGAGAAAACCATAATTCAAAAAGATACACATACCCCAATGTTCATTGCAGTACTATTTGCAATAGCAATTGTGTTGTATTGTAAATTGTATTGTATTGTAAATTTACTATTACAATACATGGAAGCAACCTAAATGTCCATTGACAGAGGAATGGATAAAGAAGAGGTGGTACATATGCACGGTGGAATAAGAAAGCCATAAAAAAGAATGAAATAATGCCATTGGCAGTGACATGGATGGACCTAGAAATTGTCATACTGAGTGAAGTCAGACAAAGACAAATATCATATGATATTGCTTATATGTGGAATTTTAAATAATGGTACAAGTGAACCTATTTACAAAACAGAAATAGAGTCACAGATGTAGAAAACAAATTTATGTTTACCAAGGGGGAAATGGGGGGAGGGATAAATTGGGAGATTGGGATTGACATATACTCACTACTAGATATAAAATAGATAACTAATAAGAACCTACTGTATAGCACAGGGAACTCTATTCAATACTCTGTAATGACCTATATGAGAATAGAATTTTAAAAAGTAGATATATGAATACGTATAACTGATTCACTTTGCTGTATGGCAGAAACTACACAACACTGTAAATCAACTATACTCCAATAAAAATTAATTAAAGAAATAAAGTTGGGCCCAAGATTCTGCATTTCTAACAAGCTCCTAGATGAGGCAGATGTTGCTGGTACCTAACCACATGTTGAATAGTAAGGCTCTAAAGAGGAGGAAAACATATTCTTCTACATCCTTAGACCTGTTTCTTTTCAGTTATTAGATTGAATTATTTGAAATTGCCATTTATATAGGTTAAAAATGGTCAAATATCAGCAATTTTATACACTTCAACCAAATGAACAACTTATCTATAGTCAATATTTTAATTTGCCTGATAGACTCAAATAGGTTGCTAGGTGCAAAAACATATTTCCAGTTACCAGAATTATATGGCATGTGCAGTTGTTGAAAAATATTATTGAGAATATTAACAGAAAAGAAAAATAAGGATGAACATGAGTTTGCTGATAATTTTCTAACAGCTTTGTGATTCTATAACCTACAATGATGTTCATAATAGATTCACCTGCTGTCAGTCAAATCACAAAAGGGACAGAAACGCAGTCCCAAAGGCCACTGGATAAAAATTGAACACACAGTTCTATGCTGTCCTGGGTTTTATGCCAAAATGATGCAGTCTGATCACCTCCATCTTTATCTGCCTGTTTCTACAATAGATTTGTTTGGCTCAGTTTGGTTATCTAGGCGTGCCAGCACCTAAATTCTCATGTGTTATATCTACTCTGTTCTTAGGTTATATCTCTAAACAAAAGACAGATCACAAATATGACAGTAACACATATCATAACAATTGCTGTTTATTCAGGTGTGGTGTGTGGGCAGTGGACGTTGTGTGTTCCATATTACTCAGCTGATCATCCCAACAATAGGGTACACAGGAACAGGTTACTGAAGTCTTACCAGGTTTTTATTGTATGCATATGAGTAAGATTTGTAAGCCTTATAATACTTGGCTTGGGAAGAGGCAAAGGAGAAGTAGTAAGAACATTTTCTCTCACTGAAGTAATAAGATCCCTAACATGACTAGGAATTCCTTGTTAAGTCAGACAAACCAAAATATGCCCCAAGAAAATATCATAGGTATAATTCATTTATTTTTATCATTCAGTATTCAGTAAACATTAATTATCTAATATGCACCTAATAAGTTCTTTAATAAGTTCTAGAAATATAAAAATGAGTAAAACATAGGCGTCCATGGAGAGGAATAATGATGCTTACAACATAATGGGACTTAATATATTCAGAACAGAACTGTAGAATTATAAAGTTATTTTAGCTATTCTTTTTATACTAAAAAACATGCTCCAGAGAAATTATCAAAATGCAGATAGTCCAAATTCAAAGAACTGCATGTGGGCAAATTCTACCCCCCCCCCCCAAAAATCTTTGAATACTTTTTCTTTCAGGAATAATCCACCTTGTTTAGGAAATTGAGATTGGATTTGTGTCTGCTAGTAGAAGATAACCAATTTACAGATCACCATCTCTCTTTACAAAAAAGCAACTGCTACAAATTCCCAATTCAATTAGAATCCAGTGATTAGCTTCTTTGGTTACAGGGTCTTGAACATCAAAGCATTATCTAGTCACTAAAGGAGATATTAAACAAATAGGTCAAAGTGTAGTCAACAAATTAAAACCTGAGACAGAGTAAGAAGGAAACTTCAGAAGGGTTGTTATGCCCTAGAAGAACAGTTCTGAAGTACCCTGGGGACCTTTCTAATAACATAGCAGTGTTCAGGGTTCATCTAGCAGGGAGATACCTGATTACCACAGAGTGAACCTCTTTGTAATTAATATTCTTAGCATATCCTATCTCCTTTAATCACTTGCAATATATACCAAGATGATTTTAAAATAACGAATAGGCATTTATTCAGCAATATATTACTATAAGCATTTTCCCGACTTACTAGTACAAAATAGAGCCTACTTCCCTATGATCCCTGATTGTACAATTTATTGAGCTGTCGGGATTTCAATGAGTTGGAGTTATTTTAAATCAAGATGATTGTCCTATGACCTCAAACAACCCCAAACATTGGACTGTAGCTTTCCTATGGTTTTCCCTTAATTAAGACTTGATTATTGCTGTTAATGAATATGAAAACTAGCATGCTATTCCCAGCAGGAAGCATTGCTACATCAAAGATAGAAGAAAGAATCCTCCTTGGCTTGTGAGGGTTAAATGAGTAACAAGGCTGGTAAAGAGTTCTTTGTACCGGCTATGCAAACAAATTATAGAAATGAATGAATAAGCTTGAGGCAAATCAAAACAGGTATATAATCAGGAAATATTTGAGGTAAATCACTTGATGCCAGGGCAACCCATACTTACTGTATCTCACATAATGAACGATGAGTCCGATGCACACTGCCAGGACAATCAGGGATATAAAGGTGATGAGGCCAATAACCCAGGGCTCCAAACAAGCTCTCCTCCTGGCCCTCACCACAGCTGGCCTGAGAAAGAAAGCAAACGATGGATTATATTACAGTGCACACCCATAGCCACTCCTTAGGTGAAGTAGATATTCCTGGGGAACTAATTCAGGACACTCAGTTAGAAGGAAGAGTACTGTTTTGTTTTAGAACACACCCTAATCCCTGGCTGCTGAAACCATTCCTGGCTCTGGTTGCTTGACCTTAGGCAGGTAATTTGACTTCTCTGTATCTCAGTTTCCTCATTCAAAAAATGAAGATCATAATGATAGTACCAATCTTATAGGATTATTGTAAGGATTAAATGAATTACTGTATGTAAAGTGCCTACAACAGTGCTTCGCATGTAGAAAGTGCTATTTAAGAGTTAGCTATGATTTGCTGAGCCAGCTATGTGCAAGATACCAAGTCGGGCACTTCCACTGTAGAATCTTAAATGGCCTATGATATATGTTACAGTTTGAACCATATTAGGTTGAGGGCAGAGTTTCTAATTCTATTCTCTTACTATTTTTTCTGAAACAAACTTAGAAGATACACATAAGAGTTAACCAGAGGTCTCTTCTAAAGAACCTGACTGTTTGAGCTAATATTTACCTCTAAACTTCAGCAATGCTGCAGGAAATCCCTTCTGCATGAAACTTCCTCAACCTCTCCCATTTGTTCTGCCTTCAAAAATACATGTTACTGAAAAATGTTGATCAACCTGATTTTTGTTTGATTAGTAAGGTTGTCATTCCCTTGTGTTAAAATAGCTGCTAAACAAACTCAAAAGTTAGGGAAAATGAAATAAGTCAGAGTTGGCCAAGTTGTTTAAATACGATGCTGTTATTTTAAATTTCTTGAGGTATTTAGCACGTTGGTAGAATCAAGGCATGTGTTCTTATCTCCAGAGCAGTCTGGTGCAAGAACTGAGGGAAAGGGAAGTCTTATCCTGAAGGAGCACCTGGGGTTGCTTCAGAATAAAGAGAATTCCAAGTCCAGCCCTTTCCTTACCAGCTTGGACAAGTTATTTAGACTCTGAACTAAGTTTGTCCATCTGTCAATAAGAGACAGCCTACCCATTCTGTTTAAAGCACATGGTTGACTGTGGGACCCAGAATGAGATCAGGAATGTGAAAACTTCTTGGAAACTGTGAAGCATTTCACAGTAAATAATCGTTGCTTACAGAAATCAAGAGAACTCTGTTTCCTGATGATACAAGACCAGGAAGTGATATAATCATTCTGGTCCCTGGCATACCATCATCCCATCTTGGCTCTGTCTCAATGTCCTGTTTGGTGGGAACACTGTTGCAGAAGTCAACAGTTTCATCGCTACATGACTCTGCCCTGCTGAAGTCACTGGAATGTAGTGGAAGGCTCCAGGGACTCTACTTGGTCTCCTCCCTTATTTCTGTGATAGCCCCATGGGGCTGTAGCCGAGGAAACTATCTTTCTCTCCCCAATCTCTTCCATCTCCAGTTCTCCCTTGAGTGGGATTCCAAGCACCTGTTCCTACAATGACAATTACTGTAATATAAAAAGACTTCTCCACTTCTCTTCTGCACACTTCTTACGTGAAAACATGCGTAAGAAACTTATAAATTGACTCCTGTTCCTTCATCCCTGAATGCTTGCTATTCATTTCTTGCAGAAGAAAGGAGATGCATATAGCAGACATAAGCAAAAGTTTGGAGGGAATATGGGGAGGGAAGGGCTTCTCAACTAGTTTCAACACATGTCAGATGAAGAACATGAATTTGTAAATGTAGGAAACAATCGATATTGATAATTATCAAAAGAATATGTAGAACTGTGAAATATAAGACAAGTTCTATTTATTCTACAATAACTCTTAAGACAGAAAATTAAAACAATGCAGCCATTAAATTGATGAGGTAGAGCTACCCATATTAACATGCAAAATGTCAATGATATATTTTAATGAAAAAATATTGCAGAATAATATGCATACTATGTTCCAGTTTTTGTACATAATAAAGCTATATGTGTAGGTGCATAGTGAAGTATATAGAAAGACACACAAAATTTTTAACAGTAAGAAGTGGAATAACAGAAGTAAGAGAGCAACTTTAATTTTAATTTAGGTACTTTTTATGTTATGATGGATTTTTAAAAAAATCATGGCTTTCGAATTAAATGAGAGAGAGAGAAAGAGAGAGAAAGTAACGAGGACGGTTATACATGTCTCTTCATGGAGTTCCTATCACTATCTTGTTTGAGGTACTGCTGTGTCTTCTTTTCCTGTCTCCCACCTTTCAAAACTATTTTAGGGATGCTCTGTCTTTGGTGGCTTTGAGGGAAATAATAGGGATAGTAAGGGATAAGGAAAAAAGAGAATCCATCAAAAACACTTTGAATAAACAGTTAAGAGAGTATGTTTCTGTTTCTGACCACCAACCTACTGTATAGTGTGGTACTAGCAGATTCACTTCTCTCCCTTATTTTCTCCATATGAAAAACAAGGATAAGAATTTCAGACCCTTCCTAACTTGATGAGCTCTTAGAGATAAAAATGATGAAGTATTTCATTACTTTGAGCTGCCCAGTAGAAAATCATTGTACAAATAGTAAGGACTATTATTATTATCATCATTATTTTAATTATTAATAATAATGGTAATGACCACATTACTGAGATTTTTTCATTTGAAACATTATCTCTTCCCTTCCCAGTCTGTATGAGATTGCTTTTCAAACTGATTCACCCTGTTTCTTAATTACTTTTTTTGTTTGCTCTCTCAGCAAGTGATTCTATACTGAATTGCTCCAAATTAGATGTAGTAGAAGTGTGCTAAAAAAAAATTAGTAAAATGGAGGAATAAATCTATTTTACATATCAACAGACACTTGTGTAACTAACCTCTTCCTGCACATAAACACTTGTCCAATCATTACTGGGGCCTGTTGAAACTTACATGAACCTGCTCTTATAAAACCACCTTCAGACAGACTGGGTAAATTCTAATAGCTTCAGTGGTATCAGATTTCTTTCTATGATTTTTCTTTTCAATTGAGGATGTGTAATTAGACGGTGAATGTAGCAGGTGAATATAGCAGTTAAAATATGGTTATATTTTTATAATCTCCAAATTGCCAGAAGACAAGTCCAGAGGTGCATTATCATTATCACTTCTTAATGTGTCTTTTTCTAGAATAGTATAAGAAAGAAAAGCAGCAGAAACAACAAAAAGAAGAGAGGAAAAAACATACTGCCACAAATAAACCACATGGCAAGCACTGGAGAACCATAAGTCAAGGCTCACAGTGCTTCAGAGGAAAGTTTACCAGAACAAATGCTTTCCTAACACCACCACCATGGACCGATTAATAGTAGATGTCCAACTCATTGCCCATTCTCTGTAATGGTAAGCAGTGCTGATATTCTTAGTTGGAATGTTTCATCAGCTCAGTCCAGCTGAGCTGTTTTGAATGAACACATGCACAATATCTATAAAGCTGGTGATGCTAATGCATCATTAACTACTTAAGCCAGAGGTCAGCAAAGTTTTCTGTGAAGGTCCAGATAGTAACTATTTTAGATATTCTGGACCACACACTCCCTATTGCAACTAGTCAGCTCTGCCATTGTACTGCAAAAGCAGCTACAGACAATACATATACAAATGAACATGGCTGTGTTCCAATAAAACTTTATTTCTGTACACTGAAATTTGACTTTTGTATAATTTTCACTTGTCATGAAATATTTTTTAAATTTTGATTTGTTTCAACCATTTAGAAAGTATAAAAATCACTCTTAACTCAAGCTCAAAACAGGTCGTGGGCTGGATTTCACCCTTGGGCCATAGTTTACTGATGGCTGACATAAGCAATAGCCTACAAGTCAATGATAATTGTGTTGGGAAGTTATAATATTCTTTTCATTTTTTAGTCTCAACTGCATGGCAAATCTAATTTAGTGTGTCTCCAATCCCAATACCACTAACTTTGTTCTGATAATTGTCACTAAAACTCATCGTCCAGCTCGATGACAGGTTTCTCATCTGCCTCCCCAATCTCTGAATCATTGTCCATTACAGTAAGTGCTCTTTCTGGAAGTGATAGAGCCAATGGCTAGGATCACTTGAAACCCAAGTTGGCCTCAGTTAGCCTGGCATTCCCCCTCTTCCCCACGAGCTTTCTAGCTCTTTGCCTTTGTTCCTGCTGCCTCCTATATGGACTAACTCAGAGTCTGTAATTTGCTTGCATCATAAAAGCCTTTGTGCATTTAAGAGCCAGTTCAGAAAAGTCTCCTTTATTTCAGTAAACTATATTCACCCCTAAGTATCACATCATAATATACATCTTGAGCCCCTTGGGGATAATGTCTGTGCCTTACTTATCTCTTTATTCTCTGACCACTCTGATGCTCAATATATATTCACAGAGGGGATTGAACTGAAGTTGATTAAGCCAAATTGAACTGACCATTTGTCAGTACCACAATATGGGTTTCAACCTCTCTCAAAGCACTTCTGTTCTGCCTTAGTCTTAGAAAAGAACTTGGAATATTACAAAAAGAAAAGAAAGGTCAGACGTTGTGAAGAATAATTACTATTTAAGTAAAACCTGATTTCCATAAAACACTTTATATAATAATCAAGCTTTGTGGTTGATATGTCTATTTCACCTGTTTAAAATATATAATTTTCCAACTATGATTTTATCTATCTACTGTGAAGTATTATCATAGTTCAGAAAGTGATAAATGAAAATAAGGAGACATTAATTTCAGGAGACACTTCTTATTTGTGGTCATTGAATGTCTGTATATAATTACAATATCCAAACAAAAGCATAAGGAAAGATACCACAATGAAGTAACAGCATAGTACCTCATGACATTACTAATTCCCTAAGTCAGTGCTTAAGTTTTAAAATATTAGTTAATAAATATTTATTCAGTTTTTGTTGAGTATTTGGCACTAGCTCATTTCTTTACCTTATAGATTGTGCCTGCTTGTCTTGTTCACACAAACACTTCAGATGCTTTGTGCTTTGTGGAAGAATCATATCAGCCAGCATTGGTGAGATCTTCAATCTTATTAGATTCTTATTTTAGTCTTGAACAAGACTATTAAAATATCCAGGGCAGAACTAAAATTTTGAATACATGCTCATGGATCATATGTTTTCATTGCTATGTTTTTAAAAGAAATACAAATAAATTACTACTTATAAAATTACAAATAATACAGAGGGAAGACAGAAGAAGCAAGAAGAACTACAATTCTGCAGCCTGTGGAACAAAAACCACATTCACAGAAAGATAGACAAGATGAAAAGGCAGAGGCCTATGTACCAGATGAAGGAACAAGATAAAACCCCAGAAAAACAACTAAATGAACTGGAGATAGGCAACCTTCCAGAAAAGGAATTCAGAATAATGATAATGAAGTTGAGCCAGGACCTCGGAAAAAGAATGGAGGCAAAGATCGAGAAGATGCAAGAAATGTTTAACAAAGACCGAGAACAAACAAACAGAGATGAACAAAACAATAACTGAAATGAAAACTACACTAGAAGGAACCAATAGCAGAATAACTAAGGCAGAAGAACGGATAACTGACCTGGAAAACAAAATGGTGGAATTCACTGCTGTGGAACAGAATAAAGAAGAAAGAATGAAAAGACATGAAGACAGCCTAAGAGACCTCTGGGACAACATTAAACACAACAACATTCACACTATAGGGGTCCCAAAAGGAGAAGAGAGAGAAAAAGGACCAGAAAAAATATTTGAAGAGATTATAGTCGAAAACTTCCCTAACATGGGAAAGGAAATAGCCACCAAAGTCCAGGAAGGACAGAGAGTCCCATACAGGATAAACCCAAGGAGAAAAACACTGACACACATAGTAATCAAATTGGCAAAAATGAAAGACAAAGAAAAATTATTAAAAGCAGCAAGGGAAAAATGACAAATAACATACAAGGGAATCCCCATAAGGTTAACAGCTGATTTCTCAGCAGAAACTCTACAGGCCAGAAGGGAGTGGCATGATATACTTAAAGTGATGAAAGGGAAGAACCTACAACCAAGATTACTCTACCCGGCAAGGATCTCATTCAGATTTGATGGAGAAATCAAAAGCTTTACAGACAAGCAAAAGCTAAGAGAATTCAGCACCACCAAACCAGCTCTACAACAAATGCTAAAGGAACTTCTCTAAGTGGGAAACACAAGAGAAGAACATGACCTACAAAAAGAAACCTAAAACAATTAAGAAAATGGTAATAGGAACATACATATCAATAATTACCGTAAACGGGAATACATTAAATGCTCCAACCAAAAGACACAGGCTTGCTGAATGGATACAAAAGCAAGACCCATATATATGCTGTCTACAAGAGACCCACTTCAAACCTAGGGACACACACTGAAAGTGAGGGGATGGAAAAAGATATTCCATGCAAATGGAAATCTAAAGAAAGCTGGAGTAGCAATACTCATATCAGATAAAATAGACTTTAAAATAAAGAATGTTACAAGAGACAAGGAAGGACACTACATAATGATCAAGGGATCAATCCAAGAAGAAGATATAACAAATATTATAAATATATATGCACCCAACATAGGAGCACATCAATACATAAGGCAACTGCTAACAGCTATAAAACAGGAAATCAACAGTAACACAATAATAGTGGGGAACTTTAACACCTCACTTACACCAATGGACAGATCATCCAGACAGAAAATTAATAAGGAAACAGAAGCTTTAAATGACACATTAAACAAGATGGACTTAATTGATATTTATAGGACATTCCATCGAAAAACAGCAGATTACACTTTCTTCTCAAGTGCACATGGAACATTCTCCAGGATAGATCACATCTTGGGTCACAAATCAAGCCTCAGTAAATTTAACAAAATTGAAATCATATCAAGCATCTTTTCTGACCACAAGGCTATGAGATTAGAAATGAATTACAGGGAAAAAAACGTAAAAAACACAAACACATGGAGGCTAAACAATACGTTACTAAACAACCAAGAGATCACTGAAGAAATCAAAGAAGAAATCAAAAAATACCTAGAGACAAATGACAATGAAAACACGATGATACAAAACCTATGGGATGCAGCAAAAGCCGTTCTAAGAGGGAAGTTTACAGCAATAAAATCCTACCTCAAGAAACAAGAAAAATCTCAAATAAACAATCTAACCTTACATCTAAAGGAACTAGAGAAAGAAGAACAAACAAAACCCAAAGTTAGCAGAAGGAAAGAAATCATAAAGATCAGAGCAACAATAAATGAAATAGAAACAAAGGAAACAATTGCAAAGATCAATAAAAATAAAAGGTGGTTCTTTGAGAAGATAACCAAAATTGATAAACCACTAGCCAGACTCATCAAGAAAAAGAGGGAGAGGACCCAAATAAATAAATTAGAAATGAAAATGGAACAGTTTCAACAGTTCTAAATGAAACTGTTACAACAGTCACTGCAGAAATACAAAGCATCCTAAGAGACTACTACAAGCAACTCTATGCCAATAAAATGGACAACCTGGAAGAAATGGACAAATTCTTAGAAAGGTATAATCTTCCAAGACTGAACCAGGAAGAAATAGAAAATATGAAGAGACCAATCACAAGTAATGAAATTGAAACTGAGATTAAAAATCTTCCAACAAACAAAAGTCCAGGACCAGATGGCTTCACAGGTGAATTCAATCAAACATTTAGAAAAGGGCTAACACCATCCTTCTCAAACTCTTCCAGAAAATTGCAGAGAAGGAACACTCCCAAACTCATTCTATGAGGCCACCATCACCATGTTACCAAAACAAGACAAAGATACTACAAAAAAAGAAAATTACAGACCAATATCACTCATGAATATAGATGCAAAAATCCTCAACAAAATACTAGCAAACAGAATCAAACAACACGTTAAAAGGATCATACACCATGATCAAGTGTGATTTATCCCAGAGATGCAAGGATTCTTCAATATATGTAAATCAATCAATGTGATACACCATATTAACAAATTGAACAATAAAAAAGATATGATCATCTCAATAAATGCAGAAAAAGCTTTTGACAAAATTCAACACCCATTTATGATAAAAACTCTCCAGAGAGTGGGCATAGAGGGAAACTACCTCAATATAATAAAGGCCATATATGACAAACCCACAGCATACATCAGTCTCAATGGTGAAAAACTGAAAGCATTTCCTCTAAGATCAGGAGCAAGACAAGGATGTCCACTCTCACCACTATTATTCAACAGAGTTTTGGAAGTGCTAGCCATGGCAATCAGAGAAGAAAAAGAAATAAAAGGAATACAAATTGGAAAAGAAGAAGTAAAACTGTCACTATTTGTAGATGACATGATACTATACATAGAGAATCCTAAAGATGCCACCGGAAAACTACTAGAGCTAATCAATGAATTTGGTAAAGTTGCAGGATACAAAATTAATGCACAGAAATCTCTGGCATTCCTATACACTAATGATGAAAAATCTGAAAGTGAAATTAGGGAAACAATCTCATTTACCGTTGCAACAAAAAGAATAAAATACCTAGGAATAAACCTACCTAGGGAGACAAAAGACCTGTATGCAGAAAACTATAAGACACTGATGAAAGAAATTAAATATGATACCAACAGATGGAGAGATATACCATGTTCTTGGATTGGAAGAATCAATATTGTGTAAATGACTATACTACCCAAAGCAATCTACAGATTCAGTGCAATCCCTATCAAATTACCAATGGCATTTTTTACAGAACCAGAGCAAAAAATCTTAAAATTTGTAGGGAGACACAAAAGACCCCAAATAGCCAAAGCAGTCTTGAGGGAAAAATGTGGAGATGGAGGAATCAGACTCCCTGACTTCAGACTACACTATAAAGCTACAGTAATCAAGAGAATATGGTACTGGCACAAAAACAGAAATAGAGATCAATGGAACAAGATAGAAAGCCCAGAGATAAACCTACACACCTATGGTCAGCTAATCTATGACAAAGGAGGCAAGGATATACAATGAAAAAAGACAGTCTCTTCAATAAATGGTGCTGGGAAAACTGGATAGCTACATGTAAAAGAATGAAATTAGAACAAACCCTAACACCATACACAAAAATAAACTCAAAATGGATTAGAGACCTAAATGTAAGACCAGACACTATAAAACTCTTAGAGGAAAACATAGGAAGAACACTCTTTGACATAAATCACAGCAAGATCTTTTTTCATCCACCTCCTAGTGTAATGGAAATAAAAACAAAAATAAACAAATGGGACCTAATGAAACTTAAAAGCTTTTGCACAGCAAAGGAAACCATAAACAAGATGAAAAGACAACCCTCAGAATGGGAGAAAATATTTGCAAACTAATCAATGGACAAAGGATTAATCTCGAAAATATATAAACAGCTCATGCAGCTCAATATTAAAAAAACAAACAACCCACTGTGATGCTTTTGCAAATATGTTCCTATAAAGGGTTTCATCTTCAAGGAATTCATGGAAAAGACTCTGACAAGTACAGGTTTCTAGTAACTGACTATACTGCAGTATGAATAAGCATTTTCAGAACTCTAATGGAAAACTGATGAATTCATAAAAGTGCTAACAAAAGATGAAGATGAAAAAAAAATTACATGGGACTGAGTGAACTGATGAGGATTATTATAATTTTTGTGAATTTCTGTTTGAATAAAACAAAAAAACCCCACAAGGACTCAGAGGCAAAAAATATACAAATCAATTTTCACTGCAAAGTAAAGGAGCTGTTACAGTGGAGGATTACTGGACTGAATGTCAATATTATGACATAGTTTGAGTGTGTTTCGTGTTTGGTAAATGCAATCATTGTTGCTTTTGTTGTAGTCATCCATTTATAATGCTTGGTGTCAGTTAATTTATCTCTTGTAAAAATAAAATACAGTGTGTGTGTGTGTGTGTGTGTGTGTGTGTGTGTGTGTGAAAAAAAACAACCCAATCCAAAAATGGGCAGAAGACCTAAATAGACATTTCTCCAAAGAAGACATACAGATAGCCAAGAAGCACATGAAAAGCTGTTCAACATCACTAATTATTAGAGAAATGCAAATCAAAACTACAATGAAGTATCACCTCACACCAGTTAGAATAGGCATCACCAGAAAATCTACAAACAACAAATGCTGGAAAGGGTGTGGAGAAAAGGGAACCCTCTTGCATTGTTGGTGGGAATGTAAATAGATACAGCCACTATGGAGAACAGTATGGATGTTCCTTAAAAAACTAAAAATAGAATTACCATATAATCCAGCAATCCCACTACTGGGCATATATCCAGAGAAAACCATAATTCTAAAAGACACATGCACCCCAATGTTCATTGCAGCACTGTTTACAATAGCC
Organism: Phocoena phocoena; assembly: GCF_963924675.1. Lineage (NCBI taxonomy): Eukaryota > Metazoa > Chordata > Mammalia > Artiodactyla > Phocoenidae > Phocoena > Phocoena phocoena. The sequence goes on along the minus strand of NC_089223.1, from coordinate 52,907,612 downwards.
AGGTCATGGAAGCAACCTAAATGCCCATCGACAGATGAATGGATAAAGAAGATGTGGTACATATATACAATGGAATATTACTCAGCCATAAAAAAGAATGAAATTGGATCATTTGTTAAGATGTGGATGGATCTAGAGACTGTCATACAGAGTGAGGTAAGTCAGAAAGAGAAAAACAAATATCGTATATTAATGCCTATATGTGGAACCTAGAAAAATGGTACAGATGAACCAGTTTGCAGGGCAGAAATAGAGACACAGATATAGAGAACAAATGTATGGACCCCTAGCCGGGAAAGCGGCAGGGGGGGTGGGGATGGTGTGATGAATTGGGAGATTGGGATTGACATGTATACACTGAAGTGTATAAAATTGATGACTAATAAGAACCTGCTGTATAAAAAAATAAATAAAATACAATTCAAAAAATAAATTACAAATAGCCTACTGCTGTCGTGTCCACTGTTATACAAACATACCTATAAAGTGTCTGATAGCATCAGCCAGGCCCTTGGACTGAATTATGTGTGCATTCCCTACCATAATAACTGTGAATAGTTCTCAAAGAGAAGTTACATCATAACAAGGTGGTAGTCTAATTACCAGACAACTGTTTCCATTTTCTTTTAATAGCACCAAGACAAATGGTGGGAAAGTCATTGTTTTTATTCTAAATGTTTTTATTTATATTCTACCGTGTTCTAGACTGATTTAAGGTAGCTTATAAAGATATATATTTACATTTATATAATTATTAAATGATATATAGTATTAAATTACATTTACATATATGGTATTAAATTAAACATAGAGATGCAAGAATAAAGCAAAACATAAGTGAAAACACAAAATGAGAAGAGTACTAAAACTACATATCATAATTCCTATCTAGATATTTCCTTAAGTCAGATGACAAACTTTGTAGCTTTCTAGCAGCCAACTCAAAAGCAAAACTAAACAAAACTAAACAAGAAAACAACTAAACCCTATTCAGTTACATTCTTCATGTCACCCATAAGATTAAAACTGAGCAATTACTTAGCCACAATACAATTCTTTCAGATTCTAATAAAAAGAATACTGTGTAATATCATGAACTCTATTCACCACAATATTCTTAGCATAGAAACAAAAATTAGTTTTATAATACTCTTAGTATGCCCCTCAATACTGGAAAATGGCACCAATGACTATTCAATAAAAACAATTTTATGTGGGGGAAGCAGTGTGAAATTATTTATACCAAGCTCTAAGATAATGTTTTTAAATATCTGACAACACTTTGCGAATTATTGAAATGGCTCTGTGTGGCACTTTCACATTATAAAGTACCTAAAAGTTGAAATCATAGACATAAAAATATATTATTACTTAGTACCATAATAAGTTTTTAATAAGCGTAGTATTACTAAGTGCAATAGTAAGTTTTTAATAAATATTGGGAATGAAATAAAACCCTACCACTAACTGTTAACTTAGGTAAAACCCATAGCTTAATGACTCCTATATTTAACTAACCATAAAACTCAAGTGATAATATGTTTCCTCCCACCTACTTTAAAAGGAATTTGTGATTACAAATATGGTATCATCAGGCTTTTATTGGACACGTGTGTTATATAACTATTAGTGACAATTCAACTGTAACGAATGTCTCTGGTCTCCACTGTGTTATCATCTAGCTCTTTATTAAGTTCCCAGCCAGATATGATGTGTCACAGGAAACTACAAACTGAGATTTAGGTTGGCACTTTGCCTGACGTCTAGAAATTTACAGTCACAGATAGATGGGGTGCAAAAAATTTAAAGATATTATTAAGTAATTAAGTATGGGTCTATAGAATTATAAAGTGAGCTACTTTAACACAATTACACTAACATATTTGCTTTATTTTCTTCACACTTTTTGCAGTTCAAGATAATAAGTCAAAATGATCTGAGTAAGCAATTTTAAAAGCAGCAGTTTCCCACAGAAATGTTGACAAGAGACACCGTTGCAGCTAGTCATAGGGAATTGTATGCACTTTAAAATGTGGAAGGAAAAAAAAAGCATTAACAGGGAGTGTGTGACTATGTTGTGGCTGTTGTATCAGAAGAAAAAATTGTTGAGAAACCTGAGCTAGAGACACTCTTGAAGCTGCTAATGTATAGCACTCCCTTTCAGAAATTTTTTTGTAACATTAGATATCTTTCTACCAAATCTTTCTCATGACTTTGTCTAGATGCCTCTTATGAAAGTTGGCATGATATGGTGGAAATAACTCTGAACTGGAAGACCAGTGACCTGTGTCTCCATCTTAGAACTTTTATTGAAAGACTAAGTCCTTTCATCTAAGTCCTAAGTTTCTCAGATGAGAAATCTGAGAGCATATTCAACATCACGGAAGTTCCAGCATCCTGTAACCCCCAACTTAAATGATGCGAAGTATGCTCTCATTTTCTTCATTTATTATTAGAAAACAATGAGAATTTTAATTGATCTAGCTGCTCTTTAGTTTCCACCAAAGCTCGCCTTCCATGCCTCAAATAACCTAAAAATGCTCAACATTATTATAATTAAAATTTAGCATTTTTTAAACAATCAACTTTAACATAATTTTTCACATGTTATTTTTCTGATGGCTACATGCCAGATCATTTGGAATGGTCAAATTAAGAGTCTGCAAGTCATTTGAAATAATCCAAGTTTCATATGAGGAAGTCATTAAGTTTCTTGACTACCTGCATTCTAAGCCAGTTTTTAAATTCCTAGACTTGTAAAACTGCATTTTGTGCAGGCCACTGATGGGCCTTAAAATTGGAGTGTGCCAGCTGCAACATGTGCTAGACTGTGTGGTGTCCTTCTGGCTGCTGTTTCCCTGGCAAGTACTGTAAGCCATACACAAAGAATCCCTCAGATAATCTAGAAATTTCTGTATATAATAAAACCCTATCTGAATTAATTTAGCAATGAGAGACAACTGGAAATGTATTGACTCTTGTTAGTGTTTGTATTATTCTTCCAAAAGAGGGATTTCTTGACTAATGAATTTCCTGCCTCAGTTGTTGACCTATAATATAATGGAAGTATTGAGTCTTAACTTTTGGATGGAACACAAATTTGTGAAGTTGATCATTATATATTTACTTAATATAAATATATTTACTTAATTATACTTTAATATATTGGCATTTTAATAATAACATAGTGAAATATGCTCAGATTCATATTAGAATAAGGTAGAATTTACTGTGCAAATACCGTAAAATTATAAAAGTACTATTTTATCTAGGGCTTCCCTGGTGGCGCAGTGGGTAAGAATCCTCGTGCCAATGCAGGGGACATGGGTTCGAGCCCTGGTCCAGGAAGATCCCACATGCCGCGGAGCAACTAAGCCCGTGCGCCACAACTACTGATCCTGCACTCTAGAGCCCATGAGCCACAACTACTGAGCCCATGTGCCGCATCTACTGAAGCCCGTGCGCCTAGAGCCCGTGCTCCACAGCAAGAGAAGTCACCGCAATGAGAAGCCTGCGCACCGCAACGAAGAATAGCCCCCTCTCGCCCCAACTAGAGAAAGCCCGTGAGCAGCAACGAAGACCCAACACAGCCAAAAATAATAAATTTATTTTAAAAAGTATTATTTTATCCAAAAGGGCTAAATATTTTCAGTCACTAATGTCCATGTCTTTAATTCATATCTAAATGCTGATGGCTACCAAATCTATAAATACAGATTACCTGTCTAAACTTCAGACCCATATATTCATCTGCCTACTGTTCATCACAACAGGATATACGTCTCATCATTCGAACTAAGCATGTCTGTGCTACAGACTCATATGTGCCTATCCCAAATAGTTTCCTTAATAATAGAATCTTTGATTTTTGGTTGAGCATATGGCCCCCTGGAAAATAGAATAACATCCTTTATCCATGACTCTCCCTGTGAATATAAGTTCTGACCAATGGAGTCTCTATTCCAGTGGGTAGAATCCTGATGTGCTAGTTGGAGCTCTGGCAACCATACTAAACCATGACTGGGAGGATATATGTTCATAGGACAGCACGGCAGTAGATTCCTAATTACTTGGTAAACCTCCCTATCAGCCCCTACCTGACTATCTCCAGACTTGTTTTACATTAAACTGAAATAAAATGACATTTTATGTAAGCCACTTTATCCTAAGCTTCCTGTCACTCATATCTAAGCTGATACTATTGCAATATGCAAAACAGATTAGTTGCAATCAAGGTAAATTGTGATTTTTTTATGTAATTATCTTTGGGAGAAGAAGACATTCAAGAAATATATTTACTTAATAAAATATTTTTACTTAATATTTTCTAGCTGCACAATTTTGAGATACAAGTAATAAATCTGCTGCTAATAAATAAGGAGGCCAAGTTTTCATCGATGATCTCATTGTAAAAAGTTCTACGACTTTAAGCAAATGACTTCTATTTTCTTGCTTAGTGGATATAGGTCTGGGCTTTTGCATCAAACAGCTTGGGTTTCGCCCCGGCTCTACCTCTTACTAGCTAGATGGCTCCAAGCAAGTTACTCACCTTCTCTAAGTCTACATTTCCCCTCCCATAAATGGGGATAATGATAGAACCTAACTATAGAGTTCTTCTAAGGATTAAATGGAATAACGCTTATGGAGCAATTGGCATTATACCAAGTACACAGTACATGCACAGCAAATGTTGGCTTTGTCATTATTCCTCCTTCATAATGAGGAATTAATTTGTTTTCAAAACAGGTTGAAAAATCCCTCAAATTGCCTCATGTGACTGAGGGGATAAGGAGAAGATGGAACAGGTGAGGCTCCCAAGCCTTATTCCCATTCCACCCAGAGCAACACTGCTCCACACAGCAGGGGTTTGCATTAGCCTTATGTGTGAAAGGGATTCAACTGGTAAAGACAATGTGTAAAACTACTCATCTTTGGACCTTTTTAGCTCTAAGACTCTATACATCAAGCCAATGGTCAGCCATGACATATACAGTTTTGTGCAAGGATTTAGAACTCTACTTAAGAAGCCCATTGTATATATGTGCCACATCTTCTTTATCCATTCATCTGTTGATGGACACTTAGGTTGCTTCCATGTCCTGGCTATTGTAAATAGAGCTGCAATGAACATTTTGGTACATGACTCTTTTTGAATTATGGTTTTCTCAGGGTATATGCCCAGTAGTGGGATTGCTGGGTCATATGGTAATTCTATTTTTAGTTTTTTAAGGAAGCTCCATACTGTTCTCCATAGTGGCTGTATCTATTTACATTCCCACCAACAGTGCAAGAGTGTTCCCTTTTCTCCATATCCTCTCCAGCATTTATTGTTTCTAGATTTTTTGATGATGGCCATTCTGACCAGTGTGAGATGATACAATGGAATATTACTCAGCCATGAAAAGAAACAAAATTGAGTTATTTGTAGTGAGGTGGATGGACCTAGAGTCTGTCATACAGAGTGAAGTAAGTCAGAAAGAGAAAAACAAATACCATATGCTAACACATATATATGTAATCTAAGAAAATAAAAAAAAGGTCATGAAGAACCTAGGGGTAAGATGGGAATAAAGACACAGACCTACTAGAGAATGGACGTGAGGATATGGGGAGGGGGAAGGGTAAGCTGTGACAAAGTGAGAGAGTGGCATGGACATATATACACTACCAAGTGTAAAATAGCTAGCTAGTGGGAAGCAGCCGCATAGCATAGGGAGATCTGCTCGGTGGTTTGTGACCACCTAGAGGGGTGGGATAGGGAGGGTGGGAGGGAGGGAGATGCAAGAGGGAAGAGATATGGGAACATATGTATATGTATAACTGATTCACTTTGTTATAAAGCAGAAACTAACACACCATTGTAAAGCAATTATACTCCAATAAAGATGTTAAAAAAAAACAAGGAATCCCAAATCTAGCTTTGCTGTTGAATCCAGTAATATATATCCAAGTGCTTAATTACAACTTGAATGTACTGTAAGGTTTGAAAGATTGGTTTGAAATATTTTAGTTGTATTATTTATTATCTTTGGTATTTTCTGGACTAGGAAAGTTGAGACACAAGGGTTAAGCTAATTGTTTAAAGAGAAAGGAAAGTTATCTCTGCTTAACCAAGGGGAACACTTGTGATTCCAGGGATCATGATGTAGTGGAGGCAGCAGGGAGTATTAGAAAGTTCAGGACCATAGTTAGAAATGTGTGGCAAACTCCAGTTCTGCCAATCACTTACTCAGAGATTCGGAAATCTCAATCTTCCTAATCTTTGGTTTTCCTATCTGTAAAATCATGATAATATTAAAATTGTCTGCCTCACAGTTGTTGATAGGTATCAAATAAGAATATATGTTGGAATTATGTGTAAAGAACATATATATGTGTATATACATATATATCCTACTATATGTACCCTCTCTGGATTTTGCTGTGACCTGCTAACCTTTTAATGTGCAATAACCAAATTTTAAAAGTCCGTATAATTCTATACAAATTCAAATGGTAATAGTAATAACAATAACAATATTTCCTGGGTCAGGTAGACACCTGTGTTGGTTTAACTCTTCTACTTGACAACATTGGACTCGGTACACAGGTGAACTGGGAGGACAGATTCAAGCTTTAGTATTGACTGACTCACCCATTCCTGTGACCACATGCAAACTACCTAATCCTTGACTGTGGTATCCCTTAATTTATAGAACACATAGATGCTTCCTGTCTACAATCCTCAGAGGTCTACTTAGAAGATTATCCATTGAACAATAACATTGTTCCTTGTAAATGTAACTTTTATATCTTTTAACACAGTAAAACAGTTAAGTCAGCATAGCAGTAGCATCACCTAGGTAGATAAAGGAGGAATTGTGGGGATGGTATAGCATTGTGATTAAGATCATGGATTGGAGTCAGATAGACCAGGGTTAATTTCCAGTTCTGCCATTATCACCTCTAGGCAAATACTGTCTGAGCCTCAGTTTCCTCATCTGTGAAATGGGTATAATAATATAACCATTGTTTGTTATAAAGATTAAATGTGCATGCTATTTTAGAACAGTAGTTGGTACACAGTACATGTGAAACAAATGATAGCAATTATTATTTGTTCTGCACTGAATCATAGCTCAACTTTAAACAGAGTGCTAAATCCTTCTGTATTTGCTTTTGCAGCTTCAAAAAAAAAGACATCATCTGACATCTTCAGATAAAAGGTTGAAAGACTGCAAGATAGAATTTAATGGTGACTGATACTTTGGATTCCCCTAAACTTAGTTCTATCATCTCAGAATTACTATTGTAAAGTTCTCAGAAATTGCTCAACCATGCAGGCCATATATGTACCTGGGAGAAGGTTCGGCTTGCAGGTTCTGGCATGACCTGGTATGTCTGCAGCGCATTTTTTTCCCCTCAACCTCTTGAAACTTTCCTACCCTCTAATCCACTCATTTCAAACCTATCAAATTATGCTTGAAACCGTGAGAACATTCTCCACAATTCTTATCCACCATCTTTGATGAGAATATGTCAAAGGAGTGTGCTTTGAGATGAACTTAGTGGAGTTCCTCTAAAATCTAACCCTGATAAAGCCATGAAACGCAGACAGAGCACTCATTTCACCACCGACCATCTTAGAAGACTTGCTCCACAACTGCCCAATAGCCCCATCGTCAGGCACAAAAGCATCAGGCATAATTATAAATCTCAGTGCTGACAAGGAAGCACATGATGTTGCTTTTTTCTTGAATGTTTCTATTTATTCCCTTATTATATTGAAGCAATTATATTTTTGGAGGAAAGCAGACAATAATGAAAAAATAACAAAGGTTCACTAGACAGTTATAATTATTACAGACTGATGAATTCCTTCCATAAAATGCTGCACTAAGATGAACTTGATTTTCACACAATAGCAAATGTTGCAATCTTTTTTAGAAAACAGTGATGATATAATTGAAGTGCTGTACTCTCAGTCACTGATCACCTTTGAGATAGTGCGGAAAAGTTAGGTCATGTTCTTATCTTGTTTAAATACAGAGACAGTTTTAAGAAAATTACATAACGGTAGTCTGTGCATTCTTCAAAACATTTGTAAAGACCTGTCAATGAAAGTAAAATTATACCACCACCCTTCCTCCGTCAACATATATGTGCATTCTTTCATATTAACCTGTATTGGCCTGTTTCTTTTCCTATACATTATATAAACATGTATGCCTACACATACATACACATTTTCTCTGTGTGTGTATATGCATGTGTGCACGTTTTCCATTTCTGTTAGAGGGCAAACTTTCCAAAGACTCTTCTTTTTGCTTCCCACACATGATAAGACAGTGTGTTACAGTAGAAAGAACATAGACTTTAAAGCCAGAAATGCCAAGGTCAGGTTCTAGATCCAACACTTACTAACCCTGGACAATCTGAGCTGCAGTTATTTCATCTTTTTAAGGAGAGATAACAATAATGGTTTCTCAAAGTATTGCCAAAATTCAATCAGGTAACATTTTACAAAATGTGCAATACATAATAGGTGCTCAACAAAGTTTTCTTCCATACAGAACTTAGTACACAATGAGAACTCATTAAATGTTGTTACATGGACCAGGACTGATCTTAGCTGAAGGAGAAATGAGGCACAGCATTAAACGCTTGGAACACTATCATAAAGCAACTCTGGACCTGCACCTCAGTAGAGGGACCCTTCGGTATCATTATCTATTGACTAATTTCAGGGCAAAAAGGAAGAGGTTGCTACAATAGATTAATTTTACATTGAGATTTTCCCCTGTAAACAAATAGATTCTTAATCCAAATAAGACCACTCTCCCTGTCTGACACAAACTACCCAAATTATGTCTGTATCCTCCCTTCAGTTTTCCAGACATTCTGAAATTATCCTCTTTTCCTTAATCATCACTATGTTGCATAAATGACTACACTTGTCCCTTGGAGGAAAAGGTAAACTGTGAGAGAACACCTCCCATTGAGGTATAATTATACCAGTTTAAATAAAACAAAGAGTTACCACTTCAAAAACTGACCTATTTCATTTCCACTTTAATTTCTTTCTATCTTACAAGTTCCTTTTTTTTATGGCTTTGTACTGTATCAGTTCTTCTCAAACTGTACAGTAAATAAGAATTACCTTGTGTAACTTTTAATACAATTCCCATGCCTCAACCAGAGATTCACAGGAATTTCTTGGATGGGAACTGGACTTTTCTGTTTTTAATAAGTACCCAGTGAATCTAATGGAGGGGGTCCATGGGTCACATGTTGAGAGATAATGCTTACCCTACGAAGTAAAAATTAAAGTTGTCCATTTTGTTTCATTTGAATATTACTCAGTTTACCTTCATCTATCTAAACATGTGTAGATATTAATGTCTACAAATTTGGTCTGCTGGTTGTCAGAGGTTGCTGGTGAATACAGTTGGCAGACATTCCTATCAATAATAAATATATTTAATAAATATATTCTTCTCTTCTCAAATCTCTTCCCTATAAACTTATACCTGAAAAAGTCTTCTTTAACCTTCTGTTGTATGTGTTTTTATGTGTTTGTATAACCTTCTGTTGTATGTGTTTTTATAAAATTAATGTGTTTTTATGTGTTTGTATAACCTTCTGTTGTATGTGTTTTTATAAAATTAATGTGTTGATTTCTTCATATTCAAAGGATAGTATAAAATCAGAGTTTGGAAAAAATGATAGCATCTGAAGAATAATGTTTACCTGGTCTAACTTTCTTCTAACCTTTAAATTCTAACATAGTGGTTTTCATTTAGAACAGGTGGAGTGAGGAAGGGGCTATCAAAATTTTGGTCAAAGAGAAAGGAACATGCCATTTGATAAAACTCTCCACCTGTTTCTGATATGCCTTCCCAGTTATGAGCAAATGGCCTTAAAAAGAAATTGCCAAGTATCTCAATATACCTCTTTTTTCAAAGCATTCTTGTTGGTACACTTATTCCAGCAAATGTGCTAATAAATTTAATCCCTTTTCACTCTAGCCCATTCTCTGAACATCTCCTAGGCTGACTCAAACATCGATATGCTCCACTTTGTATACAAGTTTTAGATCAGGAAGGAGTTTTTTGTTTGTTTGTTTTTCCTTGAGAGGTATCTTCCATCTACTCTGAAGCAAGACTGAAAACATCTTTGCTTCAAATTAGAGACTATACTCAGGAAAATTCGTTCCAATACCTCCAAATTATAACTCCCCTACACAAACTCCAGACTCACTCAGATTTAGCATAGGCAAAGCCTGAAATCAATTTAGAATCTTGAGTTTGATAGAAATTATATGTTTAAATAAAAGCACTGTTTTCTATAGTAATATTCTTAAAGATAATCCAGGTAAAAAGGATAGGACACAAAACCATCATGGATTATAGAGAAGTACTTGCAGAAGGCAGGAAGCCTTGAAAAGTCTGATTTAATTTGTGATGTCTGTAGCTCTTAGTTGATTCATCAACAAATATAGAGAGTATTAAATTTCTCATGAGGACTATGTAGAACTTTCTTCCTATCAACTACTGGGCCTGAGTGTTTTTCACTATTAAGATTCCATTAGAAGCTTTATACTTTTCAAACTGTTTTCTTCTCAAAACAGAAATTAACAAAAAAGAGCATGCCAATATCTCAATCAGAGAAAATGAATTCTTAACATGAAGATAAAATTATTTTCAGAGCCCAAACTGGTACACTGAAATCTTGTTACTGTTTAGTTTCTAACTTTTAAAGAAAACAACCTCAGAATAATTATGACTTCTCTATTAGAGAAGTTGATTGTGACCAGGTATATCACTGGATTTATTTTAAAAATCCAACTATAATAATTTAATCACATTGTCTTCTTAAATTGTTTCTTGTTCTTTTAAAACATATATATATTTTTTAGTTTATACTATTTACTTACAGAAAGAAGTGTAAGTTTGATCTTCATGGTTTTAGATTTTTTTCTCATGTATAATTTTGAGTATTAAATATAATATATAATATAATATAATAAACTTGGGACAAATAAAACCCAAGCTAAAAACACATTCTATTTTTCTCAAAACAAAACAAACTAAAAGACAGTTGTTAAACACCGTGTGACTTTATCTTTTGTTGAGCTCTTCTGAAAGTACATAAACATTTGGGATGGGTCACAAGAGGACAGGGAACACTAGTATAGAAAGAAAAGAAACCTATTTCTTGACATAATTTTATGTTAAATATCAAAAGTATTTTTCCACATTAAGCAAATAATAAATTGGAGATCTACACATTCCTTGGTGTGGTTCATGCCACTTTAAGCAAGTTAACTTAAGACAGAGGAAAAGAGAAGAAAACTCACCGATACATTGCTGACCAGCAAGGATTGGTCCTGTGGAGACCGAGGTCTGCCATCAAGTGTGTGTATCCAGGCTCTATCAGCAACTTTGTAGGCTAGACTGAGGTGAAGAAAGAAGTCACTGATGATCTAACTAGAACCAGTCTGACAAGTCTTGGCTAGTATGATGGGAACTGTGTGACTAGTAAGATGAAGTCAAATTTTATAGGGAGGGAGAGAACATCAATAATACAAGCACTTCCTAGGAGTGGGAACTTAAAATCTATTGTCTTCTGATTATAATGATTTCAAAATGTTAATATAAACCAGATTTTTTCAATAAAAGTCAGATGTTTAAATCTAGAAGAAAACTTTTTTTAAATCATCTTGCTAAACTTCTTCATGTTTCCAATGAAGAAACTGAGGTTTAATTAAGTTAAATTGGTCAAAATCACATAGTTAATACCTCTATATAGGACTAACACCTATTTTTTTAAAAACTAATCTGACATGCTTTCCACCCTACCATGCATATTATAAAAGTTTTACTTTGGTATTTACTATAAGTCAGCTGTTGAAAATACAGCGAAGATTAGAAAAGCATTAATATCTCAATGCCACCGTTCTACTAGAAAAGTCAAGTAGTTTGCAAATATTAACCCCCAATTAAGACAGTGTGTTTCTTTTACTATGGTGGAGACAGGCATATCAGCCAACACTGAGGCATTACTACCTTATTTCTGAAATGATAATAACCTAGTTTTTAAAAATGTGTGCCAACACATGTATATACAAATATCTGTGTATTTGTGTCAGGCATAATCTTTAAATTGCCTCCCCTAATCCCCATAAACTAGATAAGGTGTTTCTCCTCTGTGTCCTCATGGTATCATAACACTTACCATATTATACTAGAATTTTTTATTTTTATCTCAACCCCAGTAGACTGTGAATTCTTAACAGACAGTAACTTTATTTCTAAGACATATGGGCTCTCAAAAATATGCATGGAAAAGAGAGAGGGGATGAAGGAGGAAGGGGGTATGTATGACCAGTCCTAAAAATCACCATAAATAAGACAAATAAATATTGTTGAATACTACTACACAGCAATTTAGCCAACGGCTCATCTGAACAGATGTAGAAGTTGGGATCCATACTGAAGTGTGGGATTAGACTGCCAAGAATTGGAATCATTCTCTAACAGTAACTCAAGAAACCTCTACGTTGGGGCACACTGTACTTAGGACTAGAGAGAGCATCACATCTACCCTTTTTATTAGCCAAGAGATCACTTAACACTGAAGAATAGCATGGATATTTACTTGAAGTTACTTAATATATAGTATCATGTTTCTCTCTACTCACTTGAAAGTACAATTTAGCCAGAAATAAAGAAACAATAATGAAGTAAAAACTTTCAGGTTATGAGATTAACCTGTTCTTGTTATATAGCCTTTAAAAAATGAAATCCTCATTAATGAAATGTTAATACTGGCTTGACATACTATATTCTACTTCATATTAATATTTTATGAAAATATTGATTATACTCTTGCTTTCAAAGGAAGACATATTCTCCCTCAGAGTGACTTTGGGCCAAAACTTGTCAGACTCATTTTAACAGAACCCCATGACTCTTTCTCTTTACCTAAATCCAGACTCCAAACTCAAATAAATCCTTCATATAGTCTAGTTACTTAAGTTTATGTATACCTGAACATGTAAATGAAAAAAAAAATGAGAGGGCTTTCATGAATTTTTTAAAAACCCTATGAATATAAGCTAGAAATTATAGAAAACCAGAGACTAAGGATACGTAAATAGAGGATGAGTGGATGTCGGTCAAAATATAACCATAACGATTTCCTTCCTATATAAAAGGCCTTCATTCACCCTACACAAAGACCATTAACAGTGTGTATCACCAAATTTCATGATATTACTTACCTTTCAATAGAAATTTGAAGAATAACAGGGAAAGAAAGAGGAATGAAACATTATACAAAATTATCCACTGAATGGAGCCTTTCATGCACTCAAGGTATTTCTTTAATAGTCATTCTTAGAAATTAGAACACTCCCTAACACCATACACAAAAATAAACTCAAAATGGACTCAAGACCTAAATGTAAGACCAGACACTATAAAACTCTTAGAGGAAAACATAGGAAGAACACTCTTTGACATAAATCACAGCAAGATCTTTTTTCATCCACCTCCTAGAGTAATGGAAATAAAAACAAAAATAAACAAATGGGACCTAATGAAACTTCAAAGCTTTTGCACAGCAAAGGAAACCATAAATAAGACGACAAGACAACCCTCAGAATGGGAGAAAATATTTGCAAATGAATCAACAGACAAAGGATTAATCTCCAAAATATATAAACAGCTCATGGAGCTCAATATTAAAGAAACAAACAACCCAATCCAAAAATGGGCAGAAGACCTAAATAGACATTTATCCAAAGAAGACATACAGATGGCCAAGAAACACATGAAAAGCTGCTCAACATCACTAATTATCAGAGACATGCAAATCAAACCTACAATGAGGTATCACCTCACACCAGTTGGAATGGGCATCATCAGAAAATCTGCAAACAACAAATGCTGGAGAGGGTGTAGAGAAAAGGGAACCCTCTTGCACTGTTGGTGGGAATGTAAATAGATACAGCCCCTATGGAGAACAGTATGGAGGTTCCTTAAAAAACTAAAAATAGAATTACCATATAATCCAGTAATCCCACTACTGGGCATATATCCAGAGAAAACCATAATTCTAAAAGACACATGCACTCCAATGTTCATTGCAGCACTATGTACAATAACCAGGTCATGGAAGCAACCTAAATACCCATCGACAGATGAATGGATAAAGAAGATGTGGTACATATATACAATGGAATATTACTCAGCCATAAAAAGGAATGAAATTGAGTCATTTTTTGAGAAATGAATGGATCTAGAGGCTGTCATACAGAGTGAAGTAAGTCAGAAAGAGAAAAACATATATCATATATTAACGCATGTATGTGGAACCTAGAAAAATGGTACAAATGAACCAGTTTGCAGGGCAGAGGTTGAGACACAGATGTAGAGAACAAATGTATGGACACCAAAGGGGGAAAGCCATGGCGGGGTGGGGATGGTGGTGCTGAATTGGGCGATTGGGATTGACAAGCATACACTGATGTGTATAAAATTGATGACTAATAAGAACCTGCTGTATAAAAAAATAAATAAAACAAAAATTTTAAAAAGTCATTCTTAGAGTTATGGGGTACCAAAACAAAGCCAATCAGTTTTAAATTAATTGATCTCTAAGAGGGAAAAATAGTATCTTAGAGCAAAAATTTGTCTTTCATTCAAATATTTATTTTCTTTATACTGTTTTTCTGAAATCATAAAATTTATTCTGCAATCCTTTGCCCTAAACTATGGTGTGAAGAAAATGTATTCAGAGTTATCCACCTCTTTGTTTCTGAGATACGACAATCTATCTTACCTGTGTCCTTCTGTGCAATGTGGAAGCAGAGTCAGGAGGAATATATTTGTGGATTCAAGTCTCTTAGAAACCCACAGTAGATATGTCACATTGCATAACTAGTAAAATAGCAACTAGACCACAGGCATTTTTACCAGCCAACAAACTATTCCATAGTTCTTTACATATTTAGCAATGTCATAGCAATGAAACATCTGATGGCCACAAGGATGAGTATGCTAAAGAGGTATAGTGCCAGTGTGGCTAGTCATGGGTGGTTCAAGTCCCCTGGCTTGAACCAAGTTCTTTTATGCCTGATAATATCAATGCATGGATGCTTAAGGATAGTAATCTGATTAATTTACGGAAACCCTCAAAGTTATACCTAGATTATGTCTCTGTAATGCTAAAGCGATCCTTTCATTGGCCAGTTTATTGGGTTGTACATAACAAACAGACCAATGTTAAACTAGTGAATGAGCTAGTTACCAGAGTAAACATAGCTATTTTGTCATTTGTGGATCCATTTCCTCCTATCATGTATTGTTTTGAAGGTACCCATGCACCTTAGTTTGTTTAAGCTGAGAAAACAAAGAGCATTAATATAATTAATTAACCTTTGGCCTCTATTTCAGCAAAAAGAGATCATGCAGAGCTCCTCTGAAGAACAAGCTATCACCATTCTGTCACTCTCCTTTATCTAATTTTCTTAGCAAAAATGTGATTTGTTTTTCACCAGCCTATCTGTCCCTGTCTTTGAAATCCTTTTTTTATCTTCCCTAAACCTTTTTTATTGAATGTCATCATGTAGTGGTTGTTTCTCAGTCCCATCTTATCCATTGTTTTGCAGTGGAAGAGACCATCTCAGCCAAACTAGCATTGGCTTTTAACCTGGTATTGCACTCATAGGGTTGGCAGAGTTGATTCCAGGATGCAACCACAAGCATGGGGAAGAGGCTGTAGATAACTTCCTGCACTTCAGCTGGTTGGAGAGTACCACTCCCACTCTGAACAACATCTCGCCTTCCCTCCAAAGAATGTACTGTACTTGAAGCAAAACACACAAATGGCTATGCATATACTTGTTTGCCGAAGAAATTTCTGGCCCTTCCCTTTCCCTTAACTGCCTTAGGGAAGAATCTTTTCTCTAGCTTAGTTTCCACATGATGTTTTTTTTGAGAAAGGGGACTGGGACAAGAAATCTGTCATGTAGTTAAGCAGGCAAGAAATATTATTAATCCAATTTTGTTTGAGAGTTGTTTGTCCATACGGTTTTTTAAAAGTCAAGTTTAGTTTCAAAAAACCTTTTTTTTCTGAAATTACTTTTGGGGTAATATTTAAAATGAGAGATTGTAACTCTGTAAAATGCATAGGAATAAAGCATTCCAGTTTACACAGAAAAGGCAAATTTTTAATCAAATAAAGTTTTATGAAATGAAAAACAAAGTCCTCTATAAGATGTTTCGCACCTGCTATAACTGTCTCCTATGCTAGGGATAGTTTTCCTGGCCATTGACATGAGGATCTGCTAAGCTTTACAATACATAGTGATACATATAGCAAAAACCAGAGATATGGTTTTTACAATTAAAAGACAATATCAATGCTAAAACTATCTTTATTGTTTAATGTATTGGGATATACAGTATAGACTAGTTAATGTCGTTAAACTAGTGAGTGAATGAGGATAACATTTTTGGACTCATTTTAATTTTAAAACATTTTTTTAAATTAGTCTTTAAAAAACATTTTTAAGATTTATCAGGCTGCCAGTGTCCTTGCCCCCATGGTGAGCCACAGCCACCCTCTGCCTCTGCAGGAGACCATCCCACACTAGCAGGAGAATGTGGATTATCTGATTCAGGAGCTCTGAAGACCCAAATACAGTATATATTTTATTTATTTCAGTAATGTGATCAGCAAGAGTGATGTGAAGTCATTAGCTGAACCTGATGAACAGGAAGTTGTGGCTGAGGTTCAGGAATTTTATGGTGATTACATTGCTGTGAATCCACATTTGTTTTCCCTCAATATTCTGGGTTGCTGCCAGGGTCGAAATTGGGATCCAGTCCAACTATCCAGAGCAACTCAAGGACTGACAGCTCTCCTTTTATCTCTGAAGAAATGTCCCATGATTCATTACCAGCTTTCATCAGAGGCAGCAAAGAGACTTGTAGAATGTGTTAAGCAAGTGATAACTAAAGAATATGAACTGTTTGAATTCTGGCGGACTGAGGTTCCTCCCTTGCTACTTATTTTAGATCGTTGCGATGATGCCATCACCCCATTGCTAAACCAGTGAACATATCAGGCCATGGTCCATGAACTACTGGGCATAAACAACAATCGGATTGATCTTTCCAGAGTGCCAGGGATCAGTAAAGACATGAGAGAGGTGGTCCTATCTGCTGAAAATGATGAATTCTACACTAACAATATGTACCTGAACTTTTCTGAGATTGGTAGCAACATAAAGAATCTCATGGAAGACTTTCAGAAGAAGAAACCAAAAGAACAGCAAAAACTAGAATCAATAGCAGACATGAAGGCCTTTGTTGAGAATTACCCACAATTCAAGAAGATGTCTGGAACTGTATCAAAGCACATGACAGTGGTTGGAGAGCTGTCTCTGTTGGTCAGTGAGTGGAATCTGCTGGAGGTTTTGGAGGTTGAGCAAGAACTGGCCTGTCAAAATGACCATTCTAGTGTTCTCCAGAATATAAAGAGTCTCCTGCAGAACCCCAAAGTGACAGAGTTTGATGCGTGCAGCCTGCTGATGCTTTATCCTCTACATTATGAGCAACACAGCAGCAATAGCCTACCAGGATTATGATGGACCTTAGGAATAAAGGTGTTTCTGAGAAGTATCGAAAGCTTGTGTCTACAGTTGTTGAATATGGTGGTAAACGGGTCAGAGGAAGTGATCTCTTCAGCCCCAAAGACGCTGTGGCTATTACCAAACATTTCCTCAAAAGATTGAAGGGAGTAGAAAATGTATATGCTCAGCATCAGCCTTTCTTACATGAGAACCTGGACCATCTCATCAAAGGAAAGCTTAAGGAAAACCTGTATCCTTATCTAGGCCCCAGCACACTCAGAGACAGACATCAGGATATCATTGTGTTTATAATTGGAGGAGCCACCTATGAAGAGGCTCTAACAGTTTATAACCTGAACCGTACCACTCCTGGAGTGAGGATTGTCCTGGGGGGAGCCGCTGTGCATAACACGAAAAGCTTCCTAGAGGAAGTTCTGGCTTCTGGACTGCACAGCCAAAGCAAGGACAGCTCTCAAGTTACATCAAGGTTAGCAAGCAGAAGATGAAATGGTGATAGAGAGGTGAGAAGAATGGCACAACTTCCCCTCTTGCCTCACTGCAGGCTTTCTCCACTGACCAGAGGGGTGTTGGAGAAGAGCCTTGGGTTTTGTACTTCTTGTTATAAACCATCTCCAGGTAGCCTGCTGATTCCTGAACTGTTGGCACAGACACCAAGACTCCAGTGGTGAGTTGAGAATAAGTCTGAGCCCATTCCAACCCACTTTTCTCATGTTTTCTTTATCAAATACATAAATGTATTCCTTGTATTTGATAGCATAAAAAAAAGATTTATGAATTTCATGTTGAGGGATCACCTTTCAGTCTTCTGAACAGACTTTTCCTGAGATATGAATTAAATGTATTTATCTACACTCTACCTCTTTACAAATAGACACCCCAAGATGTATAAATATATTGATAAAATAAGGATCAATTTCAAGAAAAACGACAAATGCAAATATACTATCTCTCTATATTGTTTATACTTGCTTTGATAGAGCTGACAATTTGGCTTTGAACTTCCTGGCAGTAAGGATAACAACAGAAACTTAGACAATTCTCATTATAGAAAAGAAAAAACTTTTTGGTCTAGCTTGATCCAAAGGTAGAACTTGAATTACCTTAACTAGGGATACTATGTTCCTTAGATGAACATTCCTAAATATCACTTCTCTCAGAAGACCTTTATAAGAACAGAAAAGGAGATTCTGAATTCATATCCTTGACAAAGGCCTGGAGAGTTAGGATTATGCATTGCTGATTGAGGGAAGATTAATTTACTTTGTTACACCAAAGAGGCAATTGACAATATCGATACTTTGTCAAAACTGAGGAGCTGGAGGAAACTTTACTTTTAAATAACATAAAGCCCCATGAGATTATGATTTTAGATTAGTGCACTTTGACTCCTTATTAGCTCCTGTGTAGTTTGTATTATTATGTCTCATAGTTTGCTGGATTGTATAATGTATCTCAATAGGTGCATAAATGCACCATAGGTTAATCTTTATTCCAATAAAAGCTTCTATCCATGATGTGCCAAATCTCCTTTTCATATTCCTTAAAGAAATCTTGGTACATACGATCATTTTCTATTAATTATAGTCTAATTTTAAACCTTTGTCTAGTGTAAAACTTCAATAGTGAGTCTGATATAAATACGATCACCTCCTCTTCCCCTTAACGCAAGCATAAACTATGACGCTGGCTGCTTGGAGTAGAGAAGTTGGAAGGAGGTCTGGCCCCTCCTCCTCAGTGCTTATTTCTTGTAGCTTGGGGTCAGACAGAGGAGATAGGGTAGTAGAGATTTTACATAATCAGCTATGTGTCGGTGTGGGAAAGCGTCCCAGGTCTTTCTCTGGTTCAATCCAGTTGTGTCTACTGCTAAAAGATTCTGTTATTGAGAGTTCTTTGCTGATGGTGTGCTTGGTTTTCTTTGGATGGTGTTCAGCTTTATCCGAGTCTCCCAATCACTGAGGAATCCCTCAGGGAAAAGTAACCATGTCCACTTTGGGCTTTGACACTGGTTCTGCTTCAGCCTCCCTTGCCTCACTGAGCAGCTATCCTGCCCCTTTCCTTTCCTCTGTGCTGCTTCAAATATAGTTAAGGTAACCACTGACATCATCTTCTGAACCCTCCAAGAGCCACAGAACACCAGCATGGGATAGAGGGGGCTATGTATTCCCTCTCAGGAACAAACTCCAGTCCCTTACTTCCCTGTTAATGTGAGCTAATGCAGTGAGCTCCTCCTCTTCAAAAATGTGAAGACTAGAAGTGAGCAGCTGTCTTTGGTTCACAGGTGGTGCTTAAACATCAGATGGCAAATGCTTAACTTCCCCAAGAAGACTTTCACAACAGGGCTCTGCCATAGCAGCTCCAGGTGGACCTCTCTTGCTTCTTGCAGACACACACAAACATTCTTTACACATGATTCTCCCAATGGGCAGCCATAATTTGGCTTCAGGAAGAGAAGAGAATAATCTCTCTTCTTCCCTTGGGAAGAGGAGAAACCTTTTCCTCTGAGGTCTGTGATCTTCAGGAGTTACTGGATTTTACCACTCTTCTCCCTAGTTTTCTCCTTATACATATGAGGAGTTGAGTGCTGGTTTTTGTTAGGACAGCAGGTTATTTTACCTCACAGTGTGCCTACCCTTGGTGGAGGGCAGTGACTGACCCCAATTTTTGGCATCTCTTTGGAGGTTTTCATACGAAGGGTATTGCTTAGCTCTTCTTTTCAATTATAAGCAACAGAAAAAGTCCTACTCAACAAGCTAAAATCTTGTTTACAAATATATCTAGTATGTCTCCTAATTTCTATAATATTTTATACTTCTTGAGGTATTTTTAATCAAAATGCTCCATCATTTTTGTTGATTCATTGAATATATCTATTAATCCAAAATTATTTGCCTACTCCTACCTCATTTCCAAATATAGATGTCACTTCACTTTACCACCACATGGGCCTTCTGTTTGCTCTTGAACAGCTGAATTCAGATCTGCCTCATGGCCCTTATACTTGCTGTTCCCACTTTCTAGAATTTTCTTCTCATTGATTTTCCTAGCACTTACTCTCTCACTTTACTCATATCTATGCTCAAATATCATCTCCTCAAAAGAGTCCTGACCATTCCATCTGAAACAGTCTGTCCCATTAATATCCCCCCATCACTCTTCATACCATTAGCCTGCCTTTTCTTCAAAGTACTTATTAATTGTTAAAATTATTTATACATGTGTTTGTTTCTTTTTTATTGTCAATTTCCTTCATTAGAATGAAAGCCCTTAAGCTGAAATCTTTATCTTGTTCTCTTTGACTCTATCCCTAGGACCTATAGAGCACCTGAAACATAAGCACTCAAATACTTGTTGGACAACTAGGGCACCTACCAGACACCGGTAGGGGACCACGGACACTTAAAGGGATGGGAGGAGCCTCCAGTGACTGGCTTGTGGGATCTTGGTTCCCAGGCTGGAGGTCAAGCTTGAGCTCCTGTGGTGAGAGCTCTGAGTCCAAACTGCTGGACTAACAGAGAACCTCAGATCCCAGGAAATATCAACTGGACCTCCTGGAGGTCCTCATCTCAACACCAAGACCCAGCTCTATCCAACTGCCTACAAACTCCAGTGGTGGACGTCTCAGGCCAAACAACCAGTAAGACAGGAATACAGCACCACCCATTAAAAAAAAAAAAATGAAAGGACAAAAAAATTTGTTACAGGGGAAGGAGCAAGGTAAAATCATATAAGACCAAATAAATGAAGACGAAATAGGCAAACTACCTGAAAAAGAATTCAGAGTAATGATAGTAAAGATGATCCAAAATCTCAGAAAAAGAATGGAGAAAATACAAGAAACATTTAACAAGGATCTAGAAGAACTAAAGAGCAAACAAACAGTGATGAACAACACAATTGCTGAAATTAAAAATATTCTAGAAGGAATCAATAACAGAATAACTGAGGCACAAGAACAGATAAGTGAGCTGGAAGATAAAATGGTGGAAATAACTGCCAGTGAGCAGAAAAAAGAAAAAAGAATGAAAAGAATTGAGGACAGTCTCAGAGACTTCTGGTACAACATTAAACGCACCAACATTTGAATTATAGGGGTACCAGAGGAAGAAGAGAAAAAGAAAGGGTCTGAGAAAATATTTGAAAAGATTATAGTTGAAAACTTCCCTAACATGGGAAAGGAAATAATCAAGTCCAGGAAGCACAGAGAGTACCATACAGAATAAACCCAAAGAGAAACATGCTGAGACACATATTAACCAAACTATCAAAAATTAAATACAAAGAAAAAATATTGAAAGCAACAAGAGAAAAGCAACAAATAACACACAAGAGAATCCCCATAAGGTTAACAGCTGATCTTTCAGCAGGAACTCTGCAAGCCAGAAGGGAGTGGCAGGGCATATTTAAAGTGATGAAAAGGAAAAAGCTACAACCAAGATTACTCTACCCAACAAGGATTTCATTCAGATTTGACAGAGAAATTAAAACCTTTACAGATAAGCAAAAGCTAAGAGAATTCAGCACCACCAAACCAGCTTTACAACAAATGCTAAAGGAACTTCTCTAGGCAGGAAACACAAGAGAAGGAAAAGACCTACAATAACAAGCCCAAAACAATTAAGAAAATGGTAATAGGAACATATATATGAATAATTAAATGCTCCAACCAAAAGACATAGACTGGCTGAACAGATACAAAAACAACAGTGTACATATGCTATCTACAAGAGACCCACTTCAGACCTAGGGACATATACAGACTAAAATTGAGGGGATGGAAAAAGATATTCCATGCAAATGGAAATCAAAAGAAAGCTGGAGTAGCAATTCTCATATCACATAAAATAGACTTTAAAATAAAGACTATTAAAAGAGACAAAAAGGACACTACATAATGATCAAGGGATCAATCCAGGAAGAAGATATAACAATTATAAGTATATATGCACCCAACATAAGAGCACCTCAATACATAAGGCAAATGCTAACAGCCATAAAAGGGGAAATCGACAGTAACACAATCATAGTAGGGGACTTTAACACCCCGCTTTCACCAGTGGACAGATCATCCAAAATGAAAATAAATAAGGAAACACAAGCTTTAAATGATACATTAAACAAGATGGACTTAATTGATATTTATAGGACATTCCATCCAAAACCAACAGAATACACTTTCTTCTCAAGTGTTCATGGAACATTCTCCAGGATAGAGCATATCTTGGGTCACAGACCAAGCCTTGGCAAATTTTAGAAAATTGAAATCATATCAAGTGTCTTTTCCGACACCAATGCTATGAGACTAGATATCAATTACAGGAAAAAAAACTGTAAGAAATTAAAAAAATGGAGGCTAAACAACAGGATACTAAATAACCAAGAGATCACTGAAGAAATCAAAGAGGAAATCAAAAAAATACCTAAAAACAAATGACAACAAAACCACGATGATCCAAAACCTATGGAATGCAGCAAATGCAGTTCTAAGAGGGAAGTTTATAGCAATACAATCCTACCTCAAGAAACAAGAAAAATCTCAAATAAACAACTTAACCTTACACCTAAAGCAAGTAGAGAAAGAAGAACAAAAAAACCCCAAAGTTAGCAGAAGGAAAGAAATCATAAAGATCAGATCAGAAAGAAATGAAAAAAGAAATGAAAGAAACAATAGCAAAGATGGATAAAACTAAAAGCTGGTTCTTTGAGAAGATAAAATTAGCCAGACTAATTTTAGCCTAAGAGAAAACAGGAGAAGACTCAAATCAACAGAATTAGAAATGAAAAAGGAGAAGTAACAACTTACACTGCAGAAATACAAAGGATAATGAGAAATTACTACAAGCAAGTATAAGCCAATAAAATGGACAACCTGGAAGAAATGGACAAATTTTTTAGAAAACCCCAACTTCCAAGACTGAACTAGGAAGAAACAGAAAGTATAAACAGAGCAATCACAAGCACTGAAATTGAAACTGTGATTAAAAATCTTCAAATAAACAAAAGCCCAGGATCAGATGGCTTCACAGGTGAATTCTATCAAACATTTAGAGACGAACTAACACCATTCTTCTCAAACTCTTCCAAAATATAGCAGAAGGAGGAACACTCCAAAACTCATTCTAGGAGGCCACCATCCCTGATACCAAAACCAGACAAAGATGTCACAAAAAAAGAAAACTACAGGCCAATATCTCTGATGAACATAGATGCACAAATCCTCAACAAAATACTAGCAAACAGAATCCAGAATACTAGCAATCCAGAATCCAGGAGCACATTAAAAGGATCAAGTGGGGTTTATCTCAGGAATGCAAGGATTCTTCAATATATGCAGATCAATCAATGTGATACACCATGTTAACAAATTGAAGGATAAAAACCATCTGATAATCTCAATAGATGCAGAGAAAGGTTTTGACAAAATTCAACACCCATTTATTATTTAAAGAACCCTCTAGAAAATGGGCACAGAGAGAACCTAACTCAACATAATAAAGGCCATATATAACAAACCCACAGCCAACATCATTCTCAATAGTGAAAAACTGAAACCATTTCCTCTAAGATCAGGAACAAGACAAGGTTGCCCACACTCACCACTATTATGCAACATAGTTTAGGAAGTTTTAGCCACAGAAATCAGAGAAGAAAAAGAAATAAAGGAATCCAAATTGGAAAAGAAGAAGTAAAACTGTCACTGTTTGCAGATGACATGATACTATACATAGAGAATCCTAAGGATGCTACCAGAAAACTACTAGAGCTAATCAATGTATTTGGTAGAGTAGCAGCATACAAAATTAATGCACAGAAATCTCTTGCATTCCTATACACTAATGATGAAGAATCTGAAAGAGAAATTAAGGAAACACTCCCATTTACCATTGCAACAAAAAGAATAAAATACCTAGGAATGAACCTACCTAAGGAGACAAAAAACCAGTATGCAGAAAACTTTAACACACTGATGAAAGAAATTAAAGATGATGCAAACAGATGGTGAGATATACCATGTTTTTGGATTGGAAGAATCAGCATTGTAAAAATGACTATACTACCCAAAGAAATCTACAGATTCAATGCAATCCCTATCAAGCTACCAATGGCATTTTTCACAGAACTAGAACAAAATATTTCAAAATTTGTATGGAAACACAAAAGACCCTGAATAGCCAAAGCAATCCTGAGAAAGAAAAACGGAGATAGAGGAATCAGGCTCCCAGACTTCAGACTATACTACAAAGCTACAGTAATCAAGACAGTATGGTACTGGTACAAAAACAGAAATATAGATCAATGGAACAGGATAGAAAGCCCAGAGATAAATCCATGCACATATGGTCACCTTATCTTTGATAAAGGAGGCAAGAGTGTACAATGGAGAAAAGACAGCCTCTTCAATAAGTGGTGCTGGGAAAACTGGACAGCTACATGTAAAAGAATGAAATTAGAACACTTCCTAACATCATACACAAAAATAAACTCAAAATGGATTAAAGACCTAAATGTAAGTCCAGACACTATAAAACTCAGAGGAAAACATAGGCAAAGCACTCTATGACATAAATAACAGCAAGATCCTTTTTGACCCACCTCCTAGAGACAAATCGGACCTAATAAAACTTAAAAGCTTTTGCACAAGAAAGGAAACCATAAAAAAGATGAAAAGACAACCCTCAGAATGGGAGAAAATATTTGCAAATGAAGCAACTGACAAAGGATTAATCTCCAAAATATACAAGCAGCTCATGCAGCTCAATATCAAAAAAACAAACAACCCAATCCAAAATGGGCAGAAATCTAAATAGACATTTCTCCAAGCAAGATATACAGATTTCCAACAAACACATGAAAAGATGCTCAACATCACTTATCATTAGAGAAATGCAAATCAAAACTACAGTGGGGTATCACCTCACACTAATCAGAATGGCCATCATCACAAAAAATCTACAAACAATAAGTGATGGAGAGAGTGTGGAGAAAAGGGAACCCTCTTGCACTGTTGGTGGGAATGTAAATTGATACAGCCACTATGGAGAACAGTATGGAGGCTCCTTAAAAAACTAAAAATAGAACTGCCATACAATCCAGCAATCCCACTACTGGGCATATACTCTGAGAAAAGCATAATTCAAAAAGAGTCATGTACCACAATATTCATTGCAGCTCTATTTACAATAGCCAGGACATGGAAGCCACCTAAGTGACACAAAGCCACTTTGTGTCACAGTGGGAGACAGTGGGAGACTACTGGTATAATTAGGGAGCAGGCCCACACACTCAAGTAAAAATAGCAACAGGTAACACTTATGGAGTGTTTACCTGTGCCATAGCCTCTTCTAAGGACTTCACACATTCATTGATTTAATCTTCACAGCAACCCTATAAAATAGGCATTATTACCATCTCCATTTTGCAGACAAGGGTACTGAGATACAAAGATTTATGTAATTTTTTGAAATTGTATTTTATTATGATAAGAACACTTAATGTGAGATCTTACCTCTTAATAAATTTTTAAATGTCTAATACATTATTGTTTACTATAGGTACAATATTGTACAGCACATCTCTAGAGACTATTCATCTGTTTAACTGAAACTTTATGCTCATTGATTAGTAACTTCTTATCTCCCCCAGTCCCTAGAAAGCACTATTCTCTTTGATTCTATGAATTTGACTATTATAGATTCCTCATATAATTGGAATAATAAAGTATTTGTCTTTCCATGACTGAATTATTTCACTTAGCATCATGTCCTTAAGGTTCACCCATGCTGTCACACATTTCAGAATTTCCTTCTTTTTTAAGGGTGAATAGTATTCAGTTGTATTTATATATCACTTTTTCTTTGCCCATTCATCTGACTATGGACACTTAGGTTGTTTCCATGTCTTGGTTACTATGAATAGTGCTGCAATGAATATGAGAGTGCTGATATCTCTTTGGGACCCTGATTTTAATTCTTTTGAATAAATACCCAGAAATGGGATTGCTGGGTCATATGGTAGTTTTATTTTTAATGTTTTGAGGAACCTCATACTTTTCTCCATAGCAGCTGTAACATTTTGCATTCTCACAACAGTGCACAGAGCTCCAAGTTCCTCACATTCTAACCAATGTCTTTTTCTCTTGTAATAGCCAGCCAGGCAGGTGTGAGGTAATATCTCATTGTGGTTTTGATTTGCTTTTCCCTGATGATTAGTGATGTTTTTATCTTGTATATCTGTTGGCCATTTGTATGTCTTTAGAGAAATGTGTATCAAATACTTAGCCCATTTTTATAATCAGGTTACTAGTATTTTTGCTTTTGAGTTGTAGGAGTTCTTTATGTATTTTGAAGGTTAACCCTGTATCAGATAAATGGTTTGAAAATATTTTCTCTCATGTTTTTTAACTCTGTAGATTGTTTCTTCTGCTGTGCAAGTTTTTTAGCTTGATGTAGTCCCACTTGTTTATTTTTGGTTGTGTTGACAGGACTTATGTAACTTAACCTAGGTGACACACTGGTGTCTAATCTTGGATTTGAGCCAAATGAGTCTAGTTCTAGTTTATAGGCTGAGTTAACTACCATAATTTAATAGTGCACTTTTACCTTCTAGATTGGTGGTTTTCCACCTTTAAATTATGTTTGATAAGTCATTAAATTCAAGACCAAAAGTATTGCCATTTTTGAATCTATAAATCTAATCATAAGGAGAATATATATATATATATATATATACATATACATATATATGTAAATTATCTAAATTGCCTTAGAGGAAGAGTTCACTATTCAACATCCAAAGATACAAAGTCTTAGTTGGTTTCTTTTTAAAATTTACCTATAGTTTTATGTAAGCCTCATTCTAAAAAAGAGATAGGAGTAGATATTTAACAATATTAATAATTTGATGGATGATAGTATAGAAGATATTTTCTAATACTAGAAGTGTCCAAATTAAATGAGGTTAAGTGATGCTAAATTAATTGAACTTGAACTGTGGAACCTAGAATAGCTATTTAAACAAGTTCTAGCAGGTTGTGTTTGGCACATATGTCTCTGTTTGGAAGTTACAAATGATTTTGATTACAGTGAAGGGAAAGGTTAACTGATACTACAGTCTCTTTTGAGGAAATAACTTTATTTTATTCATCTTTTATTCTGCAAAGCATCTAGCACAGTGCCTAGTACAGCAGGATCACTCAAAAGCATTTGCAAAATTACCAGAAATATTGTTGTAAAATACGATGTTCTGCTTGTTTAAAACTGGCCCTAAGTGAACAACTCTTGGTTTTCCTCTAAGATCACAAACAAGGCTATTTTGGTCTCTGAAAGCCACAACTTCCGTCACCATCCCAAATCCTAATTTATTACAGTAATATGTTTTCCTACGTATTAGTGGCTCTGTTTGGGCCTAATAAAGTTATAACAAAATACACAAGTGATAATGAGATCTGCCCTCTGTGTGGAATATGTGGAAGTATGAGATACAAATTATTAAAAATAGAACACCTGAACAGGCTGTCAGAACTGCTATGCCATTTTTTCATGGTCTATAAAAGATTTAAGGGGGAACATCCAGTATCAAGAGTCACTCTACAGCATTTTTGTATCTGATATATACCTGAAATGGAAGAGAAAGGAGGGCTAACAGTGGAAAAGAAAAAGTCCAAATATAGGACAGTCTTTTGCTTAAGTAACTTGAGGTGCAGGACTATACATCTGTAGAAGAGCATGGAAAGGGTAGGCACAGGCCTTTCTTCATTTGTTTTCTCATTCAACTCCATTACGCAGCCCTGATTAACTGCATGGACAAGGCCTATCCCTCTATCTCCGCCTTAGAGGAGTTCACCATTGCTTGGGTGTGTTTGTTTCTGAATTACTCAGTGGGAAATCAGTCTCACATCTTATTCACCTAATCAAGATGATTTCAGAACAAATGCCAACGTCACTACCACTACCTCATTCTTTTGTTGGGAAACAAGAAAGAAAAAATAAAATTTTTGAATACTGAGAGAGTATAGTCTTAAAGATAGAGTAATCAAAATAATCAGTTGACTATGAAAATTAAATAAATTTTAATCCATTTAATACACATATTTCTTTAAAACATTTATTATATTTAAATACTATACAGAGTTCTGAGGTTAGAAGGTAGAATGATTAATTGCTTTTTGCAAGCAGGAAGGCGTAGGAGCAGAGGCAGATAGGGATGGAAGCTCCACCTGTGTTATGAAACAAAGGGTTAAGGAGAAAGAGAGAATGGGGCAACTGATTCTGCTTGGCAGAGATTTTATAGAAGGCCAAAGACTCACCAGTGATTAAGATTTCACCAAGATATAAAAAAAATTCATTCCGGGAAGAAGAAACAGCACGAGTAAATAGTACTGAGACTTGAATAAAATACACAATACACTTGTAAGATGTTGACCAAAAAAATTCAGTCTGAAAAGAATACAATTGTTTTTTTCTAATTTCTCCCCGTAAGTAATCAAAGTCTTTGTGCTAGTCCCTTCTTGCTGGATCAGTGTAATAAGCAACCCTGGAAATAATTTCCCATACTGAATGCCACTTTTAACTATCCCTTTACTTCTAAGAAACCATTCTGTGTGGTTGAACCAGAGTAAGTTTTCATTCAAATAGAGAAAATTACCACCAAGCTACTCCTTCCTTGTCTCCCCTCTCGTTATACTGCATCACATTCTTGGAAGACATTCCTGAGCCCCTTAAGGAGCCCTGCTCTGGGCTTCATAGAATGCTATACTTCATGTTACGTGCACTTCTCAGCCCATTTTATAATTGTCTGTATATTCCTGTGTCCCTAATGACAGTGAACTGTGTCTTTTCTTTTAACTACACTATTCCCAAGGCCTAGCTAAGTGCCAGACACATAGTTGGCACTCAATAAAGATCTGTTAAACGAACACATATCTTCAACCTTGTGTTTTTGTGGGTCCAAGATCTTCCTGCAGTGTACTGGGCCAGACCTGGTCAAGGTGAGTCAGTAGGGCTGACAACCAAGGATTAGTCCCTAGGGTAGGGTACACTAACTGAGGAGGTCTGCAGTGGAGAAAAGCAAGAACACTGAATTCAGAAGTCCTTAAAAAGAATGGGGTTTCAAAGTCAAGGAAACAAAGTCAGAGGGAAGAATCAGGGTCTGAAATGCAAAAAAAGCCTGTGCCTCTCAAAAGGCTGTGCCTCTCAAACTGGGGACCTTGTGTTCACAGGGGTATTTGTCAGGGTGCCTTGGAAGACAGGAAGCCATAAGACCAACATGGACCATCTCCCTACAGTATCAAATTTATTAAACTGTGAGTAATTTAGAACATTCTATTTCTAATAAACATAGACTAAAATGCACATTTTCACGGATTTTAAAAGTAAAAATGAAATTTCAAAAGAACTCTATACTTTCAAGTGAGCCACTTTATTTTGATACCAAGTTCCTAGAGTCATGTGCTTTTCCTCTTGATGTTGGGGATACTGCAGCACAAATTTCTGAGAAGGATAGGCAGGCTAAGAAGCTGAGCAAAACCAAACTTTCAAAGAAATACATTGGACACAATTTGAGAAGTATCTCAAGCACCTGGTAAGAACAATATTGGGCTATCCTTAGCTTAATCGTACTGATTTGCATAAAGGTGAATTCTATGGATTAGAGAAAATAAGTAGGTGACTAGATCCTAACATCTTTTTAACTAAAATCAACTTTTTTCTTATTACAAAAAAATGCATGAAACAAGATTTGTCACAAGTTGATAATTGTTGAAGCTAGGTGATGGATACCTGAGGGTTCATTATACTATTTCATTTATTTTTGGATTGACTTGAAATTTTCCATACTAAAAGGTTAAAGAGAACAACAATGCATACTTAGTTATAGAAGACTATTACATGCAGGTAAGGAAAAGGAAAACATGTAAAAGAAATGTAATTCCATTGCCCAATGCTATCATACTGTGGGATTAATTTTCTATTCTATTCAAAGATAGACATTAGATAGATATTTTTAAAACTGTATTTGACTCTCCAAATGCATTCACCTATACTCCATTGAATGGCAATACTCTGGTTTGGGAAATTGATATTAGCTCAGTGAGTAAGCCTGACTAGTCTAAAGAGAGTCACATTCCCTTTGCCAACTATGAGCTTAGAAATCTGAATATGATGCAATTCTAGCCAATGATAAATGAGGAGGTGGTTGCTAGAGACTTCTAAAAAGGTTCCTCTTCAGTCTTTACAGCAAGTGATAGCCATTCTCTTCTCCATCTGAGTGTTAATGAGGAATCAAGTAGTTATACCAAATGGCACCTGGAATCCATCTTACAATTATTTGGGGAACTAGCTGGAGGATAAAGCAGATATTTTGAGTGATAGAGAAAAGAGAAACAAGCTCTGCCTATCGTGGTTTCCTTGATAACATTGTTAGATTACTGAATCAACCAACTGTAAAGCCTGCCCTGTCTCTGGACTAGATCAATTGGATTAACACATCTAATAATTATAATAATAAATACATCATTTTAAATTCATTTTGAGTTGGATGTTCTGTTACTTGCTGCCAAAACTATCCTAACTCACACATTCAGTTTAGTCTTTTTGTCTACTTAAGTATATATATCATGAACATCTGCCCATGTCAACAAATTCATTTTTACAGCATCATTTTGAATACACATACAGTATTTTATTGTGCACTTATACTCTTCCAACATCTCCAAAGTTTAATTGCAATCTTCTTGTACTATCAAATGCATGAAGTTCTTTATCAATGAATCCATTAAGGACATGATCTAAATATCAGTACCCTTTCTGAAGGCAGGACTACCCCTCCATTGAATGACCACTATAATAAGATAGCAACAATGTTCAAAACCATTGTATCTAAGTTCAAGATTTGACACCAAGTTAGCAGTTCTTTCTTATGAATCCATGGGAAGTTTTACATGGTACTGTCTTCTTTTCCACTCTTAATCAGGGAAAAGGTTACTATAACCCAATACTAAAACAATTTTGCCACCTCATATAGGATGCTATGCAAAGTTCCTTCTCACTGAGCTGCAGGAAAAGGTAGGGCTCAGTGTCAAGAGATTTGTTATGACTGTCTTCCTGGTATACTCATGCATCATTCAGAAGGGTCAGAAAATGGTGACCTCTTAAGAAACTCTGCTTATTGTAGGGAAAGACAGGTATTAAGAAGGTCCCATTTAGGGTTTTTTAAGCTTGATATGTCATGTTAATCAATTATTCTTTGACTGGATGCAATCTTTTCAAAAAGGATATTATATTACATTAGGATTAGGATTATCTAAAGAGACTAGACAATAATTTCTCTTTTAACCCTAACATTCTTATTCATTATTAAGGACTCCTAGTATGGGTGAAGAAAATGTGAAAAGGGGCAATAGTTTAAATATGAATAGTCACTTCAATAGTCAAATCAAATACCATATCATGATAAAAAGAACATGATTAAACCATAAATATTGCAAATATTGGTGTTCTACTAAATTTGAATGCATCTGTGCTACTTCCCCGGTTACTTGCCTTAATTTAAGGTGAGTGTTGTCAAAATCTCAATTACTGGGCTTCCCTGGTGGCGCAGCAGTTGGGAGTCTGCCTGCCGATACAGGGGATGTGGGTTTGTGTCCCGGTCCAGGAGGATCCCACATGCCGCGGAGCGGCTGGGCCCGTGAGCCATGGCCACTGAGCCTGCATGTCCAGAGCCTGTGCTCCACAATGGGAGAGGCCACAGCAGTGGGAGGCCCACGTACTGCCAAAACAAAACAAAACAAAACAAAAATCTCAATTACTCGTATCATTTTGGATTTCATGCACAGGCAGGTATTTTTTTCTTATTTTTTATAAATTTATTTATTTATTTTTGGCTGTGTTGGGTCTTCATTGCTGCACGTGGGCTTTCTGTAGTTGCAGCGAGCTGGGGCTACTCTTCATTGCGGTGCGCGGGCTTCTCATTGCAGTGGCTTCTCTTGTTGCAGAGCATGGGCTCTAGGCATGCAGGCTTCAGTAGTTGCAGTGCATGGGCTCACTAGTTGTGGCTTGTGGGCTCTAGAGTGCAGGTTCAGTAGTTGTGGCACACGGGCTTAGTTGCTCTGTGGCATGTGGGATCTTCCCAGACCAGGGCTCGAACCCTTGTCCCCTGCATTGTCAGGTGGATTCTCAACCACTGTGCCACCAGGGAAGTCCCAGACAGGGAAATTTATGTCCTATCATACTCTTTTGTTCTAATAAAAGTCTTGCTGAATTAGCAAGTGTCCTAATCCAGATTATTTTATGAATATAAGATTAAAAGAAAAATTATTGGCATAAAATAGAACCATAGTGGATATTCACTACAATCTATTCTTCCATTGCTTAGCACATATCCAGAGACATGCTTATACCTCTAAAAATGTCTTCACCGAGCATAACTCATGTGCCACCAAAAACACCCACCTCCTGCCCAATGGGAAACTACATAAAGTCATTCTTTTAGACCTTCCCTCATACAATGTTTTGAGCTCAGTGTTCTTCAAGTCCAAGCTTTCTGTACAATATCCTTCAGTACAGCTCACTCTACTGTGAAGTTTCAAAATATCAGTCATGGATTAGACAATGAACTCACTCTTCTTCAATCAGGGTCCCAAGAAGAAATAGATGGCACAACTAAATAGATTATTTTCAGGGAGGATTGTTTATAAAGAGACTATTTTCTAAGGTGTGGATGTGGGGGAATTATAAGGTATAATGTAGGAACCCGAGGTTTTGTAGCAGCTAATCTGTAGCTCCTAGGCCAGAAGTCAAAGGAGAGAAAAAGTCACATAGAGTGATTTGGCTTGAGATGAGCAGTGACCTTCAGTTGAGGGACACAGAAGGCAGACTTGCAGGGAGGGAGCCAGGAGGTAAGTACCCTTACCTCATCCTTTCCCACGTCCCTGATCTACTGCTATGCCTCCCTATTGGCTGAAACTAAATGGAAGTCAGAAGGTGTAAGAATCTATTAATGTTGTCTAAACAGGTCTGCTTCCCAGGACAAAGGTAGAATAAGAATAAGGCATAGAGAAGAATAAGAATAAGGTAGAGAGGGGTGAAGGATGGACAGTGGATTCAGAAGGGCAAATAAAAACACACCAAAGACAGAGTACCTATAATAAAATATCTTATTTTAAAAGAAGGGGGGGAAATGATCTTTTGTTAAGAGCATGTACTATAAAATGTCATTAACTTGCTTTCTTAGAAGTAGAGGAAACATTCTTGATGAGCCATTCTGCACCTTGGAACTCCCTTGTTTACCACTGTTTCTCCAATGCCTGATCTAATAGTTATTACCTACGAGGCATTTGGTACTATTATTATTGAATACATGAGTCAAACTCCGAATCGGTATTTCTATAGCTGATCTTGTTCTCATGAAGTACATTATCCCACTTCTTGCTAGGATGATCATTCTCAAATGCCAATCTCACCATGTCACTCTCTTGCTAAAATTTCTCCAATTACTATTTATCATTTGAAGAATAAATTTTAAATTTATTAGCATAATATCTAATGCCTTTCCCCTGCCTGCCTCTTCAGCCACATCATTGGTCATGGCATACTTTGCACTCTGATCTACCTTCCCTTTAATCAACATATCTTTATAAATGCTCTGCTTTTGATTAAGATCTCTTTTCCCTTTCTTAGTCTGGCTGAACTGCTCATCCCTCAGCAGTTAATTCATCTTTCACCTTTTCTAGGTAGGTGTTCTCCATCAGTCTAGATTAGATGTCCTTCCTAATTTATACTTTCCTTAGCTATAGCACCTATTATATTGTATTAGCATTTTTAATATATGTTTTATTGATTTTTATTATTAAAAAAATGATACTGATCCACTGTGAAAATTTCAAAAAAATATAGAAAACAAGTTTAAAGAGAATCAAATTAGTCAAATCTGTTACTATCCCAGATATTCACTTTGTGCCCACAAGTGAACACATTTTGCTATATATCCTCCTCCCTATGTGTGTTTGTGCCCCTTCTTACTTTCCACAATGCGGGCAATTATCTTTTTTAAACTATAGATTATTCAAACCTTTCCTCTCCTTAATAGTCTTTTAAAATTTCATATTGCCTTTAGGGAAAGATTTTATACCCTTACTATAACCTGTAAAGCCAGGAAAGATCTGGTCACTACTTACCTTTCCATATTTACTATATGCCACTCTCCCCACCTCTTCCTTCTCATGCCACATTGGAGTTCTCACCTTTTTATATATACCATGGTCTGTCCACCTTAGAGTTTGTCATTCTATTCGCTCCGCTGTGAACACTTTTACTCCAGCGCTTCATGGAAGTACCTTGTATTTATCATTCAAATCTCACTTTAGAAGTTACATTTTCAGAGAAGTGATTTTCTAATCTACTTTAGCTCTGGAAAAGCTGGTATAGCATTTCTTACATCTACTTCATAGCAGGCATACTACTTGGAATTATGTGTTCAGTACCAGTTTCCCCACCACCAAATTTACGAACTCCATATGTATGTCTGTCTTACTCACCTCTGTATTCCCAGTGCCTACCATGTACTTGAAGTATTTCAGGTGCTCAGCATTGCTTAGAGGAAAAATAATAGAATATGTAATAAAAATGGGGTTTTATCTATTTTTTATTTAACAATATTTTATGGATATCTTTCCATATCAGTAAATCTAGGTCCAATGTCAATTTTGGTGGTTCATTGTATGTATTTCTCATCTCACATCATTATTATTTTCTCTTTCCCTGTATATTTTCCTAACTAGACTATGATCTTCTTTAACACAGGGACTAGACCCCTTTCTCTATAGCTCCAGTGCCTAGCATGTAGTAGGAATTCAATACATATTACTGAACAAATGAATGAGAAAAATTTACAACCACAGCAATAATGGTTTCCAATTGCTGAGAACTTTCTATAGTGTGCTGAGCACTATACTAAGTTCTTTATATGTTTAGCTCACTTAACACTCACAACAAGTATTAGTCCAATTTACAGATAAAGAAACAGAAGCCTAGAGAAGATAAATAATATACCACAAGTCTCCCGGTTGGTAAATAGCGTAGCTGGATTAGGACACAGGCCGTCTGGCTACAGATCTGAGTCCATAAAGGGAATCAGAAAGAGATTGCTGGATCAGGCTAAGGGGACATTAGCAGTGACTTTCAAGACAGAATATCTGTGAGGCAGAGGTTGTTTTGGGAGTATGCTGAGGACAAAAGTAGGAGGTTTTAAACAATGGTTCAAAAAATCAGAGCCACTGTATGAGGGATGAGCATAGGGAACAAATGAGAAATTAGTGAAAGGAATGGCTGAGGATGCAGCAGGGCAGCATTCCCGAGAACAATGGAGGATCGAAGTAAGAGGTCTAAGTAAAAGAGAAGCATGATTGAACTTGGTCTTGTATGTAAGAAAAAGGCATAAGTCCCACCAAACAAGGACTTTCCATGAATACCCATGGAGCCATAATGACAGTGAGTGGTCCCTTCTATAAACCAGTCTGAGATTTGAGATCCTTTCCTTTAGGCTAGTTATCAAAATATTCAAGGCACAAGAAATACAAATCCCTAAGAACTTTTTCTAGGAACTCTTTTTGTGTGTTCTCCATTATTCCATATTGTCAGTTCTTGATATCATACCCATAAAAAGCTCATTCTTCTTACCAGTAGTAGACATTTTATCTAGGGTATGGTATACTTAAGGATTTGAGACAGTTGTCAAAGGATAAACGTTTTCATTTTCCTTACTTTGAGAGGTAAAAGATAAGAGCTGTAACAAGGTACTTACTTGGATGTAGAATAATAACTATGAGGATAGATACAATACAAATACAATTTATTTTCTAAAATAAAAGCCTCTTTCAGTCAGTTAATAAAAACTCAGAATACATGCACGTACAGAGTCTATTTGTCACTTGCTTTTGATATGTAAGAACTGAAGAAAACTTAGAAATAAAATTGCACAAATGCAGGAACAAATCAACAGGGTTGAATACAGCTAAACTCTCCATGCCAAATACCTACAATTAAAAAGAAATGTTTTAATAATAGATCTAGTCTATTAATAACTTTTAAAATGAGTTTTTTTTTTTTTCAGTACGCCGGCCTCTCACTGTTGTGGCCTCTCCCATTGCGGAGCACAGGCTCCGGACGCGCAGGCTCAGCGGCCATGGCTCGAGGGCCCAGTCGCTCCGCGGCATGTGGGATCTTCCCGGACCGGGGCACGAACCCACATCTCCTGCATGGGCAGGCGGACTCTCAACCACTGCGCCACCAGGGAAGCCCAGGGACGATTCTTCATTAGGCTCCAATTATGTTTTCTGGGGAGAACTCCATTATCCAATGTTCTCAACCTCTGGAAGGCTCCTCCTTGTCTGTTATCCTCCTCGACTGCAAATGGACAGATCAGGGCCTGCAGGCGAGAGGGGCAGAGAGGGGTCAGAAGGCTCTGGGGTCTCAGCAAGCAGGGGCAGTGGGGAGCTCCTGGACCCTGATGGGAGTGGGGCCCCTAATGTCGAAACCAAGGAGGGTCAGAGGGCCCCAGGGTGGGAGTGCTGATAATCATAGCCCATTTCATGCATGGGGGAATCTGG
Source organism: Phocoena phocoena (assembly GCF_963924675.1). Classification (NCBI taxonomy): domain Eukaryota; kingdom Metazoa; phylum Chordata; class Mammalia; order Artiodactyla; family Phocoenidae; genus Phocoena; species Phocoena phocoena. The sequence goes on along the minus strand of NC_089223.1, from coordinate 52,870,371 downwards.
AGACCCAGAAATGCCAGAGTGCCCCAGGAGCCTGTAGTCCCCCTGGGGCGGTGGTGGATGGTGGCAGAGGCTCACTCATTCAGGGCCTCTTCCAGGTCCTAGAGGCACCACCTAAGCCTCATCTAGGTCCTCCTGCACCCGCAGCTCATACTGCCTCTGCAGCTCCTCTGGCAGGGACTGTAGCTCTGCGGATGCAGCACCACCGGCGGGCAGGGCACCGAGCTGAGAGGCAGGCAGGTGCCGGGTCTCCCAGCCCTTTGCTCTTCAAGCAGCCCTGGCTCCAGCTCCACTACCCCCCCACCCCGCCCCCTACTCACTTGGACAGCCACTCACTTTTGGCAACCAGATACCATATGCCATACCGGTTCTACTTTCACTGGTGCCCTGCCACAGGTTGTTACTTACATACTGCTACCACTATCAGAGTAGGTTCTCCACTAGCTCCCAATGTAAAGTTGAGTGGGTTCAGCAGATTGGTTGAGCCCTGGTCATGTTCCTGCGCCCTAGTTGAAAAGGAAGTTGGGATACAGAGCATATGGACTCTGGGGCTTCTGTCAAAGATGCCTATGGTGGAGAATTCCCCAAATAAACAAAGAGAGTTTGTACTCTGGGCAAAAAGAACAACAAAAGACAAACATTTACTTCAGGCGCTTAGTGAGCTATGCCTGGTAATTTCTGGGTTCCAGGGAAAGAAGTCAATGAAATAGTTCTTGCCTCCAAAAAACTATAAAAGAGAGTATTTTACCTGACTCTATTCAAAGATATAGGAGCCTAAATATCTGACCTCATATGCACAGTATCATTTTTAACCAATAGCTTTTCATGAATATCAGCAGATAGCAACTCCAAAGTTATAAAAATACAGTACCTGTGGATGAGTTTCTATGATTTCTCTTTAACTACTGAAGCTCTGGTTCCTGATCTAGCAGAAGGATCACCTGTTTTCATATACAGTCATGTCAAACAATTTTAGAAAAAAGGGTCAATGAAATAAAGACTAATGTTATTCATTTTCCATTAAATAGAGACTGGAATTTCAGATGTTTCATAAAAGAGTATATTACCTTTTCTACATTATGATATAAAAGAACTGTGGATCTGACGAATATATCTTCCTACAGAGAATAACAAAGGAAATGTCCTTCTCCAGGGTTAAATTAGTAATTAACATTCAGTGAGTTGAATGATTGATCTTCTGAAAGAAAGTACTATAGGTCATTCTCAGTTACCCTGCTTATTGTGGCAATGAACCAGGGAGTTTGTGACTTAGCCTGTTTTGTAGGGATGGATCAAAATCAGAAGCGGAGGAACCAGGTCTCACAGATCCTACTTCTTTGGGCAGCAAATCATGAGGAATGGTAACAATAATCAGCAACCAGAAGACAAATGCTAAGAAAAATAAGCGGGACCTCATAGTTCCAACACAGTCAGATCCCAAAGGGTTAGCTTGTTCATCTGTCTATAGATTTCAAAATAGTCATTTTTGCAACTACAAAATCATTTTGAAATGCAATATGTATAAACATTCACATGAAATAACCAGAAAAGAAAGCATAATTATGATGAAAATAAAGAGGAAAGCCACATCACCACCCATTTACAGAGTGAATATAAATCAATTCACCACAACTATCAGTTTCCTTAGGTAATCTTTCTGAACCTATGCCTTCTCAATTCACCTAGTCAAAGAAATAAGTAACCTAACCTTCACTAGTTAGATGAAAAAAACAGATGACAGCTGAATTGTAATCATCAACTCTGAGTGATATAACAAGCTCTTTCTTTCTCAAATGGTAATGTCTATCATTCCTCACCACAAAAAACAAACACACACACTCTTCTATTTAAACTTTTTTAAGCATTTTAATCAGGAAGCAAGGACATTCTTCAGATTCCCTGAGATGTAATGTTGGCATTTTTCCACATGACAAACGTTCCCTACACCATCAACTAAGGAGCAGTCAGTGATGTTAAAACACACTGAATATAATTAAATGTTCTACATGGAAGCACAATATCCTCTTAATATTCACATTCAACAGTTAAGAAACTATTATTTCAGCTATTTCCTCTAACAGGCTGTGCTGTATACTCCACTGCCTTCTTTTCCTTTTGTGATTTTTCAAAGGAAGCAAGACAATAAATAGAATATAGAACAGAGGGTAAGTGCAAGACAAATAATTTTTAGAGGCACTGAGTTCCAAAGATATTCCTCATTCAAGGTCATGAATGATAACTAAAGAAAGATAAAATGGTAGCTACAATTGAAGTAATTTCTAATGATAACATATTAAAATCTGAGAATGCAATTTAAGCTTCATGTTATACCAGTTAATGAGATAATTGCAAAAGAATTCCCACTATGAAAAAAATCACCATAATTGTCACATGGAAAGGTGAAGTTTTTGATGATCATGGTACATCATCTTCTTTTTAAATATATTTTCTACATTTATGTTTGCTAGTATACATAGATGCATCAATTAGAGCTTTATAGCTTATCTCGTTATTATCATTTGCCAAAACAGAATTAAAGTATAACTGCTATGATATTTATTATCTTTCCTTTACCCCAGAAAGAATATAAGAGAAGGGAATCATTAGAAGCCTGAGAATTCAACATGCTCATGCTCAGATAGCACTGACTTTCATATGCTCTCAAATTACCCCAGAACCCATACTCCAGGTTCTACTATGTTTTATTACTTTTAGATGATCAAGTGCACAAAGTTGAATTAATCACTCTCTCCCATTTCACCGTACATTATCAGCATCTGTCCAATTTCTCTTATTTTTCCTCCTTTCATTTCACTATTTTTTCCATGCATCCATCATCTCTCTTCCACCCTTGTGTAAAAATACATGTATTAAAGTATATGCTCTTTCATGTTTATTTAGATACACGTGTATCCTTAGAAATAAGTGTAGGGTTGTTTTCTGAGTGTGTGTGTTTAATCTCCTTGAAAGATATTCTTTTATAAATCTCATATTGCTTCTTTTTTTTTGTACTTGCCAAAATATTTTAAGATCCACCTAGCTATATATTAATCTAGAACATTAATTCTGATTACTGCATATAACTTTATTATGTGTCTATCTCTCACTTTACTTCTCATTTCTCTCCTGATGGGCATCTAGGCTTCTTCCATTCTTATTACCACACCCAGTGCTCTAAAAAATATTCTTAGGGACATGTGCAGAAGACCTAGGATATAATTGCTACATCCTATAGAGAGTATAAGTAGAGTTAATGTACCAAGTACTTGCAGGTTGCTCTCTGGAATGGTTGCACTTACTTTCTTTCAAACTTTATGGGAGATTTCTTTTTTTTTAATTTGATTAATTAATTAATTTTGTGGCTGCATTGCATCTTCGTTGCTGTACGTGGGCTTTCTCTAGTTGCGGCAATCGGGGGCTACTCTTCCTTGTAGTGCGCAGGTTTCTCGTTGCGGTGGCTTCTCTTGTTGTCGAGCACAGGCTCTAGGCGCATGGGCTTCAGTAGTTGTGGCACGTGGGCTCAGTAGTTGTGGCTCATGGGCTCTAGAGTGCAGGCTCAGTAGTTGTGGCGCACGGGCTTAGTTTGCCCCGCAGCATGTGGGATCTTCCCGGACCAGGGCTCGAACGCATGTCCTCTGCATTGGCAGGCAGATTCTTAACCACTGCGCCATCAGGGAAGTCCCTGGGAGATTTCTTATTTCCCAACATTCTCACCTCTACTTGATATAAGACTTTCTAATTGATGCTTTAATTTGCATTTCTCTGATTACTAGTAATGGTAAATAACTCTTATCAGCCATTTGGGTTTCCATGTTTAGTTGTGTATTTTCTGTTTCAATAGCAGAATGCAAACTTCATGGGTGCTGTTATTTATTGCAACTTCTTCCCTTTTTCCTCATTAGTTTTATCAGAAACTGGCCTAATCAATCTTTTACAAGAAAAACCAGCTTTAGATTTTTACAGCAATACCTAGCACACATGAATGATGAATACATTAATAAATGACAAAGGAATGTCTTTTGCTATGTAACAAACAACTGAACAATTCAATGAATAAACGACATTTATTTCTCACTCATGGGTGTGCAGACTGGTCTGAAGGAAGTTGTGACTCTGCTCAGATTTCCTGGGCTTGGCACTAGCCTGCAGTTTGGTTTAGGTATGCAATGAGAGGAAACTATCCTAAAGTTTTTTTTAAAAACTTAGCTTAATAGGTTTCATGTCTTAAGTCACCTTTCTTTAAACTAAAGGAAAGAAAATGGTACATGATATTTATAACCCAGAAACACTTAGTGAAAACCCAAGCAAGCTGACTTGTCAGGAAAATATCTTAAGTAAGATTATTTGATTATTCTCTCTTCTTTATTATAACTTAATATCCCTTATTTATTTTTTTCTGACTTGCCATGTAAAGAAGATAAGGCACTCCAATATACCAAATCGTTTTACTTCAGGAACTGTCATCATCTCTCAGGAATATAACATCTACCCAAGGTTTGTTTTAAAAAACAAGTAGGGCCTTCCCTGGTGGCGCAGTGGTTGGGGGTCCGCCTACCGATGCTGGGGACGCGGGTTCGTGCCCCGGTCCGGGAGGATCCCACATGCCGCGGAGCGGCTGGGGCCGTGAGCCATGGCCGCTGGGCCTGCGCGTCCGGAGCCTGTGCTCCGCAACGGGAGAAGCCGCAGCGGTGAGCGGCCCGCGTACTACAAAAAAAAAAAAGTAAAGTATGTTTTAGAAAACTGCATTACATCATCAAACATGAAGGCACCTTGCTATTCTGCCAGTATACGTGACCATACCAACTGTTAAAGTTTTGAACAATTCTATATCTGTTCGTAAATAGAAGCTACCCTGAGCCCCATCCTTGTGCCTCCCACTGCCCCAGCCTGTCCTAAATCTACCCCTAATCCCCAGGTGAAGGACCAAGCAGGAGCCTCCCGGAATCTACTCTAGCCCTTTGACTGACATCTGCTCTGATGGGTCAGTGCCCCATGCTGTACTACATGTTATATATTTTAAATATCACCTCTGATCATAGGAAATAGTACATATATATTCACATGTACAACTTGTAAATAAACTCATGGGAGGTTTTTTTGGCCTTTGTTCCTCCAGCAAATATACACACATACCAATGACATATATCACACATATGTATACTCTATGAAATCTCTGGAGTAAAGGAAGCAGTCCAATCTTGTCTCTCCCTGAAGCTGTTTGAATTAAAGATGCTCCAGCAGCTTCTGATCCAAGAACAAGTTCTTCTCCCACACTTTCCACATCTCCTAGTTACCTCTTGGATTCATTCCTTTTCTTGCTCAGACACTTCATCCCACAATGTTTTCAAATAGGATCTTTCTGTGTCAGCCTTCTCAGGCCTTGTGCACCTTACAATAACTTATTTGGGCCTTACATATAATTAATTAGATTTTAAAATGCTACCTTGAAATTTCTCCTATTTCAACACTTTCTCTGCACTCTTTCCATCTAGATACTAATATCATTCTTTAATCTTGCAAAATTCTGTCACTATGTCTTAACTTTTCTCTCAGTTTTTTTATTACCACTTTGTCCCTTCCTAATTCCTTCAGAAATGTTAATTGACCTGATCTTTCAGTTTACTAATTTGTTTTTCAAATATATTCATTCTGATAAACAGTACCCACAAAACAGTAGTAAGGTGTTTCTGATACAATTCTTACTATACTATTTCATCTGGTAGAGTTTTCATATTCAATATCTCCAATTGGTCCTTCATAACTGATTTTCTTATTTCCTGTTTCCAGTTTCCTCCTTTAGCTTTCTAAGGTTATTTATTATGCTTTTAAAACTTCTTATTTGTGGCTTCCCTGGTGGCGCAGTGGTTGAGAGTCCGCCTGCCGATGCAGGGGACGCAGGTTTGTGGCCCGGTCCGGGAAGATCCCACATTCCGCGGAGCGGCTGCGCCCGTCAGCCATGGTTGCTGAGCCTGCGCGTCCAGAGCCTGTGCTCCACAACGGGAGAGGCCACAACAATGAGAAGCCCGCATACCGCAAAAAAAAAAAAAATTCTTGTTTGGTCTGGTCCATTCACTTGGCTTCCTCTAAAGATTTCTCAATTTGTTTACTTTCTTTTCATACTATTTGCATTACACCTAGTTTGTTATTTTTTCTTGTGTCCCTTAGGATCTGGAGTAATACCCAAATGATTTAATAACTAGATGGCATGAACTAATCCTAATAGAATGTTGAACACATTGGAGTAGGTAGATGCCCACTGCAACCACCCCATATGGGCTCAATATTGAATGTCAGCTTAATCTGGGACTATCAGCTACCCTTGCTAATTATACGTACTATCATATTCTGATTAACACCTCCAGATTACAAAGTTCTTGCACCAAAAATATCCTGCCAGTGACCCAATTCTGATTTTGATTTGCTCTAAATTGCTTGGCAACATATTTTCTAAATCTTCTCCTTGCAACAATTAAAATATAATTTGGCATTTTCTTAAGAACAATAAGATTTTTAAGATCATAAAATGTTTAAAGTGTTAAGAAGAAATGCTTTCAAGAAAAGGCCTGTGGTTGTTATCATCCAGCAAGGGTTTTCATTTCCAAATTAGATGACTTGACACAATATCAAATTACAATCATGGATTATTTTACATAAAGTATTTTAAAACTTTTTTATTTTTGGCTGCGCTGGGTCTTCATTGCTGCTCACGGGCTTTCTTTAGTTGCAGCAAACGGGAGCTACTTTTCATGGTGGCGTGCAGGCTTCTCATTGCAGTGGCTTCTCTTTTTGCGGAGCACGGGCTCTAGGTGCGCGGGCTTCAGTAGTTGTGGCATGCGGGCTCAGTAGTTGTGGCTCGAGGGCTCTAGAGCGCAGGCTCAGTGGTTGTGATGCATGGGCTTAGTTGCTCCGCAGCAGGTGGGATCTTCCCGGACCAGGGCTCAAACACATTTCCCCTGCATTGGCAGGCAGATTCTTAACCACTGTGCCACTAGGGAAGCCCCTACGTAGAGTTTTTATTTATATCAAAATTTAACAGAACAGGGGTGAGGTTTATTCCATGCTATAATACTTACTGTTCTATTTTTAAATATTTGGCTCTAGTACTCGAGTTTCAGAATTTTTCTTGCTTTCAGGTAACCTATCTTGCCACTAGATGGAGAGTAATGACAGTTTATGGTCTTGTGGTAAACTCAGCTTTTAAAGATAGCTGTTTAAGTATAATACATATGTATGGGGTCTTAATCTGGTGAAAAATCAATATTTTAGTTTCAAAGGTGAATTTAGAACAAGTTCTTTCTCCTCTAAATCACTAAATATGAATAAAACAAACAATTCATTAAGGCCTTCCCTAAATCTCCTTATGCTTATTTTGGGAAGAAAATAGAGGATCTTTAACCTCAAGAATAGTAAAAAATCAATCAATCAATCAATCAATCTCTTACCATTTCAGAGTAGATGCTTCACATGATGCCTACTAGAAGAAAATGTTGTGGGAACTGTTGTCCTGACAGCCCAGGGGTTCCCTGGGAATTCATGGAGCCGCATTAAATCAGGGAGGCCTAGTGATTCTGTCAGTGGATTCAAGCAGATGTAATGACAGCTCTATGTTTGGACCTTTCAGACCTCCCTGAGCTATAGAGCTCTTCCTCACAAAACAGCTTTCCTTCCATGGCTCTTACTGTGAGTGGCAAGAAATTCAGAGCCTGGACCCGTGCACATGTAACCCACAAATCTCATAAAGTTATACCCATAGATATTCAGATGCTTACGATTCAAGTCTAGTATTTGCACCTAAATTAAAGTGATGGCATCATAATCAAGTTACGTAATCTTACTTCTAAGTTATGGTCTACAGGCTTTAATTAAGTTTAATTCATTTTTTAATTAATTTAATTTTGGAGACAGTAAAAGAAGAAAGTTTCCTTGGTGTTTACTTGAAAGACCTAAAGAGGATGGTTTACCTACCAACACAAGGCTGTAGTAAGGGGTCACTAGATCTTAAAGTTATTTATTTAACTAATAGTAATTATATATGGATGATATATATGGATATATATGGAAAAATATATCCATATATATATATATATATATGGATGATTACCATCATTAGAGATAATGCATATGAATGCATTGCTGAGAAATACTGGGGAAATGGGTAATCTAAGGACTTCATGGTACTTCACCTACAGTGAGAATTAAACTGTTCAAATTTACTAGCAAAAGAAATTAGAAGTTTTTAAATGATGTGTCATTTTCCTTTTTAAAAGTATGAGCAAATGCATTAATCATGATTGACAATATGGAACAGGATGGCCAGAAAGAATATAAACTGGTATAAGTTTTTAAGAGGGGAGTTCTGCAATAATTATTAAAAACTTGAAAAGTATTCATACTGTTTGACTAAGATTCCACTTTTAGGAATTTATTTTATTTATTTATCATAGAGAAAAATATGTAACAACCTAAAAATCTAACGAATGGTTAAGTAAATTATAACAATGTTCTACTTGCATTCCAGTCGGCTTCTAGTATTCTTTCTGTGCCTTTGAGGTTGGAAAGTAAAAACTACATTTCCCAGATGCCCTAGCTGTTAGGGTTGAGAGTGGGTTCCACCACACAGGGACAAGAGATCCGTGGACACGGGACAGCAGCAGAGGCGGGTTTTGATGCTGTGAACCCAGGCGGAGCCAGTATTGTTCTGTCCGCCGAAACCTCTTGGTTTGGTGACTTCCTAGTGGCAGTGCTGCTTCGGAAGTGAGGGTTGGCGGTGTGATTTTTGCGAGTGGAAGTCGTTCCCGGAAGCTCCTTAGCGCCTGCCATTACAAGTTTAAGCCATCTAATACCGGGTAATAAATTCCTTCCTGCTGGAGCTAGATACAATGGTGTGCAACTGGACCGTAGCCAATAGTTCATTCATATGATGGAATATGACACATCAATTTAAAAATCCATGGTCAAAGTTAATATTTAATGATATAGGAGTAAATTCTGTAACTATTTTTACTGGCTCATTTTTTCACTGATTTATAATTTAATCATTTACGCCAAAAACTTTTCTTAAAGAGCCTCTATATCTTTAAGAGCTAACAATTGAACACATGTGAGTAGTTCAACCTGGTTGTAGGGAAAATTAAAAATGATGTTTTAACACAGTGCTTAAAAAGATTTCCCTTATACACTAATATGTATAAAATAGATAACTAATAAGAACCTACTGTATAAAAATATAAAAAAGATAAATTAAATTTTAAAAATTTAGCTTCAGATTTTGAGATTAAAAAAAAAAAAGATTTCCCTTCTGTCTTCAGGTAAGCCACGATTCTGTTGCTACACTACCCAGTTTCCCTCAAAGGCATTTGTTTTTAGGTGTAATCCAGTTATCAACTAAAGTAGTCTGTTCTGTATTGTTTAAATTTGACTCAAACCCACATAAATGGTAGAAATCCTGCATTCCTCCGTGTTTCTATTCCTCAGCTAATTCTTGGTAAAGGGGGAAGGTGGGAGGGTAGGTTTGACTTTTTTCTGAACAATTAATCTAGTGGTTTTCTGCTTGTTCCCTTAGTTGTGTTAAATTAATTAAACAAGGAGGCCATTAGACTGAGGTGGCTCTAAATGCCATGTCAGTCTATGTAAGCAAACCAAAACCTAACCCAGTAAATGCCAAGGTTACCAAATCAAAACCTAAGGACAGTCAGTCACAAATAGCCAATTAGGCCTTATGCTATAGCCAATCAGTTATTTCCTTACTTTGCACTCAGCCTTCACTGTCTTTCCCCCAGCTCGTGTGGATGGAGCTCTCCTAACTACTTCTGGATTGGTACTGGCTGATTTGATTTTTGCTGAAATAAACTCTTAAAATGTTTACTATGCCTCAGTTTATCTTTTAACAGAACTTAAAAGCAGAAGAGTCAATTTTAATTTTAAATGATTTTTTCTACTTCCATTCTGCAAGACTTCTAAATCACCATATTTTCACTTGCAAACACTTTTGTAAACCTGAGGACACACCCATATGTTTTGCATATGTACTGTCCTCATAGGGTGATTATGAAGAATCAATAAGATAATGTATGCAATTAAATTTAGTGTTTAAGAATATAAGACCCTAGGTGTATGTAAGTGGTGAAGAAATTGACCCAAGCTGAACTTATCTTCTTTACAATCCTGATTCTGCTTTTATATTCCTTATCTCTGTTAATGACATCTTTTAGGTGTGTGTCAAGAGCAGATGATATTTCCTTCTCTGGGCTAGGTATAATTTCAATTCTTTTAAATTAAACAATGAGAAGAAATTTTCAGAGCAGCAATAATGGTAGAAAATACTATCCAGGGATTTAATAAGTAAATACATGGAAAGTGTAAAATAAAATTCTTGCTAACACAATCATCTCTGCCTTATTTCTAGATAATAGAATCAGTCAGAACCATTTTCTCTTTTGAAGCAATCATCTGTCTAGTCATGCCCCAGGAGCCAACTAATTATTGGGGCAAAAACTGTATGTCCTACTATTCTTCCCTCTTAAAAAATAAAGCTGTGGTAAAACTACTATCAATAACAACAACGATAATGACTTCCATTTTTTAAGTGCTTACTGCTGTATACCAGTTGGCATACATGCTTTACTTGCTAAATCTGCAAGGTAATTCTTTGAGGCAGCTATTCTGATTCCCACATACCCTCAGATTAGGATGCAGAGCTGAAAGAGGTTAATTTGATCAATAGCTTCTAAGTGGCAGAGTCTGGATTAGAACAGAGAGCCTGATTCCACAGTTCTTAAAGAGAGACAAAAACTTGCAGAGTCAGGCTTGTTGCAAATGAAATTGCTAGATGCATAGAGAACTTGATAGAGTTATCGTATTAAAACGATCCAATCATGTTATCCCCTCCAGTCACTCAAGATGCCTGTTAAAATAGCAGGTTTGGGACTTCCCTGGTGGCGCAGTGGTTAAGAATCCACCTGCCAATGCAGGGGACACAGGTTTGAGCCCTGGTCCGGGAAGATTCCACATGCCGCGGAGCAACTAAGCCCGTGTGCCACAACTACTGAGTCTGTGTGCCACAACTACTGAGCCCGTGTGCCTAGAGCTCGTTCTATTGCTCTGCAACAAGAGAAGTCACCGCAATGAGAAGCCCATGCATCGCACTGAAGCGTAGCCCCCGCTCTCTGTAACTAGAGAAAGCCTAGGCACAGCAACAAAAGACCCAATGCAGCCAAAAATAAATAAATAAATAATTAATTAAAAAAAAAAAATTAGCAGGTTCCCAGCCTTATAACAAACCCCTGAATCTTATTTCTGGGTTCAAGACCAGGAATCTACATTTTCAATAAATTTTCCTTATGAATCTTATGCACAGTATACTTTGAGAACTACAGATCAAGAGGTCAAGTTCAGACTCCTTATTTTGGCACAAAAAACAGTGTCTTGGGCAGTATCTACCATGTAATGGATGTACAATAAATACTTGTGGGAAAAAACCTAAGGAGGCAAGAAGGGGAGGAAGGTGGGGAAGTAGGTTCGACTACTTAAGTTTTGGATAAAATTAAGGCTTAATATGGAGATAAGGAAGATAGACTAGATTCTTTACAGAAATCCTGCACATATTAATTCCAACATTCAATCTGTTTTCTGCCTTGTTTTTCTTTCTCCAAAAGATTGTAGCCCTTGAAAAACAAATGCAATGATTAACTAAGTGTAATTTTAACTATTCAACTTTTAAATGCCTTTCATTCTTTTCCTCTTTTTATTATACCTTTCTCTCCTTGCACTGGCAGGTGAACTTGTTGTTCTGGTCAAATGAGTCCGTTTAGATGGAAGCACTGATGTATAGGAGCACAGCTTGTGTTGACGTCCTAATCACACATTCACAAAAGTAGTGGCTGCACATCTGTGTTCCACTTAGCCCACAGAATTTCTAAAATGTTCCTGGAAATTTGACCTGAAAGCTGTTTCAGAAAGTCTGGAACAATTTAAGTCCAAACTTACCCAAGTAAAAAGTGTCCTAATGATATTAAGACTTTATTTTTTTAGAATAGTATTAGGGTCATAGCAAAATTGAGAGGAAGATATAGAGATTTCCCATATAAACCTTGCCAACACATATGCATAGGCTTTCCCATTATCAGCATTCCCCACTAGAGTTGTACATTTGTTATAATCGATGAACCTGAATTGATGCATCATAATCACCCAAAGTCCACAGTTTATCTTAGGTAATTCTTTGGTGGTGTACATTCTTTGGGTTTGGACAAATGCATAATGACATGTATCCATCATTACAGTTTCATACAGAGTAGTTTCACTGCCCTAAAAATCCTCTGTGATCCACCTATTCATCCTTTCCCCACTTTCAACCCATGACAACCACTGATCTTTTTACTGTCTCCACAGTTTTCTTTTCCTGAATGTATTTGGGGTCACACAGTATGTAGCCTTTTCGGATTAGCTTCTTTTACTTACTAAAATGTGTTTAAGATTCCTCTGCATCTTTTCATGCTTAATAGCTCACCTCTTTGTAATGCTGATTAATAGTCCATTGTCTAGATGCACCACAGTTTATTCATTTACTTACTGAGGAATATCTTGGTTGCTTCCAAACTTTGGCAATTATGAATAAAGCTACTATAAACATCCATGTGCAGGTTTTTCTGTGGGCATAAATTCTCAACTCCTTTGGGTAAAAACCAAGAAGGATGATTGGTGGATCCTGTAGTAAGAGTATGTCTAATTTGTAAGAAATAGCCAAACTGCCTTCTAATGGCTGTACCATTTTGCATTGTCACCAGTGTCAAAAGATAAACTGAGGCATATTAAAATTTTTTAGTTTATTTGAGCAAAAATGGATTCAAACTGGAAGCGGTTAGGAGCCCTCTGCTGACAAGAGTCCGGGGAAAGACGTTATATAAGAAAGCATAAAAACAAAGAAAGGAATATATTTGACTGGCTATAGCTTCAAGCCTAGTTGGCTATTTGTGATGGGTTGTCCTTAGTGGTTTGATTTCATAGCCTTGAGGCATTTACAGGCTTAGGTTTTGGTTTGCTTACATCAGCCACCATGGCATTAGAGCCATCACAGTATAATGGCCTCCTTGATTAATTAATTCCACAGAATGTAAGGTTATCTGTCCAAATCCAGGGATAAAATGCAGCCAAGTCTCAGAAAAAATTGCAGCTGAAAACTATTGACAATAGAATACTGTAAGAAAACCAAGATTGGTGTTTTCCTTTGCTTTCCCTTTGCATTTCTTCTTCTTTACTGGAAGATCAGTCTTATCTGCTACTCAGACTACATTATGGTCGAAAAGTGATTAGCTTAAATATTCACGTGTTAATTATAGCTTCAGTCACACATAGAAAATGATTCTCGGTCTTAATTCACATCTAAATTCTGCATTACTCTCATTAGCTGTGGCCAGGAAAGACAATGATGTTGTACTGATTTGGCCACTGGGAGCAGTGTATCTGAGGGCAGTGGTTTGCTGGAAGTGGCTTATAATGACTTATGAGAGTCAATTGTGAGATTTTTAGAAATTTTGCAAACTGGTTGTTAAACACAGGGATTATTAAAAATTAGATTATATGAAACTGTAGTTAAGTAAACTATATCAAAAACAAAAGTAATAAATTTCAAAACTCACCACTTTCTAATTCTTTCAACTAAAATTTAATACTATCTATGTTCTTTTATAAAAATTTAATTTAATTTATTTATTTATACAGCAGGTTCTTTTTTAATAAATTTATTTATTTATTTAATTTATTTTTGACTGTGTTGGGTCATTGTTGCTGTGATTGAGCTTCCTCTAGCTGTGGTGAGCTGGGGCTACTCTTCATTGCAGAGCACAGACTCTAAACGCACGGGTTTCAGTAGTTGTGGCACACAGGCTTAGTTGCTCCATGGCATGTGGGATCTTCCTGGATCAGGGATTGAACCCGAGAACCCTGTTTTGGCAGGTGGATTCTTAACCACTGCGCCACCAGGGAAGTCCCAACAGCAGGCTCTTATTAGTTATCTGTTTTATACATATTAGTATATATATGACAATCTCCCAATTCATCCCACCACCACCACCACACCCTGCCCCCGGCTTTTCCCCCTTGGCGTCAATATGTTTGTTCTCTACTTCTACTTTGCAAATCAGTTCATCTGTACCATTTTTCTAGATTCCACATATATGTGTTAGTATATATTTGTTTTTCTGACTTACTTCACTCTGTATGACAGTCTATAAGTCCATCCCCACCTCTACAAATGACCCAATTTTGTTCCTTTTTATGGCTGAGTAATATTCCATTTATATATGTACCAAATCTTCTTTATCCATTTGTCTGTCAGTGGGCACTTAGGTTGCTTCCATGACCTGGCTATTATAAATAGTGCTGCAATGAACATTGGGGTGCATTTGTCTTTTTGAATTATGGTTTTCTCTGAGTATATGCCCAGTAGTGGGATTGCTGGGTCATATGGTACTTCTATTTTTAGTTTTTTAAGGGACCTCCATACTGTTCTCCATAGTGACTGTATCAATTTACATTTCCACCAAAAGTGCAAGAGGGTCCCCTTTTCTCCACACCCTCTCCAGCATTTGTTGTTTGTGGATTTTCTTTCTTTCTTTTTTTTTTTTTTGCGGTATGCGGGCCTCTCACTGCTGTGGCCTCTCCCGTTGCGGAGCACAGGCTCCAGACGTGCAGGCTCAGCGGTCGTGGCTCACGGGCTCAGCCGCTCCGCGGCATGTGGGATCTTCCTGGACCAGGGCACGAACCCATGTCCCCTGCATCGGCAGGTGGACTCTCAACCACTGCGCCACCAGGGAAGCCCTGTTTGTAGATTTTCTGATGATGCCTATTCAAATTGGTGTGAGGTGATACCTCATTGTAGGTTTGATTTGCATTTCTCTAATAATTAGTGATGTCGAGCAGGTTTTCATGTGCTTCTTGGCCATCTGCATGTCTTCTTTAGAGAAATGTCTATTTAGATCTTCTGCCCATTTTTTGACTGGGTTGTTTGTTTTATTGATATTGAGCTGCATGAGCTGTTTATATATTTTGGAGATTAATCCTTTGTCCATTGATTCATTTGCAAATATTCTCTCCTATTCAGAGGGTTGTCTTTTCATCTGTTTATAGTTTCCTTTGCTGTGCAAAAGCTTTTAAGTTTCATTTGGTCCCATTTGTTTATTTTTGTTTTTATTTCCATTACACTAGGAGGTGGATCCAAAAAGATCTTGCTGTGATTTATGTCAAAGAGTGTTCTTCCTATGTTTTCCTCTAAGAGTTTTATAGTGTCCGGTCTTACGTTTAGGTCTTTAATCCATTTTGAGTTTATCTTTGTGTATGGTGTTAGGGAGTGTTCTAATTTCATTCTTCTACATGTAGCTTTCCAGTTTTCCCAGCACCACTTATTGAAGAGACTG